>NC_042630.1:63648298-63950736 GCF_901001135.1 Rhinatrema bivittatum
GAGCATCAGGTTCAAGGTTTCAGCTTGATTGAGCATGATCCGAGTGCTGGTCTGTGTTATCAGCATTTCAGAGACTTGATCATGGCATCTTCGGAGGCAGATTCAGAGGCATGGT
This sequence comes from Rhinatrema bivittatum, assembly GCF_901001135.1. Taxonomy (NCBI): domain Eukaryota; kingdom Metazoa; phylum Chordata; class Amphibia; order Gymnophiona; family Rhinatrematidae; genus Rhinatrema; species Rhinatrema bivittatum. The sequence continues at coordinate 63,648,414 of NC_042630.1, forward strand.
AAGCAGAGGCAGACAACAAGCCCAAGTAAGGCAATCATACACATGGAGCCAATTAGAATTTTGAATCCTGAACCTAAACTAGAGAACAATGAGCCAAGAGATCCGAATGGATCACTGATATCAAGGCCTTTCTAGGTTTGCACCAGTACATGTGCAATTGACATCATGTTGCGGGTGATTTCTTCAATTACTTCACCCTTTTCGTCTATTGGAAGACAGCAGTTACTGAGGTTAAATTTACCACATAATCCTCCTTCTGCAGCTAGTATGTAATCAAATGTAGACGGTTCTGGTAAATGGCTTTAAGGAAACCCTTTTGCTAAGTGACTAATATTCTCAATGCTTTTACAGTTATATTAGTAATTATTTCAACAACAGCTTGCAATCTTATAATATGATTTAACATGTAAATTGGAGTTCTGTAACCCCAAGAGCCATCATGATAGGTCACAATACTGGGCCAATAAGAATTTATCATTTGAGCTTTCATGGTATAGTTGAGAAAATATTGTGACAAGCGGGAATTGCCTATAGCTATAGTGTGCAATACTGTGTAAGGTCTATGGATGCACTGTGTTGCAACAATGGAGTGGGCCAATATCCACTGTGGTTTACATGAGATCAGATTGGTGCTTATGCATATAGGTGTCACAAATATACTAATCAGAAGGGATAACCTAGCAGAGCAATTGAACATCATTCTTAAAAGGTACAGAGAAAGTATTAAGAGGCAATCCATTGTAATGGACAAGGAAGAAAGGGAAAAACAACATAAAAAAAAAACAGAAGACACATTCTGGTCATAGGTAGGAATAGGAATAGTTGCATATCTTTGTGAGAGTAAGCCTCAGAATGGGTAAATTTCTACAAGGAGAACAATCTTAGAATAAACACAAAGGCCACACTACCAGGAAACATTTGTTTAAAATCATTAGAGGTCTAGAATGGGTAGATGTGAATAGGTTATTTACTCTTCCAGATAATAGAAAGACTAGGGGGCACTCCATGAAGTTAGCATGCGGCACATTTAAAACTAATCGGAGAAAGTTCTTTTTTTACTCAACGCACAATTAAACTCTGGAATTTGTTGCCAGAGGATGTGGTTAGTACAGTTAGTATAGCTGTGTTTAAAAAAAGGATTGGATAGTAAGTTCACCTACAGAATAGCCACTGCCATAAGCAACGGTAACATGGAATAGACTTAGGTTTTGGGTACTTGCCAGGTTCTTATGGCCTGGATTGGCCACTGTTGGAAACAGGATTCTGGGCCTGATGGACCCTTGGTCTGACCCAGTATGGCATATTCTTATGTTCTTAGGTTCTTAAGAGAGCACAAGCATACTCTAGGTAAAACCTAATAAGAAGTGTTACAGGAAGAAATGTTCAAAAAGATTATGGGGAGATCAGAGTAGAAAGGGAATAGAATATTGAGATATTAGAGATCAGAAAGTAATTATCATAAATGCAGGATGCAGAACAAAGAATAAGTCAAAAGAGAACTTGTGCAAGCCACCAACAGTAAGATGAGTGAGAGAATGCTAGAAATAGCTTGCAGCAAATAGAACAGCATGTATTTAACATGCTGATGTGGCAGAAATATATGTGAATATATATATATATATATTCCTCTGGAACCATGAATTACTACTGAAACCACAGAGTACACAAATAAGGAAAGGAAGATCCAGAGAAAAACCAGATAGTCAAAGAATAAGGGAGTCAAGAAAATATTTGAACCATACTGGGACAAATCTCACTCTCAGAGGGCAATCAGTGGGATATAGCATGTGGGTAATGTGATCAAGGCAGCTTTCATAGAGAAGGGTAGAGAAAGGAATATTACATAATCATTTAGCGGATATAAGAGGTTGGAGTTAAACTGGAAAATACTAGAAAACTTGGAAAAACAGCGTTAATTCTGTCTAAATAATGGCATTTGCAAATAGGTCCAAACAGCATCTGAGCAAGACACAAAACAATGAACACACAAGAAAATCAAATGATGTATGATGAAAGCTGTATGATGGCTTTCTTTGAAAATAGTTCACAGTCCAAGTCGGGATAATCTTTGAATTCAATGATGCAGGTAGGGAAAACAGTTCTTTCAGCTTAACAGCCTAGGGGCACTTAGAGAAGATAAGGCCATTGCGGAAAGATTAAATGATTAAATGATTTCTTTGCTTCGGTGTTTACTGAAGAGGATGTTGGGGAGGTACCCGTAATGGAGAAGGTTTTCATGGGTAATGATTCAGATGGACTGAATCAAATCAAATCACAGTGAACCTAGAAGATGTGGTAGGCCTGATTGACAAACTGAAGAGTAGTAAATCACCTGGACCGGATGGTATACACCCCAGAGTTCTGAAGGAACTAAAAATGAAATTTCAGACCTATTAGTAAAAATTTGTAACTTATCATTAAAATCATCCATTGTACCAGAAGACTGGAGGATAGCAAATGTAACCCCAATATTTAAAAAGGGCTCCAGGGGCGATCCGGGAAACTACAGACCGGTTAGCCTGACTTCAGTGCCAGGAAAAATAGTGGAAAGTGTTCTAAACATCAAAATCACAGAACATATAGAAAGACATGGTTTAATGGAACAAAGTCAGCATTGCTTTACCCAGGGTAAGTCTTGCCTCACAAATCTGCTTCACTTTTTTGAAGGAGTTAATAAACATGTGGATAAAGGTGAACCGGTAGATAGTATACTTGGATTTTCAGAAGGCGTTTGACAAAGTTCCTCATGAGAGGCTTCTAGGAAAAGTAAAAAGTCATGGGATAGGTGGAGATGTCCTTTCGTGGATTGCAAAGTGGCTAAAAGACAGGAAACAGAGAGTAGGATTAAATGGGCAATTTTCTCAGTGGAAGGGAGTGGACAGTGGAGTGCCTCAGGGATCTGTATTGGGACCCTTACTGTTCAATATATTTATAAATGATCTGGAAAGAAATACGACGAGTGAGATAATCAAATTTGCAGATGACAAAAAATTGTTCAGAGTAGTTAAATCACAAGCAGATTGTGATAAATTGCAGGAAGACCTTGTGAGACTGGAAAATTGGGCATCCAAATGGCAGATGAAATTTAATGTGGATAAGTGCAAGGTGATGCATATAGGGAAAAATAACCCATGCTATAATTACACGATGTTGGGTTCCATATTAGGTGCTACAACCCAAGAAAGAGATCTAGGTGTCATAGTGGATAACACATTGAAATCGTCGGTTCAGTGTGCTGCGGCAGTCAAAAAAGCAAACAGAATGTTGGGAATTATTAGAAAAGGAATGATGAATAAAACGGAAAATGTCATAATGCCTCTGTATCGCTCCATGGTGAGACCGCACCTTGAATACTGTGTACAATTCTGGTCGCCGCATCTCAAAAAAGATATAATTGCGATGGAGAAGGTACAGAGAAGGGCTACCAAAATGATAAGGGGAATGGAACAACTCCCCTATGAGGAAAGACTAAAGAGGTTAGGACTTTTCAGCTTGGAGAAGAGACGACTGAGGGGGGATATGATAGAGGTGTTTAAAATCATGAGAGGTCTAGAACGGGTAGATGTGAATCGGTTATTTACTCTTTCGGATAGTAGAAAGACTAGGGGACACTCCATGAAGTTAGCATGGGGCACATTTAAAACTAATCAGAGAAAGTTCTTTTTTACTCAACGCACAATTAAACTCTGGAATTTGTTGCCAGAGAATGTGGTTCGTGCAGTTAGTATAGCTGTGTTTAAAAAAGGATTGGATAAGTTCTTGGAGGAGAAGTCCATTACCTGCTATTAAGTTCACTTAGAGAATAGCCACTGCCATTAGCAATGGTTACATGGAATAGACTTAGTTTTTGGGTACTTGCCAGGTTCTTATGGCCTGGATTGGCCACTGTTGGAAACAGGATGCTGGGCTTGATGGACCCTTGGTCTGACCCAGTATGGCATTTTCTTATGTTCTTATGTTCTTATGTTCTACATTCCCTGTTATAATGTAACTTTTGTTGTTGTTTGCCCTGTTAACTGGTTACCCCTTGTTTACTGTAAACTGGTACAATAAGACCTGGTCTTGAGCATCGGTATATTAAAAGAATTTAAATAAATAAATAAATAATTTAGTGCACATCAGTGACAGGAAGCACAGCCTTTCAGTGCAGCACTAGGTATTAGAGATGTGCTTCGTGTTTTGCTACCGGGTCGTTTTTTGACTCGGATACTTCATGGTAAAGTTCGGTTTTCCCCGTTTAGTTTTTTTGAAAAAAAAAAAATAATAAACGGGGAAAACTGAAACCGGGCCAAAAAACAACGCGGGAAAACAAAGCTAAAAAAAAAACCCCACCCCACGCATTTAAATTAATTTTAGTACATTACATACACCCCCCCCCCATCCCGATCCCTCCCCCTCCCCAAGACTTACCAACATCCCTGGTGGTCCAGCGTAGTCCCCCCCGGGTGCCATTTGACCCTCCGTGGTGTGCCCAGTGTGCTAGTGCTAGCCATGCTCAAAATGGTGCCAAATAGCCTCTGAACTACTATGTCACAGGGGCTACCGGCGCCATTGGTCAGCCCCTGTCACATGGTAGGAGAACCGACCAATGGCGCCGAAAGCCCCTGTGACATAGTATGGGCAAAGGCTATCGGCGCCATTTTGATTATTGGCAGCCGACGACGACATCGCTCCCGGACCCCCGCTGGACCCCCAGGGATTATTGGCAAGCTTTTTGGCCAGCTTGGGGGGGCCTCCTGACCCCCCCAAGGCTTGCCAATAATCCCTGGGGGTCCGGCGGGGGTCCGGGAGCGATGTCGTCGTCGGCTGCCAATAATCAAAATGGCGCCGATAGCCTTTGCCCATACTATGTCACAGGGGCTTTCGGCGCCATTGGTCGGTTCTCCTACCATGTGACAGGGGCTGACCAATGGCGCCGGTAGCCCCTGTGACATAGTAGTTCAGAGGCTATTTGGCACCATTTTGAGCATGGCTAGCACTAGCACACTGGGCACACCACGGAGGGTCAAATGGCACCCGGGGGGACCCCGCTGGACCACCAGGGATGTTGGTAAGTCTTGGGGAGGGGGAGGGATCGGGATGGGGGAGGGGTTCCTTTTCGGGTTTCGGGGTCCCCGAACCAGGACGAATTAGGCAATTTCTTTGTAATTGCCTAATTCGTGATAAACGATTGCACATCTCTACTAGGTATGGTACTTGATCAGAATCTACCATAAGGGCAAAACAAATTCAGATTAATTAGGGAGAAGATTCCACCACAAACATCACAGAGAACATTAAACTGTGACACACAACTTCATTCATTCCTCAAGTGTAAGGACACATGACACAGAAGACAAACAACAAGTAACACATATTTTGTACTTCTGATGAGCTCAAACCCCTGATCAAAAATAAAAGTAGGCCAAAAAGGTGTGTGAAAAAGTACTTAGATAGTGTCTAGATCGATCTAGAATAAAAACAAAAGTAAAAAATCAAAAAGAGATCTGTTTAAAAATGAAATAACTGGGGAAAAAAGGGGAAAATGTAATCTTCAACAATCTTCAAATGTTTCATCTGTAATTAACCTGGGAAAATATAAAATCTGGCAACATACAGGTTAGAGAAATTACAGCTCAATTGAAACTAAACATCCTGATAACAATTCAGCCAAAAAGCTACTTTTAGTTCTTTTATATGGCTGGGCCCCTTGGAGGCGCTATACTCATTAATACTCAGTTTCCACTCATTTTTTTGCTTTTTCTTCTGGAAGACAGTCTTGCAACAGAATCTTTGTTACTGAGATAGTGCTTGCACATCTGGGGAAGACACTCTCCTCTGGGAAATGAGAAAGCATTGTTAATTGTGACATACAACATGAACATAAGGACAATTTTAAATGTGCAAGAAAAGGCTTACGGATGTACTGTAAGTGTGCCAGTATGATGACCAAATCTCTGCTGCTAAATAACTTTCTCTCAATGTCCCATAAATTATCATGATGTGTCTTAATATCATTTAATTCTCGCCAATCCGTTTTTAAACTAAACACACAAATATCTGTTTTTATAAACTGATCAATTCATTAAAATGGGGTCTCTCTGTTTATTATTTTTTTGGGACTATATCACAGCATCCCCCTTTGCTGACCCCTTTCTCCCGCACCGCACTGCTAGACAAGTGGTGATTTTTAAACCTGCAAACTGCAGCATCGGTTCACTTCCCACAGCAGATAATGCTCTTAATGCCAGCTGAGCATGGACTCCTGTAGAAAATAGTAATATAAAAACGTTGTTACATAGAAACATAGAAACATAGAAATGATGGCTGAAGAAGACCAAATGGTAGAGATGTGAATCGTGTGATCGATTCTCTTAACGATCGATTTTGGCTGGGGGGAATCTGATCGTCATGGTTTTTTTGGTTAAAAAATCGTAAATCGGGGGAGGGGGAAACCGGCACACCAAAACAACCCTAAAACCCACCCCCACCCTTTAAAACAAATCCACCACCCTCCTGAACACCCCCAAAATGTTTTAAATTACTTGGGGTCCAGTGGGGGGGGGGGGGGGACCCGGCGTGATCTCCCACTCTCGGGCCACGGCTGTGTTAATAGAAATGGTGCCGGTGGCCCTTTGCCCTTACCATATGACAGGGCAAAGGTAGCGCCGGCACCATTTTGGTTCCTGTCACCCGACATCACGAGTGCAGGAGATTGCTCCTGGACCCCCGCTGGACCCCCAGGGACTTTTGGCCAGCTTTGGGGGGGCCTCCTGACCCCCACAAGACTTGCCAATAGTCCAGCGGGGGTCCAGGAGTGACCTCCTGCACTCGGGCCGTATTGCCAATATTCAAAATGGCGCCGGTGCTACCTTTGACCTCACTATGTCAGCATAGATTTGGGTGGGAGATGATGTCAGCGCTTATTTGGTCCTAACAGCTGAACCCTCACTGCAAAGGGAAACCACAGTCTCCAGAAATTCAAAATACTAATCCTTCACAGCATGGATCCTTAAATAAAACAAAAAAAATGTCTTTTAGTTTCAGGGCAGAGAAGAGAACTTCATCCATCTTGCTCATGAAGTGATGATCTATTTGCACATGCCTAAATCCTAATAATTTGTACTATTATACACTCTAGGGGTGAACCCATTCCAAGGGAGCCCTTTCCTGCTGAAAGGAAAGGGAACTCTCCCTGGGGTAGCCGGCCTATCTCTTAGCACTGGTTGACCCATGTTGAACTGCTTTACACATGGCACCCTCCTGCACATCGCCACTAGGGATATGCAGAGGGACGCCATACATTGCATTTGTGATTCGGATTCGTCGGGGAGCAAATACGTTGCATTTGGCCGTATGGCACCCCGATGCATTAATAGGGTGATTTCTATTCGTGTCCCAGCTAAAATTAAAATTAACTACAACCCCCCACCCTCCTGACCCCCCCAAGACTTACCAAAACTCCCCGGTGGTCCAGTGGGGAGTCCGGGAACCATCCCCTACACTCTCATACCCTCGGTGCCGGTTTCATCATGGTGCCGATAGTCTTTGTCACAGGGGCTACAGGTGCTATTGGTCAGCCCCTGTCACATGGTCATCGATGCCATCTTGTGCTCCTACCATGTGACAGGGGCTGACCAATGGCACCGGTAGCCCCTGTGACATAGTATGGGCAAAGGCTATCGGCGCCATTTTGAGTCCTTTTCATGGATGGTATCTCCTAATATGGAATCTTACATTTCTCCCTCTCACACAAACACATACACACAGGCTTTCACTCTTACACAATTTTCCTCACACACACACACACATACAGGCTCTCACTCTCAGGTTCCCACACGCAAACACAGGTTTCACACATTTTCTCTCACAGCCGCCCACCTATACTCTAGAGATGTGAATCGTGTGATCGATCATCTTAACAATCGATTTTGGCTGGGGGGGGGAGGGAATTGGATCGTCGTGGTTTTGTTATTTTTTAAATCGTGTAAATCGGGGGAGGGCGGGAAAACCGGCACACTAAAACAACCCTAAAACCCACCCCGACCCTTTAAAATAAATCCCCCCCTCCCCCCCCAAATGTCTTAAATTACCTGGGGTCCAGTGGGGGGGGTCCCTCTGAGATCTTCCACTCTCGGGCCATGGGTGCGTTACAAAATGGCGCCGGCCGTATGGCCATATTGCCGTATTGCAAAATGGCGCTGGCCGTATGGCCGGCACCATTTCGCAATACGGCAAATACGATTCGAGTGCAGGAGGTCGCTTCCGGACCCCCACTGGACTTTTGGCAAGTCTTGTGGGGGTCAGGAGGCCCCCCCAAGCTGGCCAAAAGTTCCTAGGGGTCCAGCGGGGGTCCAGGAGCGATCTCCTGCGCTCATGACATTGGGGGACAGGAACCAAAATGTCGCCAGCGCTACCTTTGCCCTGTCATATGACAGGGTAAAGGTAGCGCCGGCGCCATTTCTATTAACGCACCCGTGGCCCGAGAGTGGAAGATCACAGCGGGACCCTCCCACTGGACTCCAGGTAATGTAAGACATTTGGGGGGGGGGGGTTCGGGAGGGTGGGGGATTTATTTTAAAGGGTCGGGATGGGTTTTAGGGTTGTTTTAGTGTGCCGGTTTTCCCGCCCTCCCCTTCCCCCGTTTTACGATTTTTGACGATAAATCGGGGGAATTCCTATTGTATATCACCTCTAATGATTTTTTTTTGTAATTTATATTTTTATTGATTTTCCAATAATTATAAGAACATCATTCATAATCACTATTTTCAAATACACAAACTTGAGATAAATCCTATCCACAATTGTATTATAATCAATCAATGGCAATGTTCTTCTTAATCATCTTAAGAGAAACAGAGGTATTGAAAGAAAAACTAAGGGGAGATAATCAATCAGCAATAATTTACCCAGAAAAATTGTACTGTACTACCTACTATATACTTTATTCGCTGGGTATTGGAGATATTGTGGCAGATCTTCTTTGTTCAATAAAGTTTTTTAGATGATCGGGTATAAAAAAGATAAAGGTATCTTGTTGTTTTTTAATTATGCATTTGCAAGGATAACGCAATGTATACGAATATCCCATTGTAATAGCTTCTTGGCGAAACTCCAAGAAGCTCTTTCTTCTTAATTGTGTAAGAACTGATAAATCAGGGAAGATCTTAACCTCTAATGATTTTTGACGATTTAAAATATATCAGACGATATTTTAAATCGTCAAAAAATGATTCACATCCCTATTATACTCTGATATACACACATGCACACACACACAAGAAATGTCTCAGTCATTCTCTCTCTGCCTACCTTGTTCTTGCTTCTTCCCTCTCTCACACTTTCACTTCCCCTTCCCTCACTCATTCCTGCCCTTCCCCTTCCCTCTCACTCACTCCTTCCCTTTCCTACCCTCTCACTCACACCTGCCCGCAATATCAACCCTCTACCTTCCCTTCCCTTCTACTTATTTTTCTCAGTTCCCTTTTCCTCCCCTCCTTTCTCAGTAAGAAGGAAGAGGAGGGAAAGGAAGTTGAGCGAGTGAGGCAGATAAAAATGTAAGAGATGGGGCGAGGAGGTGAGTGAGTAAGGCATTCTCACTCCTCCTCCCTTACCTTTCACTGTCTGCCTCCTTCACCACCTGTGGCCTGTCACATCCTCGTGGTCTTCAGCCCACTGGAGGTGAAACTCTTGCAGGCAATTCTTTGCTAGGCCATCATCATCCTCTTCCGCCCACGGTGGGTGGAACCCTCGTGGGCAGGTTTTCAACGCACCGCCGCGGTTCTGATCAAATATATTAAATGTGACACAATCCTGGTTTAAGATCACAAATGAAATGACAGATGAGATAAACCCACAAAAAACTAAAGTTATCAAAGCAAATAAGAAATATAATCCTTGATATAATAAAACTATCAAAGAAACAAAGCAAAAACTCATAGAGAAGAAAAACGCATAGAGAAGAAATAAATGTGTAACAACCCTAACTAATTATCATGTTTATTTTGCATTCTATAAGAAATTAATTGACTAAACAAAAAAGGAGTACTATAGTAATACAATAAAAACATTTTCAGGAAACCCTAAAACATTTGATTTAGTGAACAAACTAACCTCCGACCCCAACACAAACAGATGCAAACACGAATGTAAATCTTAGTCAAGCACTGGCATTGTTCTTTAAAAGTAAAATTGATCAAATAATTACAAATTTAGATAAAATTCCCAAACATGAAATTAAAGTGAACACAAAATAAATTTTGCCATGGACAGAGTTTAAGGAGGCAACAATGGAGGAAGTTATAAAACTCATACAAAAGTTAAATCCAGCCCAGCATCCTGCAGATGTAATTCCGATATTTACTCTTAAACAGATGATTTAAACAATTGCTCCAACTATTAATACCATTATTAATTTATCCTTGAAAGAAAGAATTCTGCCCCCAGAATTAAAAAATGTAATCATAAAACCAATCTTAAAAAAGAAAAACTTGGATAACAAAGTGCTGAATAATTACAGATAAATTTCAAATTTCCCATTTCTGGCAAAATTAATCAAAAAATAGTTTTGATTCAGTTAAATGAACATCTAGAAGACAACGATGTACTCTATCACATTCAGTTTGGTTTCAGGAAAAATGTAAACACAGAAACATTACTTCTATTGTTACAAGATTCTGTTCTAAAAGGCTTTGACACTGGAAATAAATATTTCCTGTTGCTTTTCGATCTGTTGGCAGTATTTAACACTATGGACCACACAATCATGATAAATAGGTATTAAAGGGAAACCATTACAATGGATAACTTCATTTTTAAGTAATAGGACCTACCAAGTCAAAATATATAATGTACTCTCTGAAATTATCGAGTTTAATACTGGGGAACCACAAGGTTCAGCTTTATTGGCAACTTTGTTTAACTTTGATATGACCCCATTTTGCCATCTACTATCAGGACTGGGATTAAAATACTATCTTTATGCAGATTACATACAGATTCTAATACCTGTTAATGACACTTTAGATAAAGCCTTTCACATGATAGCAATACATCTCAATGCAATCAGACAAATATTGAATCAAATGAAACTCAGTAATAATATAGAAATAACAGAAATAATTTTGTTGGAGAGAAAAATTTCTCCAAATCATACTATGAAAACTTGAAAATCAATCTAGGATCAATCTTGGGGTCCATTTAGATTCAGAATTAAGCTTCAGAAAACATATTTCAAATAAAACAAAAGAGGGCTACCATAAATTACTAATACTCAGAAGATTGAAGCCATTGCTAGATGAAAAAGACTTTAGAACCGTACTGCAAGCTTTAATATTTTCTTCTACAGACTACTGCAATGCATTATTGTTGGGCTTGCCCTATGCCACCATACGTCCACTACAAATATTACAAAACTCAGCTGCGAGAATACTTACTGAGACAAATAGGAAAGAACACATTATCCCTGTCCTGATGGAACTGCATTGGCTGCCGATAGAACAGAGAGTTCAATATAAAGCATTAAACATCTTGTATAAAGTTATCCATAATGAGAAAGTAGAGTGGCTGAATGCAGCGATAAGGTTACATGTACCACCGAGAAACTTAAGATCCGCCAATAAGGGCCTGTTATAGGGATGTGAATCGTTTTTTGACGATTTAAAATATCGTCCGATATATTTTAAATCGTCAAAAATCGTTAGGGCCACGATACAATACGAATTCCCCCGATTTATCGTCAAAAAATTGTAAATCGGGGAACGGGGAGGGCAGGAAAACCGGCACACTAAAACACCCTAACACCCACCCCCGACCCTTTAAATTAAATCCCCCACCCTCCCGAACCCCCCCCCCCCCAAATGCCTTAAATTACCTGGGGGTCCAGCAGCGGTCTGGAACGGCCTCCTGCAATTGAATCGTGTTTTCTTCAGCCGGCGCCATTTGCGCCACCATTTTGCAAAATGGCGGCGGCCATAGACCAACATGAATCGACTGCAGGAGGTCGTTCCGGACCCCCGCTGGACTTTTGGCAAGTCTTGTGGGGGTCAGGAGGCCCCCCCAAGCTGGCCAAAAGTCCCTGGGGGTCCAGCGGGGGTCCGGGAGCGATTTCCTGCCACGAATCGTTTTCTGTACGGAAAATGGCGCCGGCAGGAGATCGACTGCAGGAGGTCGTTCAGCGGAAAACGATTCACGGCAGGAAATCGCTCCCGGACCCCCGCTGGACCCCCAGGGACTTTTGGCCAGCTTGGGGGGGCCTCCTGACCCCCACAAGACTTTCCAAAAGTCCAGCGGGGGTCCGGAACGACCTCCTGCAGTCGAATCGTGTTGGTCTATGGCCGCCGCCATTTTGCGCCGCCATTTTGCAAAATGGCGGCGCAAATGGCGCCGGCTGAAGACAACACGATTCAATTGCAGGAAGCCGTTCCGGACCGCCGCTGGACCCCCAGGTAATTTAAGGCATTGGGGGGGGGGGGTTCGGGAGGGTGGGGGATTTAATTTAAAGGGTCGGGGGTGGGTTTTAGGGGGTTTTAGTGTGCCGGTTCACGATTTTAACGATTTTCACGATACTCTAAACACCCAAACGGCGACGATACGATTCCCTCCCCCTCCCAGCCGAAATCGATCGTTAAGACGATCGAGGACACGATTCACATCTCTAGCCTGTTATCAATTCAATTGTTGGTTGGTATCTGCAAAATTTACTTCGGTAAGAGAAAGCTTTATTGTTAGCTGGCCCTAAAATATGGAACAACCTACCAACGGAATTAAGATTGGAACCAAATCTGGCACAGTTTAAGAAAAAAATCAAAACCTGGCTATACAAACAGGCATTTGAGGCTGGAAAAGTATAGTACCATGAGAACAGCAGACGCATTACAGTGGAACGTTTGTATGGATCAATGTCAAGGATGCTTATGTGTACGAATGAAGTTTTTAAACAAAATTGTAACTTAATAACAAATTTTAATAAGGTACAAATGAAGACATTGATCATTGTATTCTGTTTTATTTTGATGTATTGATATTGCCTAAATAGGCTGTTGTATTGTAAACCGATATGATGGTAATAACCAAATACTGGTATAGAAAAATGCTAAATAAATAAATAAATCATGTGCTCATGGGGGGGAACCCTGCGGACACTTCATCATAGGGATGTGCAGAGCAAAATTTTATGTTCATATTTCTTATGTCCGAAAGTGGGTCCCACTTGCGGCCAATATGGACATAAAAAAAATCTAATGAGTTGGGTATATGTACATATGTCGCCCATTAAAGTCAATGGGGGAAGGATTTCCAGCCTATTTTTGGCTGCAGAATTGTGGTTTTCTTATCAATTGGCCCAGGAGAGAGTTCCCTTTCCTTTGTGCAGGGAAGTACTCCCTGGAAAGGGTCCACCCCTAGAGTTGTGTGTACCCGGTGTTTACATTGGCGTCCAGTGAATATCGTTGGCGTCTAGTGAATTCCGTTGGCGTCTAGTGAATTCAGACGGTACTTACGCACTTCAGCAGATGACAAAGGAATTGGAGGATCTCTCAGAAATAAGAATACGTGTGGGAATACAAGGTCTGGATGAACAGGCAGGCACAGCAATGGAGTTAAAACAGCAGTAGGAACACAAGGCCTAGATGAACAGGCACTTCCTTCGAGGACAGAGGTCAATCCCAGCTAGGGACACAAGGCCTGCATGAACAGGCACAGGAACTAGGTTAAAACACTGGTAGCTCGCCAGCATCTTTCTGATGCATGCTAGAATATTGGCAGCGGTATGGGCATGGTCCGTCAGGTGGGTGTGCAGTAAAGCCCACCTCCACCCTCATGCTTGTTCAGGGAAGGACTCCCTGGAACGGGTCCACCCCTAGAGTTGTGTGTACCCGGTGTTTACATTGGCGTCCAGTGAATATCGTTGGCGTCTAGTGAATTCCGTTGGCGTCTAGTGAATTCAGACTGTACTTACGCACTTCAGCTGATGACAAACGAATTGGAGCCTAGGATCTCTCACAAATAAGAATACGTGTGGGAACACAAGGCCTGGATGAACAGGTACATCATTCGAGGACAGAGGTCAATTCCAGCTAGGGACACAAGGCCTGCATGAACAGGCACAGCAACCAGGTTAAAACACTTGTGGGAACACAAGGCCTGGATGAACAGGCACAGCCACTGAGTTAAAACACCTGTGGGAACACAAGGCCTGGATGAACAGGCACCGCCACTGAGTTAAAACACCTGTGGGAACACAAGGCCCGGAAGAATGGGTACAGCAACTGAGTTAAAACACCTGTGGGAACACAAGGCCGGGATGAAGAGGCGCAGCAGTCAAGCACAGAGGTCGATCCCAGCTAGGGACACAAGGCCTGGATGAAGAGGCACATCATTCGAGGACAGAGTTCAATCACAGCTAGGGACACAAGCCGCGGAGGAAAAGACACTAACCAGGATCCTCCAAGCCCTCATTTTCTCCAAATTAGACTACTGCAACTCTACATTTCTTGGACTCCCTTCCTCATACACAAAACCACTCCAAATGGTTCAAAACGCAGCAGCCCGTCTACTAACAAACACTAGGAAAAGAGACCACATTTCCCCAGTCCTAAAAGACCTCCACTGGTTACCAATTCAGTTCAGAGTCATTTACAAATCCATCACCTTGATATACAAAATCTTTCACCAACACACCATAATCGACCTACAAATTCCTCTCCGTTTATACAAATGCACAAGACCGACCAGGGAAGCCTACAGAGGATGCCTCCTTGTTCCACCCTCCAAAACCACTTATCACAGCACCTTTAGAGATTGAGCCCTTTCCACAGCAGGTCCACCGTTATGGAACTCCATCCCCCCAGATCTCAGAAATGAACCTTGCCTCCTAACCTTTCGGAAAAGACTCAAGACATGGCTTTTCAGGCAAGCCTTCCCGAACTGCACCTAACACACACCATCAATAAATTCTCAGCTCAGAAGCTGTATATATTGGACGCCATATTTGTAATGTACTCTTGTATATTTTTATATTCTACACATGTATATAATTAACCTCCTCTATCCCTCTTTATTTCTTACACTCCCAGTTCATAGCCCCAGTTAATTGTAACTGCATCTCTTCACCACGTGTATTTATGTTATAGGTTGTTTTCTTTGCACCCCTGTTTTCTGTAAAGCGACATCATGTGAACGATTTCATGAATGCCGGTATAAAAAAACCTTAAATAAATAAAATAAATAAGTAAGTACCGCAAGGGAAAGTTGAAAACAACTTTGAAGAGGGAGTTCAAGAGGGCGTGAAATTGTAAAGAGGTAAATGGGTGGGGTCCGTGCAGTCCGCCCGCAGGATTCAACCCGGCGGGTTCGGTCGGACCGGGGTTTCGGCGGATCCCCCACCCCCACCCCTTTCGCGGGGGGTGGGGGAGGGGCGGGGAACGCCTCCCGGACGGCCCCGGCCCCCGCAGGGCGCATTTCCTCTGCGGCGGTGCGCCGCGACCGGCTACGGTTCGGCTGGGAAGGCCCAGGGGGGGCAGGTGGCCCGCTGCTCCAGCGGCGCGTGTTATAGCCCCCCCTCCCGGCGTTTCCTCCTTCCCCTTTGGCAACTGTTAACTTGTCTTAACCTCATTCACTACATCTATGCAGACGATGTTCAGATTCTTATTCCCATAACAGAATCTATTAACAAACTTGGCTATTCTTACAAGCCTTCCCTGATCCTTCAAACTTTCACTAGATAAGTAAAGCTACTCAGCTTTCAATATGGAACTTCGCCCCTCCAATATTCTCCTCATTTAGCTACCCTACTTATGCACTTCAGAAAATGACAAAGGAATTGGAAGATCTCTCAGAAATAATAATACGTGTGGGAACACAAGGTCTGGATGAACAGGCAGGCACAGCAATGGACTTAAAACACCAGTAGGAACACTAGGCCTGGATGAAGAGGCACATCATTCTAGGACAGAGGTCAATCCCACCTATGGACACAAGCCGCGGAGGAAAAGAAACTAACCAGGATTCCCTCCGTAACGGCGAGTGAAGAGGGAAGAGCCCAGCGCCGAATCCCCGCTCGTCCGGCGGGCGCGGGAAATGTGGCGTACGGAAGATCGCCTCTCTGGCGCCGCTCGGGGCCCCAAGTCCTTCTCATCAAGCCTCAGCCCGCGGACGGTGTTAGGCCGGTAGCGGCCCCCGGCGCTCCGGGACCGGGTTTTCTCGTAGTCTGTTTGTTTGGGAATGCAGGCCAAAGTGGGTGGTAAACTCCATCTAAGGTTAAATACCATTTCCGGCGCGTGTTATTGCCCCCCCCCCCCCCCCCCGGCAGCAGCTTCGCCGTTTCCCCCGCCGTTTCCTCCTTCCCCTTTGCCAACTGTTAAGTAGTCAACCTCATTCACTACATCTATGCAGACGATGTTCAGATTCTTATTCCCATAACAGAATCTATTAACAAAGCCATCGCACTTTGGAACAACAGCTTACAAGCCATCACTAATCTCCTCAACAGTCAAAGCATGAGATCTTATTAAGAAACTGACATTATCCTCAACAAATTCTTACTCCTAGCAAAACCTATACCAAGTAAGTACACAGGGGTCTGTATTTTCATACCCCATTGCTTGCTGTTTGAATACCGCTCTTGCCGTACCGACCCGCAGGGTCCACCTAGGGACACAAGCTGTGGAGGAAAAGAAACTAACCAGGATTCCCTCAGTAACGGCGAGTGAAGAGGGAAGAGCCCAGCGCCGAATCCCCGCCTGTCCGGCGGGCGCGGGAAATGTGGCATACGGAAGACCGGCTCCCCAGCGCCGCTCGGGGGCCCAAGTCCTTCTGATGGAGGATCAGCCGGCGGACGGTGTTAGGCCGGTAGTGGCCCCCCAATAAAACCACCAAAGACTGCTTCTATAAACTGCAAGTTTAAAAAAGGATAAGACCACTCTTCCACACCAAACACTTCACAACCACCCTCCAAGCCCCCATTTTCTACTACTGCAACTCTACATTACTTGGACTCCCTTCCTCATACACGAAACCACTCCAAATGGTTGAAAACGCAGCAGCCCGTCTACTAACAAACACTAGGAAAGGAGGCCACATTTCCCCAGTCCTAAAAGACCTCCACTGGTTACCAATTCAGTTCAGAGTCATTTACAAATCCATCACCTTGATATAAAAAATCATTCACCAACACACCATTATCGACCTACAAATTCCTCTCCGTTTATTCAAATGCACAAGACCGACCAGGGAAGCCTACAGCGGATGCAATGCCGGTATAAATAAATAAAATAAATAAATAAAATCAATAAGTACGTAAGGGAAAGTTGAAAACAACTTTCAAGAGCGAGTTCAAAAGGGCGGGAAACCGTTAAGAGTTAAACGGGTGGGGTGCGTGCAGTCCGCCTGGAGGATTGAACCCGGCGGCGGGTTCGGTGGGACCGAGGGGTGGTTTCGGCGCATCCCCCACCCCTTTCGCGGGGGGGCGGGGAACGCCTCCCGGACGGCCCCGGCCCCGTCCAGGAATAAAAAAATAAAGTAAAGCAATAAAATCAATAAGTACGTAAGGGAAAGTTGAAAACAACTTTCAAGACCGAGTTCAAAAGGGCGGGAAACCGTTAAGAGTTAAACGGGTGAGGTGCGTGCAGTCCGCCTGGAGGATTGAACCCGGCGGCGGGTTCGGTGGGACCGGGGGGGGTTTCGGCGCATCCCCCACCCCTTTCGCGGGGGGGCGGGGAACGCCTCCCGGACGGCCCCGGCCCCGTCCAGGAATAAAAAAATAAAGTAAAGCAATAAAATCAATAAGTACGTAAGGGAAAGTTGAAAACAACTTTCAAGAGCGAGTTCAAAAGGGCGGGAAACCGTTAAGAGTTAAACGGGTGAGGTGCGTGCAGTCCGCGGCCCCGGCCCCGTCCAGGAATAAAAAAATAAAGTAAATATATAAAATCAATAAGTACGTAAGGGAAAGTTGAAAACAACTTTCAAGAGCGAGTTCAAAAGGGCGGGAAACCGTTAAGAGTTAAACGGGTGAGGTGCGTGCAGTCCGCGGCCCCGGCCCCGTCCAGGAATAAAAAAATAAAGTAAATATATAAAATCAATAAGTACGTAAGGGAAAGTTGAAAACAACTTTCAAGAGCGAGTTCAAAAGTGCGGGAAACCGTTAAGAGTTAAACGGGTGAGGTGCGTGCAGTCCGCGGCCCCGGCCCCGTCCAGGAATAAAAAAATAAAGTAAATATATAAAATCAATAAGTACGTAAGGGAAAGTTGAAAACAACTTTCAAGAGCGAGTTCAAAAGTGCGGGAAACCGTTAAGAGTTAAACGGGTGAGGTGCGTGCAGTCCGCGGCCCCGGCCCCGTCCAGGAATAAAAAAATAAAGTAAATATATAAAATCAATAAGTACGTAAGGAAAAGTTGAAAACAACTTTCAAGAGCGAGTTCAAAAGGGCAGGAAACCGTTAAGAGGTAAACGGGTGGGGTGCGTGCAGTCCGCCTGGAGGATTCAACCCGGCGGCGGGTTCGGTGGGACCGGGGGTGGTTTCGGCGCATCCCCCACCCCTTTCGCGGGGGGGGCAGGGAACGCCTCCCGGACGGCCCCGGCCCCGTCCAGGAATAAAAAAAATTAAGTAAATATATAAAATCAATAAGTACGTAAGGGAAAGTTGAAAACAACTTTCAAGAGCGAGTTCAAAAGGGCGGGAAACCGTTAAGAGTTAAACGGGTGAGGTGCGTGCAGTCCGCGGCCCCGGCCCCGTCCAGGAATAAAAAAATAAAGTAAATATATAAAATCAATAAGTACGTAAGGGAAAGTTGAAAACAACTTTCAAGAGCGAGTTCAAAAGGGCGGGAAACCGTTAAGAGTTAAACGGGTGAGGTGCGTGCAGTCCACCTGGAGGATTGAACCCGGTGGGTTCGGTGGGACCGGGGGTGGTTTCGGCGCATCCCCCACCCCTTTCGCGGGGGGGCGGGGAACGCCTCCCGGACGGCCCCGGCCCCGTCCAGGAATAAAAAAAATAAAGTAAAGCAGTAAAATCAATAAGTACGTAAGGGAAAGTTGAAAACAACTTTCCAGAGCGAGTTCAAAAGGGCGGTAAAACCGTTAAGAGGTAAACGGGTGGGGTGCGTGCAGTCCGCCTGGAGGATTCAACCCGGCGGCGGGTTCGGTGGGACCGGGGGGGCTTTCGGCGCATCCCCCACCCCTTTCGCGGGGGGGCGGGGAACGCCTCCCGGACGGCCGCAGGGCGCATTTCCTCCGCGGCGGAGCGCCGCAACCGGCTCCGTGTCGGCTGGGAAGGCCCAGGGGGGGCAGGTGGCCCGCCGCTCCGGCGGCGCGTGTTATAGCCCCCCCTGGCAGCAGCATTGCCGTTACCCCCGCCGTTTCCTCCTTCCCCTTTGCCAACTGTTAAGTAGTCTTAACCTCATTCACTACATCTATGCAGACGATGTTCAGATTCTTATTCCCATAACAGAATCTATTAAGAAAGCCATCGCACTTTGGAACAACAGCTTACAAGCCGAAGCCACCACTAATCTCCTCAACAGTCTAAACCTGGTCCTCAATGCCTCTAAAACTAAACTCCTCTTCATTTCCTACAAGCAAGAAAACCTCCCATCTCAGATCCATCACAAACACCTTCTCACCCACAACCATGTGAGAGACCTGGGAGTAATTATAGACAACCGTCTTGACCTAAAGAATATGATCCAAACCACAACTGTAAGATATAATATTATATCTTAATGGGCCTCGACAAAGGAAACTCTTTCCTATTGATCTTGTTAGACCTTTCCGCAGCGTTCGACACGGTCAACCACGCCATCCTCCTAAACCAGCTTTCGTCCATAGGAATCAGCGGCACCGTCCGATCCTGGTTCAAAACGTTTCTCGATAACAGAGGTTACAAAGTTAAACTCCAAAACAAGGAATCCTCAAGATTTGACTCTGTCATAGGAGTCCCTCAAGGTTCTTGATTATCTCCGACCCTATTTAATATCTATCTTCTTCCTCTCTGCCAACTTCTTACCGACCTCAATCTAAAGTACTTCCTTTACGCAGATGATATTGAAATCATCATCCATATCAAAGACACATACTCTAAAACTCTTGACTACTGGGAAACATGCCACCAGAAAATCAAACAAGTAGTAAACAACCTACACCTCATCTTAAACTCATCCAAGACAGAAATCCTACTCATCTCTCCTGAAAACAATATCTCCAACACTACTCTTCCCACCAACCTACCTACCACACAAGTTACAGACTTAGGAGTGATAATAGACAACCGGCTAAACTTCAAGGCACATATCAACAAAACAACCAAAGACTGCTTCTATAAACTCCAGGTTCAGAAGAGGATAAGACCTCTTTTCCATGCTCAAGACTTCAGAACGATCATCCAAGCAGTCATTTTTGCGAAATTAGACTACTGCAGTTCCCTATTGCTAGGTCTGCCCTCATCCTATTCCAAACCACTACAGATGGTTCAAAATTCAGCAGCCCGATTACTAACAGGCGCAAGAAAGAGAGACCACATATCTCCCATTCTGAAAGAGTTACATTGGCTACCCGTCCACTTCCGTATCATCTATAAAGCCATATGTGTCATCTTCAAAACTATTCATCAACGCATCTTATGCACTTTAGCTGATGACAAAGGAATCGGAAAATCTCTCAGAAATAAGAATACGCGTGGGAACACAAGGTCTGGATGAACAGGCACATCATTTGAGGACAGATGTCAATCCCAGCTAGGGACACAAGCAGCGTAGGAAAAGAAACTAACCAGGATTCCCTCAGTAACGGCGAGTGAAGAGGGAAGAGCCCAGCGCCGAATCTCCGCCACTCCGGGTTCGGGGATCTGAACCCGACTCCCTTTCGATCGGCCGAGGACGACGGAGGCCATCGCCCGTCCCTTCCGAATGGCGCTCGCCTATCTGTTAGGACCGGCTGACCCATGTTGAACTGCTGTTCACATGGAACCCTTCTCCACTTCGGCCTTGAAGAAGAATGCTCAGTCTGTTTAAAAGAACAAAATTAACGGACCCACTCAAGGAATATGCTCAGTCTGTTTAAAATAAGAAAATTAACGGACCCACTCTGAAGGTCAATGCTCAGTCTGTTTAAAAGAACAAAATTAACGGACCCACTCAAGGACTATGCTCAGTCTGTTTAAAAGAACACAATTAACGGACCCACTCTGAAGGTCAATGCTCAGTCTGTTTAAAATAGCAATATCAACAGACCCACTCTGAAGGACAATGCTCAGTCTGTTTAAAATAACAAAATGGAACTGCCCAGCTAGGGACACAAGGCCTGGAGGAACAGGCACATCATTGGTGGACAGAGGTCAATCCCGGCTAGGGACACAAGGCCTGGAGGGACAGGCAGGCACAGCAATGGAGTTAAAACACCAGTAGAAACACAATGGCTGGAGGTACAGGCAGGAACAGCAACGGAGTTAAAACACTTGTGGGAACACAAGGCCTGGAGGAACAGGCACATCATTGGAGGACAGAGGTCAATCCCAGCTAGGGACACAAGTCGCATAGGAAAAGAAACTGACCAGGATTCCCTCAGTAACGGCGAGTGAAGAGGGAAGAGCCCAGCGCCGATTCTCCACCACTCCGGGTTCGTGGATCTGAACCCGACTCCCTTTCGATCGGCCGAGGACGACGGAGGCCATCGCCCGTCCCTTCCGAACGGCGCTCACCTATCTGTTAGGACCGGCTGACCCATGTTGAACTGCTGTTCACATGGAACCCTTCTCCACTTCGGCCTTGAAGAAGAAAGCTCAGTCTGTTTAAAATAAGAAAATTAACGGACCCACTCTGAAGGTCAATGCTCAGTCTGTTTAAAATAACAAAATGGAACTGCCCAGCTAGGGACACAAGGCCTGGAGGTACAGGCAGGAACAGCAACGGAGTTAAAACACTTGTGGGAACACTAGGGCTGCACAGTAGATGCCGGTCAGACACAGCGATTCATGTCAAGAACATGTGCTGCAGTGCTTACTGCTTACATTATCTTGAGCATAGGAGGCAATTGGAACTGCTGCAAGGCTCCTTTCAATAGCTTTTATTCATCTTGCCATTCACAAGGAAAATCGGGAAAGCCAAGCACTGGCAGGTTTACTTTCAAAAACACTAGCATTTCCATCAAGACCGGTGAAAGCCTTGAGCGGTGAGGGCTCATGATATCCCCTGTCATTGAAAAAACACGTTCACTGGGCACACTTGTTGGTGGACATGACAGATATCCTTCAGCCACTTTGGCTAGGTGTGGCCAGACAGTGGACTTGTGTGCCCAATATGCCAGCGGATCTGTCTGCGTATTCTCTATCGGCTCTGAGAGATACCGTTTCACTGACAGCTCTGCTGCTGTCTCCTCCTGTGCTTGGGAGGGCTGAGAGTCACTCAATCCAGTTACTTTCTCTCTCACCTGTTGCACTACTGATGTATCTTTATGGCCAACATGCCTTGGGCGTTCTGACGTTGAGGTGGAGGCACTAGTAATAGTATCTGTCACTGACACAGTCCTTCTCCTGCCAGGGATAGCAGCAGCACAACTCTGTGACGTGCCTGCTGTTTCCACCTGTGCTTCAAGCCTAATCTGTCTCCGCCTATGGTGCTCCTGTTCACGGACCTGTGCTAACAACAGCTCCTTCACAAATGACAGACAATTGGTCTGTAGGGCGATTTTACCTTTCACACGGGGATCACAGACAGAGGCGAGCATGTATGTGCTGTCCTCTGTTAAAGGCCTTAATCTGTCTTTCACCTGCTGCTGCAAAACGTCCACACACTGCAGCACCTCAGCAGTCATTCCCTCTTGCCGTTTAATGCCTTCCAAATGGTCATCCAGGAATTTCACTATAGGGATGATGTCAGCCAAGGTGGAACTTCTGGAACTCAGCTCCTCCGTGACGTCCTTGAAGGGCTGCAGGATTTTTACCAGCTGACTCATGACTAACCAATCGTGATGCCCTAGGGGATTCTGTACACCTATGTCTATTGTACCAGAAAGTTCATGAAGGGGTGTCTGCAGCTCCAATAACCTCTCCAGCATCATAAAGGTGGAATTCCACCGGGTGGGAACGTCTTGAATGAGACGCTTCTCGGGCATATCCAAAGCAGTCTGATTTTCTCGGAGAACCTGCCCCGCCCTGACACTTCTGTGGAAGTGTGCTGCTATGTTCCTGCACTTCTGTATTAACCTACGCAGGTATTCAGTCTCCTTGTCCTTGGACTCCAAGCCCAAACCTGACTTCACTACCAGATGCAGAGTGTGTGCAAAACATCGGATGTTCTTAAACCGCCCATCGCTTATTGCCTTAACCATGTTTGCACCGTTGTCTGTGACAAAAAAGCCTGCCCGCGTTTTACTGTCTCGCTGGTGTACTTTCCAGCTCGCCAGCATCTTTCTGATGCATGCTAGAATATTGGCAGCGGTATGGGCATGGTCCGTCAGGTGGGTGTTCAGTAAAGCCCACCTCCACCCTGATGCTTGTTCAGTAATAGAGCTGCTGGCTGCCCCTGCCTCTGCCATGTCCCACCAGTGTGCTGTCAGAGAGAGGTAAGAGTGTGCAGCATTCATGGCGGTCCAGATATCGCAGGTGAAATGCACTCTTCCGTCTGCCTTACCTAGCAGTGCTTGCACGCGACTGACACAGTGCTTGTACAGGCTGGGGATGACCTTTCTACTAAATGTGGTTCTGGAGGGGACTTTGTAATTTGGAAGTACGACCTTCAAGAAACGTTTGAAACCCACATTCTCAACTAACTGCAGGGGCTGGTCATCAAGGGCAATCATTTCCCCAATGCTCCTGGTTACTACTTTTGCGGCTGCCTGCCTCCTACCCCGGGATAGCGTTACCGCACTCCACCCCATTTCCTCCATGGTGCATTGTCGCTTCTCCCACATGTCAGTGGGTTTCTGGCCTGCCGCCTGACTGCTAGAAGGGTATGAGGGCGTGGGCTGACTCTGCTGCTTTCCTACCACTGCACCCTGGTTGGAAGGGGAAGGGGTCCCCTGACGGAAAATGCTACCATCCCCAGATGGCAGTAATCTTGTTGGGTGTTGCCTCTTAACATGATACTCCATGCCAAAATTTGACAGATGTCCCAGTTGCTTGCCTCTGCTAATATCCCTGGCACAGTAATTACACCGAGCATAACGCGGGTTTTCTGTCACTTTAAAATGTGCCCAGATCGCAGATTTCTTTTGTGATCCTCCTCTCTTTCCCGCCCTGGGGGTGGATGGTGGCACTGGAGTTGAGGTACTACTGGGTGTGGGTGGTGCACCCACTGCACCCGGCGAAGCAATGCCAGCGGGGGCAACAGTCACCCTCTGTCTCCCTTCTGACAGCTCTTCCTCCTCCTCGATATCAGTGGAATGTCTCCCCTGCCGCAGATTTCTGGAGGTGGAGGCTAAAACAGGACTAACTGACAATTCTACCGAAGATTGCTCAGGTATAACATCTTCCGTTTCTGATGAGAATCCCATCCAAGAAGATTCTTCTTCTGAATCAGAAGCTAACAGTGCCAGCGCTACCTTGTCACCGCAAAGTTTTGCAGGACACTTCTGTCCCCTGGCTGCTCTTGGGTGTGTAACTTTTGTCTGGCTAGACTCTGCCTCCTCTTCACTCTCCTCCAAAACTACAGTGCCAGAAACAGGTGCTGGCGATTGCAAAGTTTCATGGTCTGATTTCTTTTTTTTTGCCATGGAACTGCCATCCCCTACAAAGACGTTTGATTGCGACAGTTGCCTTTTTACCTGTACTGGTGGTGTTGCGCTGGTGTCTTTTGCGGTGCCTCCGCTGCCATTCCCACTAAGTCGCTTGCATCTCCCTTTCCCTGACATTATGGATTTAATGTCAATGAGTACTAGTGGTAACACTGCCCACTGTCCCACAATAATAATGTTCGGTCAGTTTAAAATAACTAAATTAACAGACCCACTCAAGAAGAATGCTCAGTCTGTTTAAAATAACAAAATGAACGGACCAAGTCAAGGACAATGCGGTTAAGTCTGTTTAAAAATAGCAGATTGAACAGACTCGCTGAAGGCCAATCTTCACTCTGTTTACAATGCCCACTGCCTCACTGCCTGCCTGGCAATGCACGGAATGTGTCTGTCTGTGTGTGTGCAGTGAGTGCACAGAGAACAAGCTTCCTTTTCAGTAGATATGAGGCAGGGTACTCCCAGCCCTGGAACTGCTGCCCACCCAGCACTGAACCACTCAAGGACAATGCGGTTACGTCTGTTTAAAAATAACAAATTGAACAGACTCGCTGAAGGCCAATCTTCACTCTGTTTACAATGCCCACTGCCTCACTGCCTGCCTGGCAATGCACGGAATGTGTCTGTCTGTGTGTGTGCAGTGAGTGCACAGAGAACAAGCTTCCTTTTCAGTAGATATGAGGCAGGGTACTCCCAGCCCTGGAACTGCTGCCCACCCAGCACTGAACCACTCAAGGACAATGCGGTTACGTCTGTTTAAAAATAACAAATTGAACAGACTCGCTGAAGGCCAATCTTCACTCTGTTTACAATGCCCACTGCCTCACTGCCTGCCTGGCAATGCACGGAATGTGTCTGTCTGTGTGTGTGCAGTGAGTGCACAGAGAACAAGCTTCCTTTTCAGTAGATATGAGGCAGGGTACTCCCAGCCCTGGAACTGCTGCCCACCCAGCACTGAACCACTCAAGGACAATGCGGTTACGTCTGTTTAAAAATAGCAAATGTAACAGACTCGCTGAAGGGCAATGTTCACTCTGTTTACAATGCCCACTGCCTCACTGCCTGCCTGGCAATGCACGGAATGTGTCTGTCTGTGTGTGTGCAGTGAGTGCACAGAGAACAAGCTTCCTTTTCAGTAGATATGAGGCAGGGTACTCCCAGCCCTGGAACTGCTGCCCACCCAGCACTGAACCACTCAAGGACAATGCGGTTACGTCTGTTTAAAAATAGCAAATGTAACAGACTCGCTGAAGGCCAATCTTCACTCTGTTTACAATGCCCACTGCCTCACTGCCTGCCTGGCAATGCACGGAATGTGTCTGTCTGTGTGTGTGCAGTGAGTGCACAGAGAACAAGCTTCCTTTTCAGTAGATATGAGGCAGGGTACTCCCAGCCCTGGAACTGCTGCCCACCCAGCACTGAACCACTCAAGGACAATGCGGTTACGTCTGTTTAAAAATAGCAAATGTAACAGACTCGCTGAAGGGCAATGTTCACTCTGTTTACAATGCCCACTGCCTCACTGCCTGCCTGGCAATGCACGGAATGTGTCTGTCTGTGTGTGTGCAGTGAGTGCACAGAGAACAAGCTTCCTTTTCAGTAGATATGAGGCAGGGTACTCCCAGCCCTGGAACTGCTGCCCACCCAGCACTGAACCACTCAAGGACAATGCGGTTACGTCTGTTTAAAAATAACAAATTGAACAGACTCGCTTAAGGCCAATCTTCACTCTGTTTATGCCCACTGCCTGCCTGGCAATGCACGGAATGTGTCTGTCTGTGTGTGTGCAGTGAGTGCACAGAGAACAAGCTTCCTTTTCAGTAGATATGAGGCAGGGTACTCCCAGCCCTGGAACTGCTGCCCACCCAGCACTGAACCACTCAAGGACAATGCGGTTAAGTCTGTTTAAAAATAGCAAATGTAACAGACTCGCTGAAGGGCAATGTTCACTCTGTTTACAATGCCCACTGCCTCACTGCCTGCCTGGCAATGCACGGAATGTGTCTGTCTGTGTGCACTGCAGTGCACATAGAACTAAAGTAGATATGAGGCAGGGTACTCCCAGCACTGGAACTGCTGCCCACCCAGCACTGAACCACTGAAGGAGAATGTGTTCACTCTGTTTACAATGCCCACTGCCTCACTGCCTGCCTGGCAATGCACGGAATGTGTCTGTGTGTGTGCAGTGAGTGCACAGAGAACAAGCTTCCTTTTCAGTAGATATGAGGCAGAGTACTGCCAGTGCCAGCCCTGGCACTGCCCACCCAGCACTGAACCACTCAAGGAGAATGCTTTTAAGTCTGTTTAAAAATAGCAAATGTAACAGACTCGCTGAAGGGCAATGTTCACTCTGTTTACAATGCCCACTGCCTCACTGTCTGCCTGGCAATGCACGGAATGTGTCTGTCTGTGTGCACTGCAGTGCACATAGAACTAAAGTATATATGAGGCAGGGTATTCCCAGCCTTGGAACTGCTGCCCAGTGCCCACCCAGCACTGAACCACTCAAGGAGAATGCTTTTAAGTCTGTTTAAAAATAGCAAATGTAACAGACTTGCTGAAGGGCAATGTTCACTCTGTTTACAATGCCCACTGCCTCACTGTCTGCCTGGCAATGCACGGAATGAGTCTGTCTGTGTGCACTGCAGTGCACATAGAACTAAAGTAGATATGAGGCAGAGTACTCCCAGCCCTGGAACTGCTGCCCAGCCAGCACTGAACCACTCAAGGAGAATGCTTTTAAGTCTGTTTAAAAATAGCAAATATGAGGCAGAGTACTGCCAGCCCTGCCTGGCACTGCCCAGGATAAAATGTACAGACTCACTCAATAAGAATGTTCTTTTTTTTTTTTCCCTAACAAAGAATCTGTTCTGTGTTGTCTATCAAATCTGGTTCTGTTCTGTGTTGTCTATCAAATCGGGTTCTGCTATCTTCTCTGCCTCAGCCTGCCTAAGCCCACCCTGCACGATCCCGATCCCACCTCCCCACTGAATCGCTGACAATGTCCGTCAGTCCTCGTGCTGCTGCTGCTTTTATAGTGCTGCTGGCTCGTCAGGAAATCCTCAGAGAAGCACGGAATGACAGCGCGATTCGCTGCATTCAGTGCTTCTCTGAAAAGGTGAATGCAGATTCGCTGCGTTCCGGTATCCATGCCGACCTGTCCCACCCTTTCCTGTGAGTCACTGAGACTCACAGGACAGGGTCAGACAGGTTGGCATGGTTACCGCAGGGGCGCCGCCATTTTCAGGTAATCCGGGGCTCCGAGCTCGAGTCGCAGGTAATGGCGGCGAGAAAGCGCGCGCATGGCGATTCGCCGTATCCGACATATCTATGTTCATTTATGTCGGAAATCTGCTCGTATACGCCCCATCTTTTTTTTAAGTAAAAAAAAAAATTTGAGTTGCGTTTTCCATATGCGGTCAATCCGAATGCACATCCCTACTTCATCATTGCTCCATCACGGGACTGTTCATGTGCCTGTGGGGGGGTGGAATATCCTCGGGCAGTCATCACTGTGCTGCTGTGGTGTTGGGCAGCTCTGTTTGGGTGCGCCTGAGCCAAAAGTGGGTGGGCTACAGCTAAAGTAAATGCAGGGAGAGGAGTGGCAACACTGCTGAGGGTTGTCTTGATATTGAACTTTTGGTTGACTTTGTTTAAAGTAAATTCACAGGGAAACTGCAGCTTTGTGACTGAAGTAATGTGTTTAAATGCTTTGTATGTTTATTAAACAAGTTAAGTAAAGCTTTAGAAACTGTAGCAGGACTTTTGGGAAAGCCAGGCTTTTAAGCTGCCAATGTTGGGTAAAAGTTAAGTATAATGTGGGACTAGAGAGTGGCAACGCTGTATTGTGACATTTGTGGGTTTAAATCCAGGAAGTTAGGTCTTTCATTTTTTAAATAAGATTTATACCTGAAAAGTTAAAGTCCTGTATTTACTGAAAGTGATGAGGGAGTAAGTTCTGTAATGAACACAGGGGGATTAAATTAAAGCTGTTCCTTGAAATCACCGAAATTCTGCACTTAAACATAGGGAAGACTGTTGAAGAATTAGGCTTGAATTTAGGAATTGTGATGTATTCATGGGAGACTGAAAGAAATTATGTAATGCAATTTCATCAGTGTGACTAGAAAGTTGGGAAATGTGGGGAGCTTGGAAGAAAACCTTGAGTTGTGTAATAAAGTAAATAAGGTTCAGACCTCTAACTGAAGAGTTGATGAGTTATTAAAGGGGCTGAAGGGAATAAAGGAAGATTGCTCTAGGGAACTTAAACAGGGTGTAAGGGAGGCACTGAACTCATTCCATATAACCCCAGGCCAAGACACCTGACTAGAGAGAGGAAATAAGCAGACCACTGCCATATTAAACTTATAGGAACACGTCAGAGCACCAGTCCCTGAGCCAGGCTACAGACAATGGCTGTCAGATACCCCATCTAAGCCCGCTAGGACCGGAATCACACTACAATATAAATTGTATTGTATTGGATGAATGTGAAGATTGTGTAACCTGGGCATCTTTCTGGGTTACCAGTAAGCCCTGGAACCATACATGTTAGTGCAGTTAGAGAGGGATAATTAGGGGGAGCATCCATTTGTTGGCAGATCCTCACATTCAGGGAGCTGTAATTGACATCCCCTGCAGGAGCTTTTATAGCAGAGCTATGCAAAGGCCTCTGAGGGCTGTTTTAATTGAGCATTTGAGAGGAAAGTTGGAGATTTTCCTGAGTTTCATTTTTGGCCTACCTGGAGCCTTAGAAGCCCTCTGAGATCCCCCAGTTCTGGTCAGGACTCCACTGCTGTTCTTTCCAGCTGAGATGCAGAGTGATTGTCCAGGAACTATTTTAGATTTTTGACATTTTGCTTGGTAGAAGCTTTGCTGAATACCTGGGTCTTTCCAGGACTCAGGGAGTGGGGAACACTTGTTAAGGACACTTAGGGATAGAGAAGACCTGCCCCTGAAAGGGTGGTGACCCAGTGCAAGAGATATACGGTGTTATTTAGTTTGGGGAGCAGAAGATGTTAACTTTGACAAAGCCTAGGAGGAAGTATTTTTCTGTCCCACTTCCTACCCATCCATGGACCTGTCATCTATTTGCATCTACTTGCATCCAGGATCCTCCCATCAGGGATCCCCGTCTAGACAAAGGAC
Source organism: Rhinatrema bivittatum (assembly GCF_901001135.1). Classification (NCBI taxonomy): domain Eukaryota; kingdom Metazoa; phylum Chordata; class Amphibia; order Gymnophiona; family Rhinatrematidae; genus Rhinatrema; species Rhinatrema bivittatum. The sequence goes on from NC_042630.1 coordinate 63,678,263, forward strand.
ATCTAACTGTAAGAATCCATCTATCAGAGAGGACACCCATCCAGAGTCTTCACAACACCTGGGGAGAGAGAGAGAGAATCACTCTCTGTGCAGAGATAGCTTTTGCCATTGGGGAAGGGTTTGCCTGTCCACAAAAAGGGGCCCTGACCAAAAGGATGATTGCACTTAATCTGAGCCAGGAGGGTGGCCAGATTCCCAGCCTGTAGAAATGACTCTTGCACAGATAGAGGATAAGATTTGTAGTAAAGAGAGAAAGAAATGTGGTGCTGGACATTCAGATGTATTGTTCCATCAATCCGTTATTGTCTACAGTAAAATTATTTTGGATTTTAATTCAGTGATCCCTGTGACTTCTTTTGGAACACAGCACAAAGTGTATGAAAATTCACCTCACCCAGAGGATTCAAGGAAAGTCACCCTGCAGTGGGACCTAAAAGGACCCCCAAGTTGAGTAAAGGGAAACATAAGAGCTAATTTGAGAATGGCGGTCAACTGGGGTAGTTGTGGGTTGCGGGATCCCTGCTGGCAGGCGGCAGGAGTCTCCTGGCCTGGCTCCTTGCTGGTAGGCAGTGGGGGCCCACCGGATTGACTCCTTGCTGGCAGGCAGTGGGGGCCTGAACTCGGTGTGGGCCAAGGGACAAGCCGTGTGGCTGGCGAGGATCGTCTTGCTAGAGGAGTGGCGGAAAATTGGTTGGTTTTGTTGTTGAAGTTGTAATGTTAATCCAGAGGCTCGGGCCTCCAGTTGTATTAAAGCTGCAGCCCTGTTAACCCATAACTTGTTGTCTGTGTTATTCATTTGGAGTGTGAAAGGGCGGATGTGAGTGAGTGAAGTCCTGGATGCCCGCATTATGAGAGGTCAGCCGGACCCCGTGTTCGGCTAGCCAGGGTAATATGGGCCCAGGCTCACTCTGGGAGCAGGCCCAGTCCTGTGGTGGGCACCCCGGGGGGGGGGGGGGGAGAGTCAGTTAGGTCAGGCTAGGGTCAGGAAGGGGGAGGGGCTAGGCTAGGGGTAAGTTGCCCTGCGAAAGCAGTACAGGGATAGGAAGGTAGAAGAGCGGCTGTCGTGTTGGCCGACTGGGATTGGTCGGCAGGCACGAGGGCAGTCGAGGGGAGGCAGTCTTGGGGCAGCACGGAGTTGGCATTGCATTTCACCGCGACTGCCCTGAGCTGGATTCCGAAAATCACTAAACACTGAATCACTTCTAATCTCACTCTCCGACTCTATCATCCACAACCTTGAAAAAAAACAACCCTACCTTCTCGCCCTCCTTGATCTATCCGCAGCATTCGACACAGTGAACCATGCCATACTTTTAGATCGTCTCACAGACATTGGTATCACTGGTACAGCACACAGATGGTTCAAGTCCTTCCTTAATAATAGATGCTATAAGGTTAAAATTAACAATAAAGAATCTCATTTTATTTATTTAGGGCTTTTTTATACCGACATTCATGATACCAATCATATCATATCGGTTTACAAGAAACAATGGTGCAAAAACATTAACATCAACATGAACAATAGGCGAAGAGAGAACAAGTGAACAAAAGTTACAATAAAACAGGGGCACATGAACTCATCCGGTCAGCTCCTCCATTGGAGTCCCACAAGGCTCCTCTCTCTCACCCACGCTCTTCAATATTTACCTCCTTCCGCTATGCCAACTCCTTTCAAATCTCAAACTAACCTACTATATCTATGCCAACGACGTGCAGGTACTAATCCCCATCAAAGACTCTATATCCAAAACCCTCAGCTTCTGGGACAAATGCCTTCAATCAATCAATCAATCAATCACCTTCTTACCAGCCTCAATCTAGTTCTAAACACTAACAAGATGGAGATCCTTCTCATCTCTCATGACGACGCCCATGGTCTCAACAATCCCCCAATCTCATCACAAATAAATACCTCTCCACATGTCAGAGACCTTGGCGTCACGCTTGATAATCAGTTTAACCTAAAAAAAATTATCAACACTACTACAAAAGAATGTTTCTTCAAACTACAAGTCCTGAAAAGACTGAAACCCCTTCTCCATTTCCACGACTACCGGACGGTTCTACAATCAATCATCTTTTCAAAACTCGACTACTGCAATTCGCTACTGCTAGGTCTCCCAGCCAACTCTATCAGCCCCCTGCAGATGGTCCAGAACTCGGCCGCAAGGATCCTCTCCAACGCTAACAGAAGAGAACACATCACCCCCATCCTGCGCGACTTACATTGGCTCCCCATAAAATTTAGAATTCTCTACAAAGTCCTCATGATAATTTTCAAAGCTACACGCAATCTTTCTTCACTGGAGCGGACCTCTCCTCTTCGACTTCATGAATCCTCCAGACCAATCAGATCTGCTTAAAAGGTACCCTCCATGCCCCCCCCCCCCCCCAGTCAAGGCAGCCCTAAGGAAGTTTGCCTTATCCACCGCTGTGCCATCACAATGGAACGCCCTTCCCCCCGATCTACGGCAAGAACATTGCCTGCTCTCCTTCAAAAAAAAACAAAAAACTGAAAACCTGGCTATTCAAACAGGCTTTTCCATAACATCACGATCCTTCCTCCAACTCAGGAATGCCCTATCTCGTCACGCACTAGAACCCGCCACCCACCCAACAGATCCACTCCCAGAAAACATGGATTTTATCCTCTCCCAGAAAACCCTGGTCTTCCTCTAGGCGGGGCGGTTAGTCATTCCTTCCTCCTACCCATCTCAAACCACTTATATCTGGACTTAGATTTACCGCATTAATTGATCCCAGACCTTAATACTGTCCTTTCTACTTTATTTATTTTATTTATTTCATCAATCTGCACTCATGTTGGAGGCAGGTTTCTCCTCCTTTGTCCTAATAAGACAAAGGTCCTCTAATGCTTGTATCCTTTATTCAATTGTTAATTTCCCCCATTTGCCATTGCAATTAGCCGTTCAATGATCCATTCAGTTCACCCGGTTTTTCCCAGTTCTATGTAACCTCCTGCTTTTGTTCTATGTAATGCCCTTGCAACATTGTTCTATGTAATGCCTTGGGCTCTTCTGTTGTTATATGTACACCGATTTGATATGTTTGCTTTCAACATGAAGGTCGGTATAAAAAAGTTCAAAATAAATAAATAAATAATTAATTAATTAATTAGGGTCCCTGCCCCAAAAAGCCTATAAATACTTTTATGGCCCTATTGGGTAACAGTCCACATCCAGGAATGGGGTTACACATGCACAATTGGACAGGATCAGTCACTGTTTAGATGATTTGTTTCTAGGTTTTGATGAGACAATAGTTTAATTAAATCTAACTTTAAATCCTTATATGCTGCCAATCCATAGTCCTAGCTGGCTTAAAAATCTAAAGAATTTATATTTACAATAAGAGCATAGTTAAATCAATTTAATAATGAATTCCTGTGCCAGAAGATTCACACCCTTACTACACCAATTCCTAAAACTTCATTTGCGTTTATAGAAAGCAAATCACATTTGAATCAGGCACCAGCTACTGCAGGTTACATGCTTCATGGAAGAACAAAGTTGTTACAAGTATTTTTTTTTTTAAGACTGCTGACACATCTGCTGAGGGGGGAGGGCTGGAGCTTGCCTGCTGTAATTGACTGAAAACTGATACCTGCGATACTTTTCCTCATGCTGGCAGGGCTCTGCAGCTGATTCCCCGTTCTCTCTATTGGCTTCCGGGTTCTGACGTCGGAGGGAGGAGCCCCCAGACGCCCATAAGACCGGCGTCTCTACGGCGCCTACGCCGTCGGCGCTTACGCCAAAGCCGCGCGCCTAAGGGGCGCGCGGCTTTGCCAGCTTCGCCGGATTTCGACGGACAGCGATGGCCTCCCAGAGAATACTCAGGAAATATTTTGGAACAGCAGTCTCACGGAAACTGGCTGGAAACTACCGAGCCTAAAAGATCATAAATATTGAGGTACTGTTATCTGTTTTCTTTATTGTAAGTGGGGTTTTTTTTCCAATTGGTAATGCCACATACCAAAAGGAAAGGGAAAATTATTGCCTCTACTCCTGTTATTAGTTCAAACCAACCACGCATCCAGGATCTTTTTGGCAGATCCATTATAATACAACCAGAAGGCGGAGTCACTGGAGTTGATGCCCAGGAACAGGGGCTAAACACCTTGACTATTGAAACATCCTTAAGCCCTGGTGCCCCAATAACACCGAGTCCACCTACAGGAAAGGAAGGTGGAGAATTTTTATTTGAGGATCCCTTAAACTTTAACCTGAACTTGAACATTATTCCATCGAATGAACAAGGAGTGTCAAGAAATTTGAGTCACTCACCCATAGCCTCTGGGTTTCAGGGTTTGGGAAATCAACAAGAGGAACTGAGTACCGGGTCTATTATTAGGGAGAGGGGGATGGAGGGGGGTCAGGGAGGGGAAACAGTTGGAACTGCTGTAACAGCTACTAAAACTTTTTCATTAGAAGAAATTGGTTGCATGATCCTCACTATGCAAAAATCAATTACTGATTTAGCTAATATGGTACAAGAAGGATTGAGTAACAATAAAATATTACAAACAAAAGTAGAGAAGATGGAAAGTTCAGTGAATACTTTAAGTATAAAATCTGAAGAGATGGAAACAATTCAGTTAAATTTAATCAAATCAGAAAAAATTCATGTAGAAAAATTAGTACAGCTAGAAAATCAAATAAGAAGAAATAATTTGAGAATTCTAAATTTTCCCAAAACACACTTGCTGTCTCCTCGAGAATTGTTTAGAAGCTACTTAATAAATATATTGAAATATTCTGATGCAACTTTGCCAGGGATATCTAGGATATATTATGTTACCCAACCTAAAAGCAAATCAGGATCAGGAGAGCAGGATCAGGAAGGAGTCAAGGATGATGTAAATCTGTCAGAACTATTAGAAAGATCTTCAGACACTGAAATAAAAACACGTGCCACACTAATAGTTCAATTGGTAGATATCTCTCAAAGAGATATTATTCTTAGATTATATTTTAAGAATCAAGCCTTATCTTTTCATGGTTACCCTATTAGGATCTTTCCTGATGTGTCTTTGAATACTCAACTCAGAAGGAAAGAATTTCTCGCTCTAAGGGAAAAGGTCATGCAACGAGGTGCTAAGTTTATTTTACGTTTCCCCTGTAGATGTGTTGTTCTCTATCAGAACAATAGATATATATTTAATCAGGCGGACCAGCTACGTACTTTCCTAGACTCCTAGCATCAATCTCTCCCTAGTATAAAATGGGGGAGGAAAGCAAATATGGATCATATTACTTATGGAATTTCCATGGATTATTCTGTTCCATTTACTGTCAACCAGTTTCTGTAATTGCTTGTGAATTAAGTTTCTAGATTTTCACAGTATGTATAATAGATATAAATCACTGTAAGTAAGTTGCCTATATGTGTAATTATGATACAAAGCTGTGTATTTCTTTATAAATGGAAAGCGTAATAAAAATAAAATTAAAAAAAAAAAAGATATAAAATTTGGTTCCTGCTGCAAACATTCTGGTAATGATTTCTGTAACACTTGTTACAGAAAATATGCCCTAGCCAATCTGATGATTTTCCCAGTGAGAACATAGAGAAGACATTTACCAGCTGATCATAAATCTCTTTTTGGCCCTTATATTCTTAACAAAGAGCTGATAGGAAGAGATATATTACTACTGAGAACCTCTGAATCACTGGCAAGATCTTACATTTTATTTCCACTGCATAGCAGGCCAGTGCAGTTATCTTAGAATAGGAATCATTTGCTCTTTCCTAGAAGGACCCATTACTATTCCTGCAGCTGAGTTCAGCACCATTTGTAAAGCTTTCAAAGCTGAACCCCCATCTCCAAGATTGATAGATTTGCAATAATCCAATTTTGTCAATACTAATGCCTGCAATTCTCTTCTAAACTATGCTAAACAGATGAATGCTTTTAATCTACACAATACTTGAAGCTTGAAATATGCAGCTCTAATAGAAGATTTACAGGGTCATTCATCAAATCATGTTAGGGCTTCAATGAATGATAAAAGGAATCCAATGCATGATACTCATGCAATCTTATGTTTGCATGCAACTTTTATAATGAGTATGCAAAAGCTAACTTTTTATGACTGACTCCTACCACATGTATGAACATTTAATGCACAGTAATAAGGGATTTAATGTTGGAAATAACCTTTTTTTTTTGTTCGGAAGATGGGCTTCAAACAGATCATTATTAAGCCCACCCACAAGGCTGGCCACACTCTGGACCTTATCTTCATAAACTCTGGCATCAAGCACTCATCCACCCCCCCCCCCCCCCCCCCCCCCGTATGCACACAGGTCCCTTGGACAGATCACGCATTAACATCCGCCACCTTCTCTATAACAGAATCCCGTATCACACTCCCCACTCAAGCCTCATTTTTCTACAGAAGATCCTGCTCTTCAGATGACCTCAGCAACCACCTGGCTAAAGAACTCCCACAGATAGTCCTCTCAGATCCCAATCAGCCCTCCTATCTTTGAGCAACATCACAGAAACAGTAGCAAATAAATTATGTCCACTAGCAACAAAAAAACTCAACCCCCAACTCCCTAAAAAGACAACCGTGGTTCACCAACGAACTCCGAAAACTCAAACAAAGCCTCAGACAGAAAGAGAGCAAATGGCGCAAAGCCCCTTGCCCCAGGACACTATCCGCCTACAAATCCACTCTCCACCACTATAGGAACGCCACCTTGAGATCAAAAAAGGATTTCTATGCTCACAAGATTCATGACCTTATCTTTGACGCTAAAGCACTATTTTCTTACGTAGCCGAACTAACACAAACTAATGCACTAGCTATCCCTAATGACCAAGCTCAATCCAAAGCTGATGAACTGGCTCTCTTCTTCCAAAGCAAAATTTCCAACCTCTTAATGCGCTTGCCCACTAGCCCCACTTCTCCTACTAGCTCTTATTATCTAATAGACAAAAGAATCTCACTTGAATCATTTGAACCCACCACTGCTTTAGAGATCCAATCGCTACTGAAGAAAATGAAGCCTTCCTCCCATCCCTTCAACCAAATCCCAACTAAAGTTATCCTGCTAGTACCTGACACCATTTCCCAACCCCTGGCTGATATCATAAACTGTTCACTATCTCGGGGAATCTTTTCAGATGACCTCAAACTGGCCTCTCTTAAACCTCTCTTAAAGAAATGAATTTGGATCCAAAAGATCCCAATAACTTCTGCCCTATTTCCAATCTTCCTTTTATAGCCAAGATTAAGGAAAAATTAGTCAACTCACAACTTTCCGATTACATTGAAGATCACAAAATACTGTACCCCACCCAATACGGGTTCCGCAAGGCTTTAAGCACCGAAACCCTATTCATATCTCTGACAGACCACCTCATCATGGGCCTGGACAAAGGACAATCCTTTTTACTGATTCTACTTGACCTTTCGGTGGCTTTCAATACTGTAAACCATTCCATCCTCCTCAACCAGCTGTCGGACCTTGGAATAACAGGAATTGCATTTACATGGTTCAAAACATTCCTCAGCAACAGAGGTTACAAGGTCAGAATTAACAATAAAGAATCCCCCCACTACAACTCCTCAGTAGGAGTTCCTCAAGGCTTCTCCTTATCCCTCACTCTGTTCAACATATACCTTCTCCCACTATGCCAGTTGCTAACCAACCTTAAACTAAAACACTTCCTATATGCCAACACGTGCAAGTCCTGATCCCCATCAAAGAATCCATCACCAAAACACTCAAGCACTGGGAGAATTGCCTCCAAGAGATTAACTGTCTCCTTGCAAGTTTAAACCTAATACTAAACTTAGCTAAGACTGAACTCCTCCTCATCTCCTCTGAAAACAGTAATACCATACAAAGTGCACCATCTAATATTCGTCACCCAAGCAAGAGACCTAGGAGTATTAATTGACAACCGTCTCAACTTAAAATCATTCATCAACCACACTACCAAGGACTGCTTTTACAAACTGCAGGTACTGAAAATAGTTAAGCCACTCCTTCACTTCAAGACTTCAGAACTGTCCTCCAAGCCTTAATTTTCTCCAAGATAGACTATTGTAACTCTATCTTGCTAGGTCTCCCTTCCTTCTCCATCAAACCTCTTCAGATGCTCTAAAACGCTGTTGCAGTCCCGGTCGCTAGGCTAGCGACCGGGTCCTTACCTTTCTCCTGCCTCCCCCGGTCTCGCTGCAATCCGTTGCTCCTGGGGCCTGCAGGGCCGCATGGCAGTCTCTCTCTCCACGTGGAGACGCTGCCGAAGGACGATTCTGACTCCTCCCACTGCCAGGCAACGCGCGCGCGTGAGCAGGGGGCTCTTAAAGGTCCAGCACCCGGAAGTGCTGAACTGCCCTGTTCCTGACGTCAGACGCTGGCTGGCTATTTAAACCATCGTCTGACTTCCTTGCTTTGCCTTTGCAACGAGGTCGCTCTCCTGAGTGCTTAGTTGCTTCCCAGCGTTGCTTTCAGCCTTGGTTCCTGCTTGTTCCAGCCGTGCCTTGCTTCCAGCTCCGGTTCCTGCTTGTTCCAGCCGTGCCTTGCTTCCAGCTCCGGTTCCTGCTTGTTCCAGCCGTGCCTTGCTTCCAGCTCCGGTTCCAGCTTGTTCCAGCCGTGCCTTGCTTCCAGCTCCGGTTCCAGCTTGTTCCAGCCGTGCCTTGCTTCCAGCTCCGGTTCCAGCTTGTTCCAGCCGTGCCTTGCTTCCAGGTCAGGTTCCGGTTTGGTCCTGCTGTGCCTTGGCTCCAGCTCTGGGCTCCACTTGCTGTCTACATATCCTGACTCCAGCTCCGGTTCCTGATTCTCCTTTGTCTTCAGCCAGCCACGAACCTTGGTCTTCTTCACGATTCTCCTTTGTCTTCAGCCAGCCACGAACCTTGGTCTTCTTCACGATTCTCCTTTGTCTTCAGCCAGCCCCGAACCTTGGTCTTCTTCACGATTCTCCTTTGTCTTCAGCCAGCCACGAACCTTGGTCTTCTTCACGATTCTCCTAAGTCCCAGCGACTCGGACCCCTACGGGCTCCTCCTGGGGGGGTCTCGGGTTTCCAGGGTGAAGACGCCACCAGTCCGCTCCAGCTGAGTGCCGCCTCCCGGCTTATTAACTCCTGTGGACGCTGTCCACCTCAGCCGGCCCAAGGGTCCACTATTGACTTTACTCATAACATAACAGTTTGCAAAGGCCATGGACTCGGCGGACTCCGCTCCTATGCAGGCCATCCCTGGCATGGCCCAAAGAATCCAGCAGCAACAGCAATGTCTGGAACTCTTGGCTGCTACGGTGGATCGCCTAGCCAGTCGCTTGGACGCCAATCCTCCACCGCTGGCACCACCCCCGCCTCCACTGGCGGTTCAAGCTCCCGCACAGACTCAGCTTCCAGCGCCTACTCGATACTCCGGGGATGCCAGATCGTGCAGGGCGTTTTTGAATCAGTGCTTCATCCGCTTCACGTTGCTACCAGGGCAGTTCCCGTCTGATGCCGTCAAGGTAGCATATATTTTGTCTCTGCTCGATGGGAGGGCTATGCTATGGGCCTCTCCCATGTGGGAGAAACAGGACGCCATGCTGCACAACTTGCAGGATTTCGTGACTCACTTCAAACAGACTTTTGATGAGCCAGCTCGTGCTACCACTGCTACCACTGAAATTCTACAGCTACGACAAGGATCCCGCTCTCTGGCGGAGTACGCTATTGAATTTCGTACTCTGGCGATGGAACTCGGCTGGCAGGATGACTGTTTGCGGGGTATTTTCCTGGAAGGTCTTGCAGGTCGTATCAAAGACGAGCTGATGGCTCGCGACCTGCCCCTCACTCTGAACGGGGTGATAGACTTGGCCGGGAGGATTGACCGGCGATTGCAGCAACGAGCTAAGGAGGGTCGAGTTCCTCGTCGGCCTGTCTCATTGGCACCCTCCTTCTCCAGGTCTCTGACTGTACCTCACAAGACACCATCAGCCTCCCACAGCTCCTCAGAGGAACTTATGCAGCTTGGACGGGCACCGCTAACCGAGGAGGAGAAGACACGACGCCGCACTCTGGGCCTGTGCTTATACTGCGGCACTAAGGGTCATTTCCTGGGTCAATGTCCTGCGAGACCGGGAAATGCTCGAGTCTAGGGAGAGATGAGGAGGTTCCCCTAGGCTATGTTCATGCTACTCCTCAATGTACAGTTCCTATAACGCTGGAATATCCAGGTGGCTCCTTGCAGACTCTAGCGTTCATTGATTCCGGAGCCGGAGGGAACTTTATCTGGAGAGAACTGGTACACCAATTAGGACTACCTACTAAGCGCCGGATACCTCCGTTACGGGTTACCTCTATCCGGGGAACCCCTCTACCTGGATCCATTTCTGAAACCACGATGCCTCTCACTTTACGGACGGGAGTGCTTCACTCTGAGACAATCTCCTTTTTGCTACTGGATAAATCGGTGCACCCTGTGGTCCTGGGACTCCCTTGGTTGCAACAACATGCTCCGGTGATCCATTGGGACTCTCTCCAAATTGCGCAATGGAGTCCTTCCTGTTTCCAGAATTGCCTGGATCCCGTTCCTAGACCGGAGATATTACTCTCTCACTCTGCCCTGGATCTTCCTTTGCCGTACCAGGATTACGCTGACGTGTTCTCCAAACAAAAAGCTGAACTGCTTCCATGCCATCGGCCCTTCGACTGTGCCATTGATTTACTACCTGGTTCCACTCCCCCGCGGGGTAGGGTATACCCTCTTTCTCTGCCAGAAACCCATGCAATGTCAGACTACATTACGGAGAATCTTGCCAAAGGGTTCATTCGCCCTTCGCACTCTCCTGCAGGAGCAGGATTCTTTTTTGTGTCCAAAAAAGATGGCTCCCTCCGGCCGTGCATAGACTATCGAGGTCTGAACTCCATCACTAAGAAAGATCGCTATCCCTTGCCTCTGATCCCAGAACTGCTCGATAGACTTCAGGGGGCCAAGATCTTTACAAAATTGGATTTACGTGGAGCATACAATTTGGTTCGTATTCGTCCCGGTGACGAGTGGAAGACAGCGTTCAACACGCGAGATGGACATTACGAATACTTAGTAATGCCTTTCGGCTTATGTAATGCCCCTGCTGTCTTCCAGAATCTGATGAACGAGGTACTCCGAGAGATGCTTCATTCTTTCGTCATAGTGTACCTTGATGACGTTCTGATCTATTCCCAAGATCTCTCCTCCCATCGCCAACACGTCAAACAGGTCTTACAGGCTCTAAGAGACAATCATCTATACGCTAAATTTGAAAAATGTCAGTTTGAGCGCGAGTCGCTTCCGTTCTTGGGATATATTGTTTCCTCGTCCGGTTTCCAGATGGACCCAGAGAAGGTGGCGGCCATTGTCAAATGGCCTCGCCCGTCTGGCCTGAAGGCGCTACAGCGATTCCTTGGATTCGCCAATTTTTACAGGCATTTTATACCACATTACTCCCAGAAGGTAGCTCCTCTCACGGCGCTTACTCGCAAAGGGGTTAACGCTCACGATTGCTCCACCACCGCCTCGGCTGCCTTTGAAGACTTAAAACAAGCATTCCTAGACGCTTCCTGCCTACGACACCCAGATCCACAACGACCCTTCATCCTGGAGGTCGATGCCTCGAATCTGGCTGTTGGAGCGGTGCTCAGTCAACACGATACTTCGGGCAAATTGATGCCATGTTCTTACTTCTCTAAAAAGTTTTCGCCTGCTGAATGTAACTATGGCATCGGAGACAAAGAACTCTTAGCCATCAAGTTGGCCTTCGAGGAGTGGAGGCAATGGCTGGAGGGGGCTAATCATCCGGTGACAGTGTACACTGATCACAAAAATTTATTGTACTTGGCCCAAGCTCAACGACTAAACTCGCGGCAAGCAAGATGGTCACTCTTCTTCAGTCGTTTCAATTTCATCCTCAAGTTTCGACCAGCTGAGAAGAACGTTCGAGCCGATGCTCTATCTCGTACCTATCAGCCGGAAGAAGAGGACGACTCTCCACGAACCATCCTGGATCCTGCCTGTGTTCAAATAGCTACCACTTCCATTGCTTCCTCAAATAAGACTACCGTTCCTAAGAGGCTTCGGAGGAAAGTCTTGTCTTGGGGCCATGACTCCTTGACCGGGGGACATGCTGGTAGACTAAGAACATTGGATCTTATAAATCGTTTCTATTGGTGGCCTGGTCTTCGACGTGATGTTTCCCTTTACGTGAATTCTTGCCCCACTTGCGCCCTGCAGAAACCGCTTAATGGCCCTCCGAGAGGGTTTCTACAACCGTTACCTATACCCACGGAACCCTGGACACATATTGCTACTGATTTTATGGTGGAACTCCCGCCTTCGCAAGGCAAGACTGTGGTATGGGTCACGGTGGACCGCTTCTCTAAAATGGCTCACTTTGTGCCTTTGCCCAAATTACCTTCCGCCACTGAACTGGCTTCTCTGTTCACACACCATGTATTCCGTATTCATGGTCTGCCTCAGGACATTGTATCTGACAGAGGCCCTCAATTCACAGCCAGGTATTGGAAAGCCTTATGCAAAAAATTTAAGATCCAGCTGAGTTTCTCCTCCGCTTTCCACCCGCAAAGTAATGGGCAAACCGAACGCATGAATCGTTCATTAAAATTGTTCCTACGAGCGTTCATTAACCACAAACAAGATAATTGGGTGGAGCTTTTGCCTTGGGCAGAATTCGCCTATAATAATCAAATACATACGGCGACGGGGAAATCCCCTTTTCAAATTGTGTACGGTAAACAGCTCAAACCACCGTTACCTCTACCAGTACCAACCTCCTCACCAGCTGCTCAATTGACCGCGGACCAATTGAGTAAACTTTGGTCCTCTACTCAACACCGACTTCAGAAAGTCGCACGCACTTCTAAACGCTACTATGATCGACACCGAAAACCGGCATTCGCTTTTTTCCCAGGCGATCGAGTGTGGCTTAGTACAAAGAACATTCATCTGAGGCAACCTTCCAAGAAGCTCTCACCCAAGTTCTGTGGCCCTTTCCGCGTTGCAGAGAGGGTAGGGCTGGTCTCTTACCGTCTACGACTCCCAACCACTTTACGCATTCATGATGTCTTTCACGTCTCCCTCTTAAAACCAGTGATTCTTTCCAGATTCCACCCCAGGCCTCTTGAAGACGCTTCCATCACTACGGATGAGGATCCTACGTTTCAGGTACGAGAGGTCCTGGATGCTCGCTTCGCCAACAGACGTTGGGAATATTTGCTAGCCTGGGAAGGTTGTGGAGACGAAGACAATACGTGGGAGCCTGCCCGCAACATCTTGGACAAGACTCTTCTGCAGCAATATCATCTGGACCATCCTGACAGGCCAAGCCCTCTGAAGAGGGGGCGTAAAGGGGGGGGTACTGTTGCAGTCCCGGTCGCTAGGCTAGCGACCGGGTCCTTACCTTTCTCCTGCCTCCCCCGGTCTCGCTGCAATCCGTTGCTCCTGGGGCCTGCAGGGCCGCATGGCAGTCTCTCTCTCCACGTGGAGACGCTGCCGAAGGACGATTCTGACTCCTCCCACTGCCAGGCAACGCGCGCGCGTGAGCAGGGGGCTCTTAAAGGTCCAGCACCCGGAAGTGCTGAACTGCCCTGTTCCTGACGTCAGACGCTGGCTGGCTATTTAAACCATCGTCTGACTTCCTTGCTTTGCCTTTGCAACGAGGTCGCTCTCCTGAGTGCTTAGTTGCTTCCCAGCGTTGCTTTCAGCCTTGGTTCCTGCTTGTTCCAGCCGTGCCTTGCTTCCAGCTCCGGTTCCTGCTTGTTCCAGCCGTGCCTTGCTTCCAGCTCCGGTTCCTGCTTGTTCCGGCCGTGCCTTGCTTCCAGCTCCGGTTCCAGCTTGTTCCAGCCGTGCCTTGCTTCCAGCTCCGGTTCCAGCTTGTTCCAGCCGTGCCTTGCTTCCAGCTCCGGTTCCAGCTTGTTCCAGCCGTGCCTTGCTTCCAGGTCAGGTTCCGGTTTGGTCCTGCTGTGCCTTGGCTCCAGCTCTGGGCTCCACTTGCTGTCTACATATCCTGACTCCAGCTCCGGTTCCTGATTCTCCTTTGTCTTCAGCCAGCCACGAACCTTGGTCTTCTTCACGATTCTCCTTTGTCTTCAGCCAGCCACGAACCTTGGTCTTCTTCACGATTCTCCTTTGTCTTCAGCCAGCCCCGAACCTTGGTCTTCTTCACGATTCTCCTTTGTCTTCAGCCAGCCACGAACCTTGGTCTTCTTCACGATTCTCCTAAGTCCCAGCGACTCGGACCCCTACGGGCTCCTCCTGGGGGGGTCTCGGGTTTCCAGGGTGAAGACGCCACCAGTCCGCTCCAGCTGAGTGCCGCCTCCCGGCTTATTAACTCCTGTGGACGCTGTCCACCTCAGCCGGCCCAAGGGTCCACTATTGACTTTACTCATAACATAACAAACGCGACAGCCAGAATCCTGACAAACACTAGAAGAAGAGACTACATATCTCCCATCCTAAAGAATTTGCACTGGCTGCCAATACATTTCAGAATTCTTCACAAGTCCATCACCATCATCCACAAATCCATCTATAACCAAGCTCCTCTTAATCTGCAAATCCCGCTCAGACCACATACCTCATCCAGACCTATCAGAGAAGCTTACAGAGGATCACTGCATGTCCCCCAAACTAAATCTACACATCATCCAGCATTCAGAGACCGGGCCTTCTCTACAGCGGGACCATCTATATGGAATACCATTCCCCCTGATCTCAGACAGGAACCATGCTTACCAACATTTAGAAAAAGGCTTAAGACTTGGTTGTTTAAACAAGCCTTTCCCGAATCTAACTGAAGCACCACAACAACTATTGAGAGACCCTCAGCACTATGTAAATAATTGTTCATCCTACTGTTAAGCTACTCTAGCTTTGTCTTCTTCTTTTCCCAGATCTAGCACCCTTGTTTTATTGTAACTTTATTGCTCCACTTGTTAAATGTTCAAGCCGTTTACACCCCTTGTTAACTGTAAACCAGCAATGCCGGTATAGAAAAGCTCTAAATAAACAAATAAATAAATAAATAAATATAAATCATTGAAGAGGAAAGTAGGAACTTTGATATCAGCATTATCATCCATCTGGGACCAATAACCTCAATAAGATGGTATCCATGAAATACAAAAAGATTTCCAAAATCTAGAAAAGATGAAAATACACACTGCAAATACTATTGCCTTTTCGGAAGTATTACCTGTTCATGGAAAGGGAAAATAGAAGCTATGCCATATAGATAATTTCAATTCCTGGCTCAAAACCTGGTATACAGAGGGGGCCGGATTTTAAATGCCCTGCGCGTGTAAATCCAGCTGGATTTACGCGCAGGGCATTTACTGCGCCGGTGTGCGCAGGGCCCTCACACACTGGCGCGCCTATTTTGCATAGGCCGCTGGCGTGCGCAGAGCCCCGGGACACGCGTAAATCCTGGGGCTTCGTAAAAGGGGAGTGTCGGGGGCGTTCCCTAAATGACGTGGCATTTTGGGGGCGTGATGCAGCGTTTCAGGGGTGGGCCCGGGGGCGTGGTGCCAGCCCAGGGGCGTGGTCGAGGCCTCCGGACCAGCCCCCAGGTCTGGTGATGGCGTGCCAGCAGCCCACTGGCGCACGCAGATTTACGTCTGCTTTCAGCAGGCGTAAATCTGCACAACAAAGGTAAGGGGGGGTTAGATAGGGCTGGGGGGGTGGGGAAGGGAGGGGAAGGGAGGGGAAGGGAGGGGAAGGTGCGGGGAGGGCGGAGGGAAAAGGCAGCGAGCGCTGGGCTCGGCGCGCGCAGGTTGCACAAATGTGCACCCCCTTGCGTGCGCCGACCCCAGATTTTATAAGATACGCGCGGCTATGCGAGTATCTTATAAAATCCAGCATACTTTTGTTCGCGCCTGGTATGCGAACAAAAGTACGCGCTCGCGCAAAATTATAAAATCTACCCCAGTGGTTTTGGATACATTGGAGGCTGGAGTCGTATATGGTGCAGTAAAAAGCTGTATGGTAAGGATGGCCTACATTTGTCTGTAGCAGGAAGGAAGATGCTAAATGAGAAATTCAGATCATAAATTATCAGACATTTAAACTAAAGAATGGACTTGGCAGGAGAAAACCAATGAAATTGACATGTCACTCCCAAGCAATACAGGGAAGAGAAAATAAAATCAATCATCTTATAAACGCAGAAAATGTATCTAGGAAGTTCAGCAAATCAAGGGAGAAAAATTGGAAAGCTATATCTACAAATGTTCATAGTTTGGGCAATAAAATCCCAGACATGCAGGCTCTAGTGGTGAAGGCAGACTTGGACATTTTTGCTGTTACAGAGACATGGTTCATGGATTCTCATGATTGGGATATGGCCATACCGGGCTATAACTTGTTAAGGAAGGACAGAAAGGACAAAAAAGGGGAGGAGTAGCTCTATATTTCAAAAACAACTGAACTGCAAGAAATGTGGAGAAGAGAGTGGGCGTCCAAAGATGATAGTCCATCCATTTTTACTAGTTTACAGGACTCCAACTCAAATGGAAGAATTTTTATTTATTTTATTTATTTAAAAGTATTTATATACCGCTTTTTAAAATAAAATTTTATTAAAACGGTTTACAACAGGTTAAAATAAAGTAAAAATAAAAATAAAATATAACTAAAATAAACATAAAATACATAAATTTGGCTAAGTAGCTAGACAATTGCTAGCTAAAAGAAATTATTAATTAAAAAATAGAATTAGACAGACATCTGGTCAAAGACATCCAAAAAGTGGGAAAGAAGGAAGAAGTGTTGATTGTTGGAAATTTTAATCTGCTAGACATTGACTGGAGAATCCCTTCTGCAGAATCTACCAGAAGTAGAGAAATAGTGGATGCCCTGCAAGGAGCTGTGTTCAAACAAATAATAAAGGAAAGTTACACTAGACCTAGTGCTCACAAATGGGAATAAGGTGTCTAATGTCTGGGTGGGTGCCCACCTCAGCACCAATGAGCATCAAATGGTATGGTTTAATATCATAAATAAGATACAGAGAAGTCACATGAAGACTCGAGTTTGGAATTTCAAAAATACTGACTTTGTCAAAATGGGGACGTACCTTGTGGAAGAACTAGAAGACTGGGAGAAAATGAGATAGGTGGACCACAGCTGGCCAAACTAAAATGAGAAATTACAAAGGCAACAAATCTATATGTTAGAAAATAGACAAAAGTAAGAAATAATAAACAGATCTGGTTCTCAAAGGAGGTGGCTGATAAAATAAAAGCAAAAAGAACATGTTCAAGAAATATAAAGGATATTAAAAGGAGAAACACAGGGAAGAATATCTGGTGAAACTGAGGGAGATGAAGAAAGAAATCAAGTGTTAGGCATCCCAGCCATGGATGGCCGCATCCGGCTCCTCCTACTTTCTTCCCCGGCGCCAGGAGCTCCACTGTGACACACGCAGAAGTGGGGAGACTTCCCCATCACACGCGCGAGGCCCCATCTGCCTTTGTGGCTTCCACTGCTGAATCTGCACTACCTCCCGCTGCAGGGGGACGATCCCGGACAGCCTCTTAATTGCGCAAGGCCCCAGACCAACGCTGCCAGCAGCCCTCTCCAGGCTAGGCTCTCCATAGGTGCACAGACACGCCTCCTGCCGTCTCTTAAAGGGCCAGCCACATGAAATACAATCCAGCCTCCTGGATGATGTCTGAAGCATGGGACTATATCAGAGAACTTCCTCTTCCTGTTCCTTGACTTGGCAATGAGTCTACTTCACTTCTGTGGAGTTCTCTGTGCTTCATTGTGCCTTCATTTCTGTTCCTGCCTTCTGAGTCCTTTTCCTGCTCCTGCTCCGGTTCCTCCTCTATCCTTGGTTCCTCTGGAAGGATCTTTTGGCTTCTTCCTCAGACTGGCTTTCAGTGACTCTTCTGGCTTTGACCTTGGACTGGTTTTTGGTGACTCTCTGGCTTCTGACTCTGGACTGTCTATCGGCGATCCTCTGGCTTCTGACCTTGGACTGGCTATCAGCGATCTTTCCAGCTGTTATCCAACCACTGTCACAGGGGCCTACCTAAGACCAGCTGGCCCCCGGCACCCAAAAGCTCAACCAGCAGGGAACAGGGTTGGTATTAGGGATGTGCAATCATTTTTCCAGAATTAGGCAATGTCAACGAAATTGTCTAATTCTGAATGGTTCGGGAGAACGGAAAAACAATTGATTTTTTACGAAATTTCGGAAAAAATTCATTTTTGTGTTAGTGCACACTAACTTCTTTTAGCGCTCACTATCAGGAGTTAACGTACACTAATTCTGCCAGGTTAATGTGCACTATCGGGAGTTAGTGTGCACTAACCCGAAAATCGGGACCCCCGGAAAAAAAAACTCAAACCACAGGAAAAACAAAATTTCCATGGGGGGTGGGGGAGCCCTAAATAAAGCCCGACACAAAATATTTACCCGAAGCACTTCTCTAGTTGGTATTTGTGAAGCTCTAGCCAGCCCCTATACCAGCTTGGCCTCACCTCACAGTGGTGGGGAGCTGCGGGGGTTCGCCCTCTCAAGTAGCACCAACTCCCCCTCAGGCAAGCGGTCCACATTCTCATCCAACACCCTAACAGATTTCCAAGACCATGGACCCGGCAGAGGCTTTTGCCCTCCAAGCCATTCCGGGCCTATTTCAAAGGATCCTCGAGCAGCAGAAGGCCATGTAAACGCTGGCCACAGCAGTGGAAAACCTAAATTGACAACTGGACTCTGCAGTTCCCAAGATTTCTATCATAACATCGATGCCTATCACCTCACCTCTGATTCCAGGTAGCCGCCCGGTGATTCCCTTACCTGCTCCACCCCATTTCACTGGGGACCCATAGTCCTGTAGGGGCTTCATTAACCAGTGTATTATCCACTTTTACCTATAACCAGCCCTCTTTCCAGAAGACATCACAAAGACAACTTATATCTTGTCTCTTCTTGATGGGAAAGCCCTGGCCTGTGCATCTCCCCTGTGGGAATGTGCCGGCCCTGTTATATGGGGCTTGAACAGTTTCCTGGCTCTCTTCCACACAGTGTTTGAAGACCCCACTTGGCAGGCGGCCTCTGGGGTGACTCTTCTTCACTTGCGCCAAGGTTCCCGGATGCTATCCGAGAATGTGATCAACTTTCGAACACTGTCCTCCAAGCTCCACTGGGATAATAATTTCTGAGGGCCATCTTCCTGGAAGGTTTAAGTTCCAGAATCAAGGGCGAGCTAGCAGCCTGCGAGCTGCTGGAGTCATTAGTCGCCTTAATTGACTTAACCGGGTGCATCAACAGACGCCTCCAAGAATGCTCTCGGGAGGTCCAATTCTCGAGTAAATCTTCCACCATATTCAGACACCCCTGGCATTCACCTTCCCCAAAGGTCGACTCGAGCTCCCCGGGAACCACAGCAGTGGAACAAATGCAACTGGGCAGGGGTAAGCTATCCCCTCAAGAATGCCTCTGATGCCAGCAAGGCGGCCTCTGCCTCTACTGCAGCAGTGCAGGGCATGTCTTGGTGTCATGCCCGGTGCATCTGGGAAACTCCTGGGTCTATGTCCTGAAGAGGGACTCTTCCTAGGCCTTGCTTCACTGGCTCCTGCATTGACATTACCTCTTACCTTGAAGGTGGAATTTCTCGACTTCTACACCTTGGCCCTGGTGGACTCAGGGGCCAGGGGCAACTTTATTATGAAGAGTTTGGTAGAACATCTCTGACTTCCCCTCCATCACTCCCCGGTTCCATTGGTTCTCTCGTCTATCCGGGGTGAACCCTTTCCGGGCAGAGTCACTCATATTACCGCACCTAATTTAATCCACACTGGGGTGCTTCACGAAGAGTATCTAGCTTTCCATGTACTGGATTGGGCCATACCCCTCATTGTGCTAGGGCTCCCCTGGCTACAAGCATACTCTCCCCAATTTGACTGGAAGACTTTGCAATTGATCCGCTGGGGTCCCGCCTGTCAAGACTCCTGTCTCGAACTTGTCTCTCCCCAACAATGCTTAGCTGCGATTACACTTCCAGTCAGTTTGCCGTCACAATATGCAGCATTTTCAGATGTGTTCTCTAAAAAAGGGGCAGAGACTGTACCATCTCATCGGTCATTAGACTGCGCAATCAATTTGCTAACTGACACTGAACCTGTTATAGTTTCAATAACTTGTTGTTTGCCTGTTATAATTCCCATGTCATAGTTTTAAATACCTCTCCCCACACCCCCCTGTTTCAAACTTGTTCATTGTAAAGCTCTGCTATGCTGCATTACTAGTTCTATGGAAACCGATGTGATGCTACTAATGAATGTCGATATATAAAAATGTTAAATAAATAAATAAATAAATAAATAAATAAATAAATAAATTTATTGTACCAATCCATCGTCATTTACCTTGATGATATTTTGGTATTCTCTCGGTCTCTACAGACTCACCGCAGAGACATCTCCCGGGTGCTCCAACGTCTCCAGGAGAACCAGCTGTTCACTAAACTCGAAAAATGCATCTTTGAGCAAAAAGCTCTCCCCTTCTTAGGGTATATCATCTCTAATCAGGGGTTCAGTATGGATCCTGAAAAACGCAAAGCCATCCAAGACTGGCTCCAGCCTTCTGAATTACAACCCCTACAGTGATTTTTGCCCTTCACAAACTATTACCATTCATTTATCCTCAACTACACCTCCATGGTGGCTCCCCGTAAGAGAGCCGACCCCAAGCATTGGCCGCCCAATGCAGTCTCTGCCTTTCTCCACTTGAAGGAAGCATTTCTCCATAAGCCCTACCTCTGTCACCCAGACCCCCAACATCCTTTTATTGTCGAGGTGGATGCTTCCACTGAAGGAGTCAGAGCTGTCCTCAGTCCTCCATCAACAATACCCTCCATCCCTGTTCTTTCCTCTCCCGCCAATTCTCCGCAGTGGAACACAACTACACCATTGGCGATAAAGAACTCCTCACCATCAACATGGCCTTTGAAGAATGGCACCCCTGGTTGGAAGGGGCCCAGCACCAGATTACAGTCTATACTGCCCATAAGAATCTAAAGAATCTGCACCGGGCCCGTCTCAACACACGGCAGGCCCATTAGGCCTTGTTCTTCATGAGATTCAACTTCATCCTACGGTATCGTCCAGCCACTAAGAACTTGAAGTTGTACACACTCTCTCAAGCCTTTGACCTCACGGATGCTTTGGAACCCCCTTGCTTCATCATCAACCCGACTCAGGTTCTGCTGGCCGCTACCACACTGATTCCCCCAGGGAAGACCTTCGTTCTGCCACATCTCCAGAATCAAGTGTTGACCTGGGCACACAATTCTCACAGCGTGGGCCATCTGGGACAACACCAAATCCTGGTCACGCTCTGCAGGTTTTACTGGTGGCCAGGGATGGCCAAGGATACCCAATCCTATGTTGAATCATGCCACATATGTGCCAGGCACAAAAATCCCATGGGTCCACCTTGGGGCCCACACCAACCACTACCTATTCTCAGCGAACCGTGGACACACATCTCGACCAACATTATTTTTAACTTGCTGCCATCTAAAGGCAACACTGCTATTTGGGTTGTCATTGACCGTTTCTCTAAAATGGTCTACTTTGTGGCTTTGCCAGGATTACCTTCTGCACCTCACTTAGCCCAGTTGTGCATTTGCCACGTCTTCCACCTTCACGGTCTGCCCAAGGTCACCCTATCGGATCGCGGACCCCAGTTCATCGCTAAATTTTGGAAATCCCTTGGTTGGAAGTTCGATGTTACCCTGGAATTTATATCAGCCTACCAGCCACAGACGATTGGTCAAACAGAAAGAACTAACAAGACTGTCAAACAATTCCTGCGGGTGTATGTGGATAACAAACAGAACAACAGGGCAGACCTACTACCCTGGGCTGAATTTGCCCTCAACTCTCATTCATCTGCTGCCACCAGCTCTTCACCCTTTCAGATAGTATAAGGCAGGCAACCTCTCCCACCTCTGCCTGTGCCCGTGACCATTCCTTTACCAGCCACACAGCTGTCCACCAGGGAACTGCACTGACTCTGGACTTTCACCCAAGAAACCCCACGCAAAGCCAGCCAGGCAGCCAAAACATTTTCGGGCCTTCATCGAAGACCTGGCCCACCTCTTAGACCTGGCCAGAATGTGTGGTTGAGTATGTGGTTTATCCGCCTGAAACTCCCATCTATGCATCTCGCTCCCTGCTTCATCAGTCCATTTCCAATTCTCCGCCATGTAGGCTCTGTCTCTTACCAACTTCAACTCCCGTCCTTCCTTAAAATCCACAACACCTTCCATGTGTCAATCTTAAAACTGGTAGTGTTAACATGGCCGTCCAGAATTCTACCTGAACCGCAGCCTCTCTCCTCCAAAGACGATTCCACCTATCAAGTCCAGGAAGTTCTAGACATTCGAAAATGCAAGAGGAAATGGTAGTACATGTTGGCTTGGGAAGGTTTTGGATCTGAGGAAAATACTTGGAAGCCAATCACCAATATTCTGTACAAGGGTCTCTTCGCTTAGTTCCCCCTGACCCATCCATCCAAACCGAAACTCCCGGGGAGGCACCCTAAAAAGGGGGGTACTGTTAGGTGTCCTGGCTCCTCCTACCTTCTTCCCTGGTGCCAGGAGCTCCACTGGGACCCATGCAGCTGCAGGGAGGCTTCCTCATCACATGAGCCAGGCCCCGTCTGCCTTTGCGGCTTCCGCCGCCAAATCTGTACCACCTCCTGCGACAGGAGGGATGACCCCGGACAGCCTCTTTGCGGCACAAGGCCAAAGACCAATGCTGCAAGCAGCCTTCTCTGGGCCGGGCCCTCCTTAGGCAAGCAGCCGTGCCTCCTGCCATCTCTTAAAGGGCCAACCACATGAAATACAATCCAGCCTCCCGGATGATGTCTGAAGCCTGGGACTATATCAGGGAACTTCCTCTTCCTGTTCCTTGACTTGGCAATGAGTCTGCTTCATTTCTGTGGAGTTCTCTGTGCTTCATTGTGCCTTCATTTATGTTCCTGCCTTCTGAGTCCTGTTCCTGCTCCGGTTCCTCCTCCCATTCTTGGTTCCTGTGGACAGATCTTCTGGCTTCAACCTCGGGACTGGCTTTTGGTGACTCTTCTGGCTTCGACCTCGGACTGGCTTTTGGTGACTTTATGGCTTCTGACTCTGGACTGGCTATCGGCGACCCTCCAGCTTTTGATCTTGGACTGGGTATCGGCAATCCTTTAGCTTCCGATCTTGGACTGGCTATTAACGACCCTCCAGCTTCTGATCTTGGTCTAGCTGTCGGCGATCCTTCCAGCTGTTATCCAACCACCGTCACAGAGACCCACCTAATACCAGCTGCCCCCCGGCACCCAAAGGCTCAACCCGCGTGGAATGGGCTTGGTATTGGAGAAGCTCCAGCCGGCTCCTGCACCAGCTCAGCCTCACTTCCCAACAATGGGGACCTGCGGGGGGTTCACCCTCTCAGGTAGCACCAGCTCCCCCTTGGGCAAGGGGTCCACATTCTCGTCCAACACCCTAACGTCAAGAAAGCAAAAAGTCAGGCAGAAGAAAAGATCGCCAAAGAGGTAAAGCGAGGTGACAAGACATGTTTCAGTATATCAGAGAAAGGAGAAAGGTCTGAAGTGGTATATTGAAATTGAAAGTTGACAAAGATCGATGTGTGGAGAGTGATGAAGAAATGGCTAAAATATTAAACAAATATTTAAGCTTGGTATTCACTAAAGAAAACCCTGGAGAAGCACCATCACTAGTTAACAAGACTGTGGATGGGGGTGGAGTAGATACAACTGTTTACAGAAGATAATGTATGGGAAGAACTAGGAAAGCTGAAAGTGGACAAGGCCAAGGGGTTGGATGAGGTGCAAGCCAGGATACTTAGGGAGCTCAGAGATGTGCTGGCAGGTTCGCTGAAGGACTTGTTCAATAGATCCCTGGAAATGGGAGATGAAGGGTGGTGGTCACACTTCACAAGAGTGGGAACAGAGAGGAAGCTGGAAACTACAGGCTGGTTAGTCTCACCAGGGGGAAGGTCTTGTTAGACAAATCTGATTGATATTTTTGATTGGGTGACAAGATTATTGGATTAGGGAAGAACGTGTGATATGATTTACTTGGATTTTAGTAAAGCTTTTGATACGGTCCCTATAGGAGACTCGTGAACAAAATTAGAAGATTGGGAGTGGGTGCCAAGGTTGTAGCGTGGATTGCAAATTGGTTGACTGTCAGGAAACAGCGTGTAATGGTAAATGAAACCTCCCCTGAAGGAAAAATGGTGTAAATTGAGTGTCACAGGGATCTGTTTTGGGACTGATTCTGTTCAATATCTTTGTGAGTGATCTGGCGGAAGGGATAGAAGATACATTTTGTATGTTTGTGGATGATTCTATGATCTGCAACAGAGTGGATACGTTTGAAGGAGTAGATAGAATGAAAAGAGATTTAAGAAAACTTGAAGAGTGGTCAAAGATTTGGCAGCTGGAAATCAATGCCAAGAAATGCAGAGTCATGCATCTAGGGTGTGGCAATCTAAAAGAGCTTTATGTGATGGGTGGTGAAATACTAATGTGCATGGACTTGGAGAGGGACCTTGGTGTGATAGTGTCTGATGATCTGAAGATGGTGAAGCAATGTGACATAGCAATAGCTAAAGCCAGAACAATGCTGGGGTGCATAGAGAGAGGAATAACCTCTAAGAAAAAAAGAGGTGATGATGCCCTTATACAGGTCCTCGGTGAGGCTTCACCAGGATTACTGTGTACAGTACTGGTGCCCGTAACTCAAAAACGATAATGTCAGGATAGAGGTGGTCCATTGGAAGATTTATGAGGAGAAGCTAAAAGATCTGAAAATATATACACCCTGGGAGAAAGGTGGTGCAGGGGATATATAATACAGGACTTAAGCTATCTGAAAGGTTTTAATGATGCACAATCATCAAACATTTTCCATTGGAAAGAAATCAATAGAACTAGGGGTCATGAAACAAAACTCCAGGAAGGATGACTCAGAACCAATGTCAGGAAATATTTCTTCATAGTGAGGGTGATGAATGCCTGGAAAGCCCTACTGCAGTGGTTCTCAACCTTTATTCTGTCGGGACACACTTGACAGATGGTTCTCACATGCGTGACACACTGACCCATGATCGTCACAGGGCTAGATGTAAATGTACAGTTTGCATCCACGGGAACCCCCCTGATCCACAATAATGGATGTAAAGCAGAATTATGACATTCCCCGTTCAACTCACTCTACAAAAAAGATATTCTGGTTCTGGTGTCATCTCAGTAACAGCAACTCAAACTCCTTCTACTTTCAGGCTGAATAGCCCTACTTATGAAAAGACAGCAGTTTACCACCAATGCATGTCCTCTTGAGAAAACGCAACAAATAAGACTGATAAAACACTTACATGCTAGTAAAATATCTCTGTAACAGACACAGAACCGACCTAACATACTCCCAGGATCTGTAGTAATGCACATAAACTAATCCACACACAGTTACACCTGTATTATGGAATACACTCAAACAGGAGCAACCCTATCTATGAAAAGGTAACACTACAAATATTAAATCAGGCCCTAAAAACCAATACACCTCTTATTAGGAAAACAGAACTAGCAAGCAGCTATAGATCCCCACACAGAAATAATTGTAAAACTATACTAATAAGCAGAATAAATGTTTCACAACAACTATGAACAGAATAACATCCAACAATTAAAAACTCATAAAAACTATTAAAAATTCTCCAAACACCAATAAAATATTTCAAAAAAGCAGAAACATCACATAATATTAAATAATTAAAATAGCAGTCAATCAAGAAAAATAAACTTAAAAAGCCACCTTTATTTACCCCCTCCAGCAGCTTTCCTACTCCTCTTCCATGCAGGCTGTAGCACACACCAGAAGCAGCAGTAGTGGCTAAGCTCTATACTCATGGTCCTCTTCCTTAGGGCCCATGTCTCTCACACACACACACACCATACCAGTCATGCCCCCATGACCAGTTTCTGTCTCTCACACACCAATCATCTCCCAGTCTTTGACAAACACACCAGTCACCTTCCTGAACAGTTTCTCTCATGCCATACACACACACACAGGCTTCCCACTCCCGTGTTCCACTTCCATATATGGGCTTCTCACTCTCATAATCACTTTCTCTTTCTCACATACACTCACCAGTCTCTCACTCCCATGCTTGTTCTCTCCACATGCACAGGCTTCTCATTCCCATAATCACTTTCTTTCTCTCCCACATACACACACACCAGTCACCTGATCTCTCTCATGCATACACACACAGGCTTCCCACTCCCATGTTCTCTTTCAGATATACAGGCTTCTCACTCCCATGCTGTATCTCACACACTCCCGGCTTTCTCACTCCCATGCTCACTCTTCACATGTACAGGCTTCTTATTCCCATAATCACTTTCTTTCTCTCTCTCACATACACGCAAACACACACCAGTCACCTGATCTCTCTCATGCATATACACACACACATAGGCTTCCCACTCTCATGTTCTCTTTCAGATATACAGGCTTCTCACTCCCATGCTGTGTCTCACACACACACAGGTTTCTCACTCCATGCCCACTCTTCACCTGCACAGGCTTCTCATTCCCATAATCACTTTCTCTCTCTCTCTCTCTCACACACACCCGTCACCTGATCTCTCTCATGCATACACACACACACAGGCTTCCCACTTCCATGTTCTGTCTTACATACACAGGCTTCTCCCTCCCATGCTGTGTCTCACACACACCCAGGTTCTCACTCCCATGCTCACTCTCTTCACATGCACAGGCTTCTCATTCCCATAATCACTTTCTCTGTTACACACACACACACCCAGTCTCTCTCTCATTTCCATGCTCGCTCTCCACGTGCACAGGCTTCTCATTCCCTGAATCACATTCTCTCTCTCACATTCACATACACACCAGTCACACCGTCACCTTACCAACCAGTCTCTCTCATATACATGCACACACACAGGCTTCCCACTCCCATGCTCTCTCTCACATAATCAGGCTTCTCACTCCCATGCTTTCTTTCACATACACCCCCACAACACCAGGCTTCTTACTCCCATGCTTTCTCACATACCCAGATTTCTCACTTCCATGCTTTCTCTCTCTCTCACACACACACACATCCCTGACTGTCTCACACTCTCACATACACATCAGTCATCTCCTTGAGCAGTCACTTTCATTGTCTCTCACATATACACATACATCAGCTCTCTGACCAGTTTCTCTCAATCACACACATACTCTCGATCAAATACATTCTCTCTTACACACAGGCTCTCAATCACACACATTCTCTCACTTACACTCTGGCTGGCTGGCTGCTTCTCTCTCTTTCTATCACTCACTTCCTCTTCCCCCCCCCCCCCAGCACAAATGGTAGCTGCTCCTCCAGCCCCCGCAGGCCAAGAAGGAAGAATTCCATCGATCGCGGGAGGCTCATGCTGCTCTCTCCTTTCCCTTCCGCTTTCTCCCCCAGAGCAGGAAGATCAGCTGCCTCTCCTGCTGCCACCGGCCTCCTGCTATCTTCGGGCGTCCGAACTTCCTGTCGGGGGGGGGGGGGGGTGGTAGCGGAAGCGCAGCGCACAACGTCCGCTTCCTCCCTCCCCCCAAGCAGGAAGATCGGCGGGCAGTACGGCCCGACGCCCGAAGATAGCAGGAGGCCGGTGGCAGCAGGAGAGGCAGCTGATCTTCCTGCTCTGGGGGAGAAAGCGGAAGCTGTGCGCGACGCTTCCACTCCTCCACCCCAAGCAGGAAGATCGACGGACCATACGGCCCGATGCCCGAAGATAGCAGGAGAACGGGTG
The DNA here is from genome assembly GCF_901001135.1 of Rhinatrema bivittatum. Classification (NCBI taxonomy): domain Eukaryota; kingdom Metazoa; phylum Chordata; class Amphibia; order Gymnophiona; family Rhinatrematidae; genus Rhinatrema; species Rhinatrema bivittatum. The sequence continues at coordinate 63,706,140 of NC_042630.1, forward strand.
GCAGCAGGAGAGGCAGCTGATCTTCCTGCATTGGGGGGAGGAAGCGGAAGCTGCGCGCGGCGCTTCCGCTCCCCCCCCCCGAACAGGAAGACTGGTTGGCCATACGGCCGCAGCAGCGCTTCCCCATGTGTGCCGTGATGGCGCGCGAGGCGTGGGTTCTCTTGCGGCACGGCCTTTCTTCTTCCCGCGCACCACTTCCTGTTCCGGGTCCGGGGGGGAGGAATGCAGGCGCAGGAAGAAGAAAAGGCCGTGCCGCGGATGCCACAGCTTTTTTTTTTTTTGCACCGCTGCCGTTCCCGCTGGGCTTGAACGTGCTGATAGCCCGGCGGCAACGGCAGCAGGGAAGAACGAGCAGCGGGAGGGACCGGGAGCCACGCGACACACCTGCCGGTGCTTGGCGACACACTAGTGTGTCGCGACGCACCGGTTGAGAACCGCTGCCCTACTGGAAGGTATGGTGAAGACAAAAACAGCCAAGGAATTCCAAGGGGCAGGAGATAAACACTGTGGACCCCTAAAAACTAGAGGTTGGAAATAAAAATAAAGAAAAGAGTGCATGGGGTAGTTGGGATTAACTGGCTGGTGTGGCAGTTGCTATTAAGCCTTGAATCTGTTAAAGCAGCTCAATCATTGATCTCTACTTTAACAGCATTGAGAAAAGGGGAATTAGATTCAGACAGCAAAAACAAAGGCCCCGTCTTTTATGGTTTGGGGAACAAATAAACATGGGGTAACTAGCTGATGCGGCATTTACTATCCTTAATCACTAAGGGGCGGATTTTCAGAGCCCTGCTTGCCTAAATCCGCCCAAATCCGGACGGATTTAGGCGAGCAGGGCCCTGCGCGCCGGTGAGCCTATTTTACATAGGCCTACCGGCGCGCGCAGAGCCCCGGGACTCGCGTAAGTCCCGGGGTTCTCCGAGGGGGGCGTGTCGGGGGGCGGGCCCGGTCGTCGCGGTGTTTCGGGGGCGTGTCGGCAGCGTTTTGGGGGCGGGTACAGGGGCATGGCTATGGCCCGGGGCGGTCCGGGGGCATGGCCGCGCCCTCCGTACCCGCCCCCAGGTCGCGGCCCGGCGCGCAGGAGGCCCGCTGGCGCGCGGGGATTTACGCCTCCCTCTGGGAGGCGTAAATCCCCCGACAAAGGTAAGGGGGGGCTTAGACAGGGCCGGGTGGGTGGGTTAGGTAGGGGAAGGGAGGGGAAGGTGAGGGGAGGACAAAAGGAAGTTCCCTCCGAGGCCGCTCCGATTTCAGAGCAGCCTCGGAGGGAACGGGGGTAGGCTGCGCGGCTCGGCGCGCGCCGGCTATACAAAATCAATAGCCTTGCGCACGCCGATCCAGGTTTTTAGCAGATACGCGCGGCTCCGCGCGTATCTACTAAAATCCCGCGTACTTTTGTTTGCGCCTGGAGTGCCAACAAAAGTACGCCAACGCGCATTGTTTGAAAATCTACCCCTAAGCCTGATACTTAGATGCAACTTCAAGTGGTTTAGGGAAATTGGATTCAAACCACCCGAGGGCCCTGACTTTTATGGTCTGGAAAATTGATAAGCATGGATATTACCTGCACAATGCAGCAGATACTAGCACACGTTTGCTGAGCATATAGCTTAGTCAGCTCTGTGTGTGGTTTTCAGGTTGCCCAGAATCTGAAGCAATTGTCTGCATTGGTTTGAGAATTCTCAGGTGAGCAAAGTTCTTAATTGGGAGCATGGCATTTACATCCCGGGTTATTAATTTACAGGGGCTGTGTATTCCTGATTTTACATGCAGGGTAATTCATTTACAGGGGTTGTGTATTCCGGACTCTATGTCCAGGGTAATTCATTTACAGGGGCTGTATATACCTAACTCTATGTCCAGGGTAATTAATTTACAGAGGTTGTGTTTTCCTGACTCTGCCTTCAGGATAATTAATTTACAGGGGCTGTGTATTCCTGATTCTAGTCCTGGGTGTCATACAAGATGATCAGCATCATTTCCAGATTGGAAAGTACCTGCTGACAATGGGTCAGCAGGAACATCATAGGAACATCATTTGTTCCCCAAACCTTCCTGTGCTCCTCTATGATGTTAGATCATGATGTTATACAGACTATTCTATGGTGATTATCTCTACACATCATCGTTCTGAAATGTATGTTCGCTTACTAAAATAACTCAATTAATTATCACATCTATTCACAATTTTTAGGCTCAGAAATTGGGTATATGATAATGCTTACATTGGGTATATGATAATAGACATATAAAGTGTTGAATATGCAAAAATTTGAATCAGGTGTGCAGTCACATCAGTTGTAATGGTTTCAGGTCTCGTCTGAGACAGAATTTTGTAACCATTTGTTTTCATTTGTAGCTCAACCAATACATCAAGGAGGTTCACTTTAAAACCCCTGATGGAGATGAGATCTTCTTTGATGAGAAAGGGAATGTGCCAGCTCTCTATGACATCATAAACTGGGTCCTGCTCCCCGATGATTCCTTCGGCAGCATCAGTGTAGGAAAATTCAATTCCTCAGCTTCAAGTGGCCAGCAGCTCTTTGTGAACCAAAGTGCCATCTTGTGGAGTCCATCCTTTACTGAGGTTTGGCATTTTCTTTTCTGTTCTCGTTAGACTACGTATTGCATTCAGTTTAAATAATCATATCATCATAAGATACCAGCTTTAAGTCAAATCATCATTCATGCTTTTCCAACAAGAGCCCAAAGCATATTACAGGTTCTATAGCAGATATTTAAAATCCAATATGCAAAAAATCAGTATGATTTAGTGCAGTAGAGGTGCAAATCAGAGTGCAGGTGATTGTACAGAAGTATATCAGATACTGTTTGTGAAAACAGCAAGTTTAGTAGAGTGGGCATAAGGTTTATATATCCATATATATTTATGGAGATTAGATTATACAGAATTTATGTTATATCAGTTCTCAGAAGGATGGGAGACCTGGGATGAATCTGTTTGGTGCTAGGGCATTTTACATGGCTGGAGCTGATCTTTTTTCTGATGTTAGACTTGAAGATTATGTTCTGAGGGTCTTTTAGGGTGCTGGATCAGGTAGGGATTCGAGATGGATTGTGGGTGAGAGGGGAGAGGGTAAGGATTAGAAAAAGACCATGTTTCTTTTTTATGAATTTGAAGAGAAGTTGAGTGGGTGGGGACACTCTTGGACTCTTTTGAGGGGTGGAGGGGAGATTTGGCACTATGCCTGGCATTGTCAATGATTTAGCTGGATGGGTAATGGGGGAATGGGACTGGAACTCCATAAGGATTTACAAAAATGTTATTTGCATCTTATCTTGCTGTTTGTTTGTCTGCAATTTAGAAAACATTATAGGAAGATTGTATAGGTCATTCATAAAAGGGCTACCAAAATGGTGTTGTCTACACCAAAAGTCCCATGAGATATGATGTAGAGATCTAAAGATGTGTTCCCAGGCATACAAATGAGAATGCATAGCATGCATCTTATTCATTTATTCAATGCTCATTAAAAGAAGGAACCAATCCTCATTTAGAACTAGTGACCCAATCTCAGTTCAGAAGTGGGAAGTTGTTCCTTCTATGAAAGTAAAATGCACACATTAATAAGAAGTAGCTGTAGACTAAGCCTCCTACTGGCAGCAGTAGAAATGCTGCACTGGAGCAGGAATGAGGTAAGGTTATACCTCTTTATGCTGGATGAGTAGAGGATCGCTCCTAGTAGGCTGTTGAGAAGTGGTAGTTATGTTGGAAGAGGTAATGGGGGTGATGGCAGAAATATTTATTGCTCTATCAGGTTTTTGGGCAACGATGCAAATCTCCAGTAGCTTTTATATCTATTGGGCTGCTGATGGTGGGAGGGAAATTTGAGCTTTTGGTGAGTGCAAGACTTGCTAGATTGATTCTTCTTATTCAGCACTGTGTTTCAGTGTATAAAATTGTCAGACAATTGTAATTTTGGACCAATTTGAACTAAAATCAAGTTTAGCACAGATGCACCATGTCAAATTCCATGTAAATTATGCATTACTTTGCCCTATGAGTACAGACTGCAAGAGAGATGGATGGACCAGCGATTGAAAACAGCTGGAACAAGTGAAACATGCCTAAAAATGAAGATATATAGCATTAAACAAAATAGCTTCCCCTCTGGTAAAAAATTCATAGTGTAAAATAAACCTTTTTCCTAGTGTCTTCGTTGATTCTCTTTGGTACAATAGACATTAGGGACCTATGCTCATCTAAAATGAATGTGTATGCTGAATAAATTGAGGCCTTTCTTTTTTCATTAAATCTAAAATAAAATTAGGGATGTGCATTTGTTTGCAACAAAATAGAAAATATAGACAATATTCCTATTTTGTCGCGGTTTGGGGGCCTGACGAAATGATAAGAAAACCCACAAAATTTCATGTGATTTTCTTATCGTATTTCGGGGGGGGGGGGGGGGGGGAGAAAGGCACATTAAAAAAAGCCCAAAACCCCAAACCTTCAAATTTTATTTATTGCAACCCCTTACTCTCCTGACCCCCCCTAGACTTGCCCAACTTGCCTGCCCCCACCTCCCAAGACTTACTGAAAGTCCCTGGTGGTCCAGCGTGGGCCCGGGAGTAATTTCCCCTTCTTGGGCCATCAGCTGCCACTAATCAAAATGACGCCAATGGCCCTTTGCCCTTAGCATGTGCCATTGGTCGGCCCCTATCACATGGTAGGATGACCCACACCATTTTTTTAAGATGACACTGGCCATCCATTACCATGTGACAGAGGCCATCCAATGGGACCGGTTTGGAACAGAAGAAAAAAAATAGGCCCAAACCACAGGAAACAAAATTTCCTGCAGCAGGCTGATAACGAAGGCCGAACCAAAAGGTTCGGCTGAATCACATCTCTAAATAAAATATGCTTCTACTCCCTCCCCCTCAAATTTTTGCTTTTTTCATTTCAGCAAATGGCATACAATATTTTGAGAAAAAAAACAATCCAAATTAAATTACCCCGCCTTCACCACCACCACCAGAAATGATTTTCAGCCATAAAATTGTCCAGAAACAACCAGACCAAAAATATTTTACCTGTACATCATTATCAGACATGTTGTTTTAACTGGGAGGAATTTGAGGATGTTGCAGTTAATACACTGGGAGGGTAATACCTTAACTGTGTGCAGCTGGGTAAAGCCTGCACATATGTTTCACTAGGGATTAACAGTGATTTAAAAAGAATGCCCAAGCTGAAACAAGAGACCCCATTAATTTCTTTCTAGGGACTCCTCTATTTTTTGGGTCCCAAAAGAAAGAAAATTCTATTTATTTCATTTATTTTGTTTCCCATTCATTTCTATAGCCCTTTGAATTCTTTGGACCATAAGAATCAATGCGTGTAAAGTTAAGTAACTTTAGCAATAAGCCCTTCCCTGCGAGTCATATCTGATCTCACTGGCAGGACATGAAGTCAAGAAGACCACAGATATTACATATCACAGTGAAGCATTTTTCCAAGTAAGCCAATTGGTGCAATCTGCATCAAGTGACACCAAGCCTATAGACTGAAAATGTGCAAGAAGCACTGAACATTTCTTCTACGGATGTTGCTGTGAAAGACACAATTTCAGCTCTCATAGATTTAAATTTTCATTTCAAAACCATCTTTTTTTCTTCTGCTAGTCTGGGCTGCACTTATTTCACTCATCCCACTGGGATAGTGAGAAGAAAGAGGCAGTCAGTGCCAGCCAGCAGTAGCTCTCAGTTACTGATTTTTCTCTTCCCTTAGGGAGGGGTGGAAGCAGGATCTGGGTGTAGGAGGGAGAGAGTGGGGAAGTTGCTGTATTTCTTTTTTCTCCATCTGGGCAGCAGGCACCAGTCCAGTAAGGTGAGCACCGTACAGAGAATGAGGCATTTAGGCTCCTGTTTGTTTAATTAAACTGGGGCAGTTTGTCCATCAATCAGAATGAAGAAATACAGGCAGAACTGAACCATGCAGATGAGTATTTTCATGTTCTGAGTGTGGTAATTATTTCAGAAGGCAGAGAGAATGAAAGCTGCACCTGAAAATCAACCTCACAACTTACCAAGAAAACCACACTGAGGGGGAAACCATTCTGAATGTGACTAAAGTTCCAATTGGAAAGCAAATTTCACAAGGAACCCAGAATTCCCACCAATAGCAAAATCAAGCTCAAGTAGAGAATAAAAATAAAAGCTCATGTCACAAAAATTATGCTGACAACAGACTAAATCTGACAAGTGGCAAGTACTTCCTCAGGAAAAGAGACATCACCTGCTGCAGTGCACTTCATGCTACATCTCTGGGGTCAGACTCGCTGCCATACCCAAACTTTATACCTAGAGGAATGTTCTGCCCCTTCCCTTTGCTGCTGTACTCCAGACTCTACACCTTGGGGACTTCTTGCCTCTCTGGGGGATTAGTTTGCATCTCTCATGGTTCTTTGGTGTGTTGCTGTGACTCTTTGTGCTGTTTTGTCCTTTTATCTGTGCCATAGGGGTTACCTGCCACCTTTTCTGATTCATTTTCCCTTGCTTATGCTGTAGGATGTTGATGGCACACTTTGAACACAGCATAAGTGGCGAAGTGGCACTAAGTTTCATACCACTGTTATCAGGGTACTCTTTTGAAATCTTCAGGTGTTCTTTTCACTCAAGCTTTCATTTTTGTTTTTTTATAATGAAGTGTTTTGTCCTCATGACATAAATGTGAAAAAGACAAAATATAAATTTGTTTCTCCTTCTACTACACCTGATTTTTTTGTTCTTTGTTTTCTTCTACACCTCCAAAATCCCAGCCTGGTTCTCCTACACTGGTGGTTTGTTTGGTACTAAAGGGGTGTTTTTTCTACAAAAACAATTAGCTAGAAATAAGAAACACAAACTCAAGAAGAAAGATGATGAGGAGAAACCACATTGAAGTTCAGAATGTGGTAAACGATTCAGTAGGGTGAGAACTCTTGCAAACCAAAAATTCAAGAAATGTAAGAGCATGAGTTAAGCTACATAATATGAAGAGTTTTTTTATTAAAGCAAAACCACAAGTACTAGGAAGTCCTCTGAGGAGAAACCATTTTCATAAAGTGACAAAGGGGTACATTTTAAAAGAGAGCACATCAGGCGCGAACAAAAGTACGCTGGATTTTATAAGATACGCGCGTAGCCGCGCGTATCTTATAAAATCCGGGGTCGGCATGTGCAAGCGGGTGCACATTTGCTGCCTCCGGGCAGTAGTAACTTACACGCGCCGGCGCAGCAGGCCCTGACACAGGCCGCTGTGTCGGGGCACTCGGCCACACCCCCGGACCACCCACACACACCCGGACATGCCCCCGATCCCTAACCGTGCCCCCTGGCCATGCCCCTAACTGCCCCTTTTTGCAAGCCCCGGGACTTACGCACGTCCCGGGGCTTGCGCTCGCCGCTGAGCCTATGCAAAATAGGCTCGGCGTGCGCAGGGCGGGTTTGGGGTAGGTTTTCGGGGTGTACGTGCGTATCTTATGCGCGTACCCCTTTGAAAATGTACCCCTAAAGTTTTAATCAGAAAGTAAATTTCAGAAGAAATCCACAATGTCACCAGGCAGTTAGATGAAGTTTAAGTAGGGAATGTAATAAAAGCATTTCACCCTTCCAACATTTAAGACTTGGTTGTTCAAACAAGCATTCCCTTAGAGCTAAGAACAGGAAGAACGTCACTTTCATTTTATTCGCTCTTTCCCCAGCCCTAGCATATAACTTCCTGAAGAGACAAACAAATACTGAACTGTACTTAATCTTATAATCATGTTCTGGCTCCTTTATATAATCAGATATACATATATTCATGTTGATATAATATTTTTCACGATGATATAATCAGATTACTTATATCCATCCTTTATACAATCAGATATACATATATTCATGTTGACAAACATATAACCATGTTATTTATTTATTAACTTGCATGTTTATTAACGGTTTAGTATTATATACTATTTTGCTTACTTCAATTAATTTGTTCAATGTAAAAATTTGTTTACTTCGTTTAATTTCTGTTCAATGTAAACCGCTAAATGAAGCGATAGTTACGGTTCCTTGTAAACCGGGGTGATATGTATAGTATACAGGAACCTCCGGTATATAAATTTTTTTTTTAAATAAATAAATAAATGATGAAAATATTTACCCTTCGTTTCTATTAAAATTGACATGTGAATGACTGGCATCTCTGCCTTGATGCTATTCCCCTCCTGCTAAACTTGTTGGTCTCTGCCACTCAGTCTTGCAGCCATTCCAAGACTTTACACCTTGGAGTTCTGCTCCTTTGCCTTGCTTCCCTACCCTAGATGTTATACCTTGAGGTGCTCCTGCCACACTGGGGTGCAGCTTTGCATCTCTCATGTTGCTTTGGTATTGCTACTTCAATGCTACTTCATCCTTTTATCAGTGCCTTGGTTTTTTTCTGTCACCCTATCTGTTTCTTCCCCCTTCATGCCACTTTTGGCGTCACTTTGCTCTCATGCTGCTTCCAAAGGTTCAGGCTACTTATCGGTGACCTCTTTTACAGCCTTCAGGTGTTCTTCTTTCCCCTCTTGCTGCTTCTTTGCTTTTTTTTTTAATTATTATTTTATTTATTTCAGTTTTTAAAGTTAACACAAATTATGCTTAACTCAGAAACTGGATGAGCCTTGGAGCACTCCTGCTATTGCTGTTGCCCCTGTTTTGGAGTCTTAGACTATTCATGCCACTTTTGCTGTCACTTTGCCACAGTCTAGGCATCTTGGAGTTCTTTCTTCCTTCTGATAACTTCTTGGTTCATGAGAATTGATGAGAAAACCACAATTCTAGAGCCCAAAATAGGCTGCAATGCTTCACGGCAAATGAAAAAAACAAATACATTTTTTTGGTGTTTTGAAACTTTTGAAATGAAGTCCTGTAGTGATGGAAGAAACAATTTGCTTTTGTTTGTTGATTCATGAAATGAATCAACAAACAAAAGCAAATTGTTTCTTCTGCACATTCATACTTTTTACACAGACTTTCCCTCAAATTATCTAAGACAACTTATGACCAAACTTTGATTTGGATTCACAGATATGTGTTCTGATATGACCAAAAGCTCATCCACAAGATGCAACTTGTGCACGTGATCTGATATGCATACATTATAATTGAAAGTATGCCCTTACTCTAACCTTGAATGCCTGTCCTTAGTTTGCATAAAAGTACACACAACACTGTATTGAATGTGTTTATTTATATGTACGGAGCTGGATAATTTTTAAAACAGTCATTTATATACATAACTGTTTTGGGGGTTTGTTTGTTTTTTTTGCATAAATGGCTTTGAAAATCATTCCCTAAATGTTCTGGGAACAATAAGAATATGTTGCGCTCGAGGGTGGACCCTTGTCCTGTGGCAGTGGAGATGCACCTCTTGGTAGGGACCAAGAGGCAACTGCCCCCGGGGTGCGGAGCATGGAAGGAGACAGAGGCTAGGAAGAGCTTCACCACTGGAAGCCCGAGGTCCCCCTGGGAGGAGCCCATAGAGACCTGGGATGCTTGGACTTAGGTGGGCCTTGCAGGGTCTCCTGGGAGAGTGGAAGTCCGGCGTGCCCACAGATGGAAGGGGAGTGTGGTCAGGTTTGAGACTGGAGGTCAGGTGGAATAAAGAGGACCAGAAGAGTGTAGGTGACAACAAGGCTAGGAACAGAGCTAGAATCTGAAGACAAGGTCAAATAGGTGAAGATCAGAGTCCAGGAGTCAGTCCAAGGGATGGTCATCAAAGCAGAGGTCAGGTACCAGAGGTCAGAAGAGGTCACAGGTGAACTGTGGTCAGAAGGCAGACAGACGAGTCGAGTAGCAGACTGGAGTCAGGAGGTAGGCAACAGGCAGGCAGCTCGAGTAGCAAACTAGAGTCAGGAGGCAGGCAGCAGAACAGGCAGGTCAAGTAGCAAACCAAGGTCAGTACCAGAGAGACAGTCTGGAGGTACTACCAGGGAGACGAACAGATGAACAGGAACAGGAGGGTGCTGGAACTAGGAAGCAGGAGCAAGGCAGGAACAGAACTGGAACAGAAGGATCCTGGAACAAGACTTGGAACAAGACAGGAACAAGTACAAGCGTGGAGACAATCTAGCATAAGCTGCTCCGATTGCCAAGGCAAGGAAGTGAGGCAGGGACTTCCTTATAACAGAGACTCAATCAGGATGCGCTGCGGAGCTAAGCTCTGCCCTTGGCCCTACAAGAGGCCGGGCGGTTTGCACGCGTAGGGGCGTGGCAAACAGCGCCGAAGATGCTGAGCTCTGGCATGAGGCCTAGTGCGCGGTAGAAGGCCCGGCGACCGCCACTGTGGGACGCCGGGGCCTGGAAGTGCTAACAGCTGCCACTAGGGAGGCCGACCTGGGACCTTCCATGGAACCATGAAGGTGAGCAGGCCCGTGCATGGGACGGGAGCGTTACAGAACACAGGACTTCATTTACTAAGATATTTTCACATAGATGTAAACTGGGAAAAACTCCTGATTAGATCTGGCCCACAGTCCCTCAGAATAAGAGCCAAATGCTAAATGTGGAATATGAATATATTTTTTTCTCTTTTCTGTCCTCAGACTCCACACTCTGTGTGCTCTGAGCGTTGTGTTCCTGGTTACAGAAAAGTTCTTCAGAGACTGAAGCCGGTCTGTTGTTTTGATTGCATCCCTTGCTCTGAAAGAGAATTTTCCAACACAACAGGTAGACAAAATACAGTTTATCATATCATGCCTGAATATTGAATAACTCCACCCAATACAAACAAATACAGATTTGCACTACAAATAGCAGCAGCTTTCCAAAGAACTCTCTAACTTAGACCAATCTAATCCTGACTCAGCCCTTTCCTCCTGGTACAAGATTACTGAACAAGTTGCAAACAAATGGTGCCCATTAGTCTCCAAAACAATCAATCCATCAAAAAAGGGAAATCAACCCTGGTTCAGCTCCGAACTAAAACAGATGAAACAGGAATTGCGACATAAAGAAAATAGATGGCGCAAAACCCCTAACACATCTACCCTCTCAACATTTAAGGGATTCTTACATCACTACAGGACTTCTATTCTACAAAAAAAAAAGGAATACTATGCTAACAAAATACACCACTTCCAGTACGATGCCCAGGCCCTATTTGCTTATGTAACACAAATCACTAAATCAACCCCTCCATCTATTCCAGATGAACAAGCTCTAACCAAGGCTAATGAGCTCGCTGCATTTTTTCAACAGAAAACTCTAAATACCCTCGCCCTCCTCCCTCCAAACACTACACCTCTCAAGTCAGGAGAGAATTCCAACTCCCTTAGTAGACCCAAGTTCGACAGTTTCGAATATATTTCCACCAAAGAGATCGAATCCCTCCTAAAAAAACAGAAACCTTCTAGCCATCCGGCTGATAATATCCCATCGAAACTCCTGCTTCTCATCCCGAACACGATCTCAGGACCTCTGACAAGCATCATCAACGGCCTTCTAACTCAAGGAAGTTACCCAGACAGTCTAAAAAACGCTTCTCTCAAGCCCCTCCTCAAGAAACATAATTTAGACCCCAATGTTCTGGCGAATTTCAGACCCATTTCTAATCTCCCATTCGTTGCCAAACTTACGGAGAAACTGGTAAACACCCAGCTTTCTGAATATCTAGAGGACCATAATATCCTATTCCCTTCGCAATATGGTTTCCGCAAAGCACGTAACACGGAAACCCTCCTCATCTCACTTACAGATCATATCCTAATGGGGTTAGACAAAGGACATTCCTTTCTATTAGTCCTGTTGGACATCTCGGCGGCATTTGATACAGTCAACCACTCCATCCTTCTAGATCGCTTAGCAGATATCGGCATCTCTGGATCAGCCCAAAAATGGTTCAAGTCCTTCCTCAGCAATAGAACTTTTAAGGTCAAAATCAACAACAAAGAGTCTCCCCTAACAAATTCAACCGTAGGTGTACCACAAGGATCCTCCTTATCTCCAACCCTCTTCAACATTTATCTTCTCCCCCTCTGCCAACTGTTATCGGATCTCAACTTAATTCATTATCTGTATGCAGACGACGTGCAGATTCTAATCCCTATAACAGAATCTATCTCAAAAGCTCTTACCCATTGGAATAACTGCCTTCTTTCCATCACCAATCTACTTAACAGCTTAAACCTGGTCCTCAATGCCTCAAAGACAGAGCTACTCCTCATCTCCTCAAATGAAAACAATTTTCCGCCACCATCACCTCACAATTCTCACATTACCTGTAAGCATGTTAGAGACCTTGGGGCAATACTAGACAATCGACTAAACTTAAAGAAAATGGTCAACACAACCTCCAAGGATTGCTTCTACAGACTACAGGTTCTAAAACGTCTTAAACCATTACTATTTTTCCAGGACTTCAGGACAGTCCTACAAGCGCTACTATTCGCCAAAATAGACTACTGCAGTGCACTCTTCCTAGGCCTCCCCAAATCTACCACCAAACCACTGCAGATGTTACAAAATGCGGCAGCGAGACTGCTGACCAGCACCAGCCGCGGTGAACACATCTCACCCATCCTCAGTAACCTACATTGGTTACCAGTAAATTTTCGAATCCTATACAAATCAATCACCCTAATTCACAAAACCATCCATCATCAACTTCAACTCGACTTGGAAATCCCATTCAAACTCCACTCCTCTAACAGACCAACTAGAGAGGTTCTCAAAGGCACTCTACAATTTCCTCCGACTAAGGCCACACGTCTCTCCACGACCAAAGACAGAGCTTTTTCGATAGCAGGCCCATCTATTTGGAATAACATCCCTGCAAACCTCAGATTGGAACCCTGCCTCTTAACTTTCAGAAAAAGACTCAAGACGTGGCTCTTCCACCAAGCCTTCTCCGATCCTCCAGACAATCACTAATGGCTTCCACTCTCATCCGGCCTTGCATTTATTTTCATGAACTATGGACTCTGGTACCTCCAGGTTAAAGCACTTTCAAGCCTTAACCCGTTCTCTCTATCGTATCTTTCATAATTAATACTTGCCTTTATCTTCCTTCCAGCTTGTTTTAAGCTTCCAAGTTCTTGACTCCCGTTGATTGTAACTTTGACTTATTCCTATCTTTGGTTATTTATTGTTTACCTGAATTGTTCCTTCAGTTATACCCTATGTTAAATGTAAACCGATCCGATATGGTTATTTACTATGAAGGTCGGTATAAAAAACTGTTAAATAAAATAAAATAAATAAATATACAAACAAACTCAATAGCAAGCAACATATACATCCAAGGATTTCTAGTTAAAATAGGGTCTGTCATATCATGCCTAAATATGGAATAACTCTGCCCAATGCAAACCAATACAGATGTGCACCAACTATAAATATACATACAAACTCAATAGCAAGCAACATCCTTGGATTTCTAGTTATAATATGATGATTGCTTATTATCATATAATTTCTCTTTTTTTCTTAAGTGTAATGTAAAGTTTCTGTACTAGGAAAACTTCAGTTTGCAAAGGATAATATATGGGAAATTATTTAAAGCATAACTCTACCAGAAAACAGGATATGTTTTGCAATGAAAGCACAAATAAATAAATAAACAAACAGAGTGATGGAAAGAATTTGATAGTAGATAGATCTATAAACTATATTCTTCATGTTTCAATATTTCTTTAATTTCCATTTGGACATAATGTTGAAAATCCTTGCTCATGTTTTCCTTTTCTTAAAAACTCTGAATTACTAGAACAACATGTATAAAAATAAAAAATATTGTTTTCTATAGATGCAGAGAACTGCATGAAGTGCCCTGATGATCAATGGCCCAATGTGCGGAAGGATGGGTGCATCCCAAGAGTCGTGGTCTTCCTGTCCTATGAGGAGCCCTTAGGTGCAGCTTTGGCTTCCATTGCTATTCTCTTCTCCATCATCACTGATATAATACTGGCAATCTTTATTACATACAAGGACTCTCCTGTAGTGAAAGCCAATAACCGGGATCTCAGCTACAGCCTCCTGATCTCCCTCATGCTAACCTTCCTCTGTTCCTTGGTATTCATTGGCTGTCCTGGAAGAGTGACCTGTCTGCTCCGGCAAGTTGCTTTTGGGATCATTTTTACAATTGCACTTTCTTCTGTTCTAGCAAAAACCATCACTGTTGTCATTGCCTTCAATGCCACCAAGCCCAGCAGCAAGCTAAGGAAGTGGGCAGGGACAAGAATCTCCATCTCTCTAATCCTTCTATGCTGCTTGGTTCAAGTTTTGATTTGCATTGCATGGCTGCTCATCTCTCCTCCATTCCCAGACTATGACATACAATCTGAACCTGGGAAGATGATCCTACAGTGTAACGAGGGGTCCACCATTGCATTTTATAGTGTGATTGGGTACATTGGCTTCCTGGCTCTTTTAAGTTTCATTGTGGCTTTTCTGGCAAGGAAGTTGCCTGACAGTTTCAATGAAGCCCAGTTTATCTCATTCAGCATGCTGGTGTTCTGCAGTGTTTGGGTCTCCTTCATCCCAGCGTACCTGAGCACCAAGGGCAAATACATGGTGGCAGTGGAGATCTTTGCAATCCTGGCTTCCAGCGCTGGACTGCTGGGCTGTATCTTCATCCCCAAGTGCTTCATTATTCTGCTCAGGCCTGACCTAAATACAAGGGAGCATGTAACTGGAAAACAATGTTCTAAGAAACCTAAATGACAAAGGATTTCATCCAAATGACTTTTGTGTTTATATTCCCTTAAAATATGAGAATTGCTTTCTAATTGAAACTAAGTCATTTTATTTTACAATTTGTTTTTGATTTTCCACAGGAGGAAAGAACTTGTACTATTTGAATCTCTTTTTCTTTCTGTCTACATGAGGAATATTATTTTAAGATGGGTGGAAACAGGACAAGTTGTATGAGAGGCTAGAATAATTTGTAATACAGATTTCATAAAGGATTTCACTGGATTTCATATTCTGTTCTATATTCACTAGACCAAGCCATATCCCTGGAAAAATGTGGTTTTGATCTGCTCCTGTATAAACAGCTCCCTCTGCCAGATCCACTTGTGGGCTGACAGGGCCAGACTGTATTTGGGAATGGCTGGAAAAGATAATCCAGCTTGATTTAAGAATAACATTTTAGCCATTATTTAAAGGGTCAATTTTCTAAGAGATTTCCCTGGGTAAATTGGTATAAAACCCACAGAAATACAGGTAGTCCTCGACTTACAACGTTGATCCGTTCTTACGCAGCGTCGTAAACCGAATTTCGACGTAAGTCGGACCATACGTTCATACAGTACTGTACTGTAAACACTTAGCCTATACTAACACAGTTAGTTAGTAATTATCAATAAACACACAAGTACAGTAAAATATTGTGCAGTAGGTTTAATAATGAAATACTGTACAACAGTACAGTCATAAACAGTGTACAGTACTGTAATAAAAAAAACTGTACTTACGTACTGTACTGTAAAAAACAGAGAACAATTCCAAAGAGAGAACAGGCTTATTGGGAGGAAGCTGCAGAAGGTGCTGGAGGTACTGGGGCAGCCGACTCAAGATTGGCAGGTGAGTCCAGAGGGATAGGTGAAGTAGAGGGTACAGGTACAGGATCTGTTGCAGGTCTCTCTACCTTCTTAAAGTACTGCTGCAGGTTAGCCTGGAAGGAGACCATCTTCTTCTCCTCCAAGATCTCCTTGTAACACCTAAGGGAATCCATGACTCCTCTGGCAACCCTAGTGTACCTTTCCGTGTCGTGATCCTCAGCCTCAAACCTTGACAACCCTTTCTCTATCAAGGCAAATCCTCCTGCCAAGCCCTGCCTTGTAAATCTCTTGGGTTCTGGGGTTGGTACATCTTCCTCTTCCTCTATCATCTGCTTCTCCAGTTGAATGAGGTCCTCAGAAGATAACTCCTCTCCATGAGATGCCAGTAGCTCTGTGACATCATCCTCCTCCACCTCCAGATTCATTGTCTTACTCATAATAACAACGTTCTTTATGACAGTAGTCACTGACTCTTGAACCCCTGTGAAATCATTCACAAACTGGGGACACAGCTTTTTCCACACACCATTCATACTGGTCTGCTTCACCTCATCCCAGGAATCGGCAATGTTCTTCACAGCATCAAGGATGTTGTATGCTTTCCAAAAGTCCTTTAGAGTCAAGTCCTTATTCTTTTCTGTTGCTCCTAAAGCATTACCAATGACCCTTTGGAGGTGGTAGGCTTTGAATGTAGCAATGACTCCTTGGTCCAAAGGCTGTATTAGGGCAGTGGTATTAGGTGGAAGGTAAACCACCTTGACATTAGGTGAAAGTCA
This sequence comes from Rhinatrema bivittatum, assembly GCF_901001135.1. NCBI lineage: Eukaryota > Metazoa > Chordata > Amphibia > Gymnophiona > Rhinatrematidae > Rhinatrema > Rhinatrema bivittatum. Next base: position 63,722,452 of record NC_042630.1, read on the forward strand.
TCCAGATGGGCAGGGTGTCCAGGGGCATTGTCCAGAATTAGCAACACCTTAAAGGGGATATCCTTGGAGGTACAGTACTGCTCCACGCCTGGCACAAAATGGTTGGTGAACCAGTCCTCAAACACTGCAAGTGTCACCCATGCCTTCTTATTAGACTTCCAGATGACTGGTAGTTGACCCTTGGAAATGCCCTTGAGTGCCCTTGGATTCTCAGCCTGATACACTAGCATGGGCTTCAGTTTGTAGTCACCAGCAGCATTGCCCCCAAGAAGCAAAGTCAGTCTCTCCTTGCAGACTTTATGACCTGGTGCTGACTTCTCCTCCTTGGCGATGTACGTACGGTTAGGCAAACGCTTCCAAAACAAACCTGTCTCATCCACATTGAACACTTGTTGAGCACAGTAACCCCCCTCCTTAATTATCTCAGCCAATGCTTTGGGAAAATCACTTGCTGCTTTCTCATCACCACTAGCAGCTTCACCTTGCACTTTAATGTTATGGAAGTTGGCACGATCCTTAAACCTCATAAACCAACCTCTACTCGCCACAAACTCTTCTCTTTCACTTCCTTCCCCCTTTTCTCTTTTCAATGCCTCAAACAATCGCCTAGCCTTCTCCTGAATAACCATAAGGCTCACAGGGATACGGCGTTGATTTTGGTCTTCCAACCACAGCACTAATAATCTTTCCATCTCAATAATAAGCCCACTACGCTGCTTTGTTATTACTGTCGCTTTCATAGGAGCAGATCCTTTCACATGTTCAAGGATACGATCTTTATCCTTGATAATCGTAGCAACAGTAGAACGACTAAGTCCTAATGACCGGCCAATGTCTGTCGCCGTTTCCCCCTTATAAGATCTCTTTATGATATCTAATTTCACCTCCATGGTGATGGCCTTCCTTTTCTTTGATGCACTGGCATCAGAAGAGTCTGGCTTACGTTTGGGAGCCATAATGAAGGGTGATATGGCTGGCAGGAGACTCTTTTTCCTCTGTCTCGAACAGTACCACACTGTATTCGTCAGCCGCTGAACGTAGTTCGCGTTACGACGCACAACCACGTAAGTCGGAATAAGACGTCCGTCGTAATAAAGCGTCGTAGCCATGTCGGAATAAGGCATCGTAATAAAGCATCGTAACCATGAAACAACGTAACTCGAGACCGTCGTAACCCGAGGACTACCTGTAATCTCTTTGAAACTTCCCCACCTCCGATGTGAAGGGTGTAGGTGAGCCTGGGCAGACATGGTTAGGTTTGAATGGAGATTTCAGTTTCAGCACCACTGGGCCATTTGCCTTTGAAAATTGGCTTGTGGGCCACATGAACAAAGTGCCCGCTGGCCTGCAATACCAGTGGCCACTATGAAAATTGTTGTCCTCATATGCTGATTCCCCAGCAATTCTTTTTTTGCCTCCCACCTGAAGTATTTATCTTTTCTCTCTCAATTTAATTGTATTTTCTTTTCACAATCCAAAATTATGAGTCCTTTCTATGAATCCATTAAGAAAGGACTCTCCACCCCTAGCTCATCCTTTAATTTATAGGCAGGTACCACTTTAAAAAAAAAAAAAGGAAAAAAAAACCTTATTGAGAGTTTGATCATTCTCCTGAGGGCCACTACCAGACATATAGTGAATTCACTAATACATTTAAAGGACATTAATTAGACACATTCCTACTCCCATAGCAACCTAAACTTTAAGTAGGAACTGAACAATGAGATGAAGGCAGCAGTCCAGCTGCAAGAGGGGGGCTTCCCAGTCTTTTAGATCAAGTGTCACATATATGATTGTTTTACCCACCGGTGAGAAGATGTACATGTGCATGCGATGCAAAGAACTCCTGGCTCTTAGAGAACTAATCCGATCTCTGGAGGCTAGAGTGGCAGACCTGGAGGAGCTGAGGCAGACAGAGAGGTATATAGATGAGACCTTCAGGGACATAGTAGCCAAGTCCCAACTTCAGACTGGCAGCCCTGGTGCTGCCTTGAAGGAAGAAGGTCTCATGATTGGAGAGCATCAACCTGGTGTAGCAGGAAAGGATCCTGTAGCAAGGACCTGCTGTCCAGGTGATGCATTCTCCTTTCACACCGAGGATATCTCCCAGGAGGGAAGGGTTAGGTCGGCACTCATAGTTGGTGATTCGATTATTAGGAATGTAGACAGATGGGTGGCTGGTGGGCATGAGGATCACCTAATAACATGCCTACCTGGTGCGAAGGTGGCGGACCTCATGCATCACCTAGATAGGATTTTAGACAGTGCTGAAGAGGAGCTGGCTGTCATGGTACATGTGGGCACCAACGACATAGGAAAATGTGGGTGGAAGGTTCTGGAAGCAAAATTTAGATTCTTAGGTAGAAAGTTTAAATCCAGAACCTCCAGGATAGCATTCTCTGAAATGTTCCCTGTTCCATGCACAGGTCCCCAGAGGCAGGCATAGCTCCGGAGTCTCAATGCGTGGATGTGATGATGGTGCAAGAAAGAGGGATTCAATTTTGTAAGGAACTGGGGAACCTTTTGGGGAAAGGGGAGTTTCTTCCAAAGGGAAGGGCTCCACCTTAACCAGGGTGGAACCAGACTGCTGGTGCTAACCTTTAAAAAGGAGATAGAGCAGCTTTTAAACTAGAACAAAGGGGAAAGCCAGCAGTCGCTCAGCAGCGCATGGTTCGGAGAGAGGTATCTTCAAAGGATACTAATGATGCATTAGAATCAGGGCATCCCTACAGTGAGGTTCCAATAATAAGAAATGTAGTCCTAGTGCCTGTAACTAAAAACTCACCTGAGCTAAAACATATTCTAACTTATCCCTATCAATTAAAAATCAGAATGAAAATACAAACAAAAAACAAACTTTGACATGTTTGTATGCTAATGCCAGAAGTCTAACAAGTAAGATGGGAGAATTAGAATGTATAGCAGTGAATGATGACATAGACTTAATAGGCATCTCAGAGATCTGGTGGAAGGAGGACAACCAATGGGACAGTGCTATACCGGGGTACAAATTATATCGCAATGACAGAGAGGAGCACCCAGGATTATGTCTGGGATTGCATAGAGTACAACAGGATAAACATCCTGCATGAGAATAAATGCACAATTGAATCTTTATGGGTAGAAATCCCTTGTGTGTTGGGGAAGACTATAGTCCATCTCACCATCTTGACCAGGCCATCCACCTGGTCAAGATGGTGAGATGGACAGCGAAATGCTAAGAGAAATTAGGGAAGCTAACCAAATTGGTAGTGCGGTAATAATGGGAGATTTCAATTACACCAATATTGACTGGGTAAATGTATCATCAGTACATGCTAGAGAGATAAAGTTCCTGGATGGAATAAATGACGGTTTTATGGAGTAATTGGTTCAGGAACTGACAAGAGAGGGAACAATTTTAGATCTAATTCTCAGTGGAGCACAGGATTTGGTGAGAGAGGTAACGGTGGTGGGGCCACTTGGCAATAGTGATCATAATATGATCAAATTTGAATTAATGACTGGAAGGGTGACAGTAAGCAAATCCACGGCTTTTATGGTAAACTTTCGAAAGGGAAACTTTAATAAATGAGAAAAATCATTAGAAAAAAATTGAAAGGAGCAGCTACAAAGGTATAAAGTGTGCAAAAGGTGAGGTCATTGTTAAAAAATACCATCCTAGAAGCACAGTCCAGTTGTATTCCACACATTAAGAAAGGTGGAAAGAAGGCAAAATGATTACCGGAATGGTTAAAAGGGGAGCTGAAAGAAGCTATTTTAGCCAAAAGATCTTCCTTCAAAAATTGGAAGAAGGATCCAACAGAAGAAAATATGATAATGCATAAGCGTTGGCAAGTTAAATGTAAGACATTGATAAGACAGGCTCAGAGAGAATTTGAAAAGAAGTTGGCTGTAGAAGCAAAAACTCACAGTAAAAACTTTTTAAAAATATATCCAAAGCAGAAAGCCTGTGAGGGAGTCAGTTGGATGGTTAGATGATCGAGGGGTTAAAGGGGCACTTAGAGAAGACAAGGCCATTGTGGAAAGATTAAATAATTTCTTTGCTTCAGTGTTTACTGTTCGGGAGGTACCCATACTGGAGAACATTTTCATGGGCAATGATTAGATGGACAGAACCAAATCACAGTGAACCTAGAAGATGTGGTGGGCCTGATTGACAAACTGAAGAGTAGTAAATCATCTGGACCAGATAGTATACACCCCAGGGTTCTGAAGGAACTAAAAAATGAAATTTCAAACCTTTTTGTAAAAATGTGTGACCTATCATTAAAATCATCCATTGTACCTGAAGACTGGAGGGTAACTAATGTAACCCCAATATTTAAAAAGGGCTCCAGGGGTGATCCGGGAAACTACAGACCTGTTAGTTTGACTTCAGTGCCATAAAAAATAGTGGAAAGTGTTCTAAATATCAAAATCACAGAACATATAGAAAGACATGGTTTAATGGAACAATGTCAGCATGGCTTTACCCAAGGCAAGTCTTGCCTCACAAATCTGCTTCACTTTTTTGAAGGAGTTAATATACATGTAGATAAAGGTGAACCAGTAGATGTAGTGTATTTGGATTTTCAGAAGGCGTTTGACAAAGTTCCTCATGAGAGGCTTCTAGGAAAAGTAAAAAGTCATGGGATTGGTAGCGATGTCCTTGAGTGGATTACAAACTGGCTAAAAGACAGGAAACAGAGAGTAGGATTAAATGGACAATTTTCTCAGTGGAAGGGAGTGGGCAGTTGAGTGCTTCAGGGATATGTATTTGGACCTATACTTTTCAATATATTTATATATGATCTGGAAAGAAATATGATGAGTGAGGTAATCAAATTTTCAGATGATATAAAATTGTTCAGAGTAGTTAAATCACAATCAGATTGTGATAAATTGCAGGAAGACCTTGTGAGACTGGAAAATTGGGCATCCAAATAGCAGATGAAATTTAATGTGGATAAGTGCAAGGTGATGCATATAGGGAAAAATAACCCATGCTATAGTTACACAATGTTAGGTTCTATATTAGGAGCTACCACCCAAGAAAGAGATCTAGGCATCATAGTGGATAAGACATTGAAATCGTCGGTTCAGTCTGCTGCGGCAGTCAGAAAAGCAAACAGAATGTTGGAAATTATTAGAAAGGGAATGGTGAATAAAACAGAAAATGTCATAATGCCTCTGTATCGCTCCATGGTGAGACCGCACCTTGAATTCTATGTACAATTCTGGTCGCCACATCTCAAAATAGATATAGTTGCGATGGAGAAGGTACAGAGAAGGGCAACCAAAATGATAAAGGGGATGGAACAGCTCCCCTATGAGGAAAGATTAAAGAGGTTAGGACTTTTCAGTTTGGAGAAGAGACGGCTGAGGGGGGATATGATAGAGGTGTTTAAAATCATGAGAGGTCTAGAACGAGTAGATGTGAATTGTTTTTTTACTCTTTCGGATAATAGAAAGACTAGGGGGCACTCCATGAAGTTAGCAGTGACATATTTAAAACTAATTGGTGAAAGTTATTTTTCACTCAACGCATAATTAAACTCTGGAATTTGTTGCCAGAGTATGTGGTTAGTGCAGTTAGTGTAGCTGTGTTTAAAAAAGGATTGGATAAGTTCTTGGAGGAGAAGTCCATTATCTGCTATTAATTAAGTTGACTTAGAAAATATCCACTGCTATTACTGGCAACAGTAACAAGGAATAGACTTAGTTTTTGGGTACTTGCCAGGTTCTTATGGCCTGGATTGGCCACTGTTGGAAACAGGATGCTAGGCCTGATGGACCCTTGGTCTGACCCAGTATGGTAAAATTATTCAATTATTCAATATCAATAAAACAGAAGTTCTATGGATTGGAAATTCAGATCCCATCTTTTTTCATCCATTATTTTATTTTTTCTATAGTTATTAAGATTTACATCCTAAAGCACTGAAATATAAAAAAAAGAAAATAAATAGAGGTAAACCCATATTCAAGATAGTGTCCAGCTCACATTGACTGGGGGAACAAAAAATAAAATAAAACGATCACAAAATTATAGAAATTACATATCATACTTTTGCCATAATATACATTATTATTTCACCTCTAAGCTCACCAGTACCCAAACAAAGAAAATATTACAATCATGAAATTTTGTCACACAAAAAAATTTCCATTTGGAAATAGTCAAAGTCATTCTTGGGGCTGGGGTTCATGTGATGGTGTAGCAGTAGGTGGCTGCATGCTCCCTTTGTTCCCGATCCCACCCGCTCAATTCTTATAGTATAAACCCTTCCTGAGCCATGTTTTGAACTTGAAATGGCAGACAAAGGGGAGAAAAAGACGCTTCTGATAGTTTTGGGGGATCAAACATTGTGATCTATGCGGTAAAGCTGAAAAACCTCAGTGGACAATGTGGTGATGGTAGATGACATGGCTGCATAGGAGGAGGTCACAAACATGCCAGAGCTGCCTAGGGAGATGATGAAAGCCATGTGAGCAGTATTGCATCAACTGGTCAAGAAATCTACTTTAGCCTTGAAACCAAACTCGAGAATGTAATGGAATGGGTACGGCAATTAGTTTCCATGGTCAAAAAGATGATAGCACTGGTCAATAACATGGTGGAGGGAATGGAAATGTCTCTCATTCAAACTACTCAGTGGCTGGGAATTTTGGAATAGGCCCATAAATTCACATGTGAGAAGCTCAATGACACTAAAAATCTGAGGTGTAACAACAATTTGCACATTGTAGAAATGCCAGAACATGCTGAAGAGAGTGACTAAGCTGGGTTCCTACAAAATTGATTCCTTTTGCACTCAAAATGAAATATAAGACTGGGCAGTTAGAATTGATTGGACCCATATGGCCCTGGCACTAGTTTCATAAGAAAATGACTATCCCACAGCCTTCATACTGAGGCTTCATACAGTGACAAGAGACGGTATCCTGTAAGCTAGCCGCAGGCTTAAGGAGATCATGTATCAAGGCTGAAGGATCTATTTTTTCAAGGATTTCTTGATGGACATTCAGATAAAATGTCAAAGCTTTGTAAAGAAGGAACTTCAGAAGAGAGGTTTAATGTGCACATTGTTATATCTGGAAAGGCTTTGGCTCCAACAGAATAGCACAAATTTGATACCCAATGACGCAAAAGCAGTCATGCAATTGTGCAGCTTGTGGTACACAGGAACCTGGAGCCAAATGAGCTGTTCTCATGCTCTATATCCTTGTCTCTTATCATGCTTTCTTCATACATGAATGGAGGGGTTTAGTTACGTGTGCAGAGTTGTTAGCATCGGAGAGTGGGGCCTGCCAGAATCTAGGACACAAGGCTCGGTAGTTCAGAAATGTGGAGGGCTGGAAAAGGGTGGGTAGGGTTTCTCTGGTCATTCATTTTCCCTGTCACTTATATATGGCGGCTAAAGTGCAGACAACCTGCAACAGTTATGGTGGGAAGATCTGCAGCAGGGTCTCGCTCCTGCTCTATAAATTGGCTGATGTCAGTATCATAACAACGCATCATACTGCAGTGACAGGACTGTAGAATAATGGCCATCCTCAATTTCTAGAAACAGATCGCTGCCACCACTTGGAGGAGAAGTCCATTACCTGCTACTAATTAAGTTGACTTATAAAATAGCCACTGCTATTACTAGCAAAGGTAATGTGGCATAGAATTAGTTTTTAAGTACTTGCCAGGTTCTTATGGCCTGATTGGCCACTGTTGGAAACAGTATGCTGGGCTTGATGGACCCTTGGTCTGACCCAGTATGGCATGTTCTTATGTTTTTATGTTCTTCAGAGACTGAGCTGCAACTCACTTGGGGTCATGGAAGTTTTGCTTCACAGGAGGGGAGAGGTGTTAGAGATGTGAGTTTTATAGCAGGGACAGAGTGGAAGAATCCAATTTTCAATGGGGGATTTTGTTGTTGGGGCTTCTTTTTAGGTTTTCAAGTGGATGGTGCAGGGTCACAGAGATTCATTCACTCAAATGCATGAGCGGGGAGGTGGAGGAGGGATGGGGAAAGGAAGGTGATGTGGGAGGTGCAGGGCAGGGGAAGGTGGTGAGATGGGAGTCCCCTGCACTTCCTTTAGGCTGAAGAAATTGCACACAATGTTGACTGTTTGTTATTGTTGGGTTGGTTTGGGTTAAATTCCATTATTGTTGGGTTGGTTTGGGTCAAATTTCGGACCTTTACTGGAATCATTTGAACCCACCTCCGCTCTGGAAATTGAATCCTTAATAAAGAAAATGAAACCCTCTTACCACCTACTCGACCAAATCCCAACCAAGCTTCTCCTATTGGTGCCAGATGCCATCTCCAAGTACCTAGCGGACATCATAAACTGCTCACTATCTCAAGGAATCTTCCCAGATGTCCTAAAAATTGCCACCCTCAAACCCCTTCTCAAGAAAGCAAATCTAGACCCTAGAGATCCCAACAACTTCCGCCCCATCCCCAACCTACCTTTTTTGGCAAGGATCATGGAAAAAATAGTCAACACCCAATTATCAGAATACCTGGAAAACCACAACAGGCTCCACTCATTGCAATATGGATTTCGCAAAGCACTAAGCACCGAAACCCTCCTCATCTCCCTCACAGATCATCTCATCATGGGTATGGACTCTGGTCACTCCTTCCTTCTAATACTCCTCAACATCTCGGCAGCATTCAACACGTGAATCACTCCACTCTCCTTAAACGACTTTCGGACATCGGGATAACAGGTACGGCCTTCAAATGGTTCGACTCCTTTCTCACGAACAGAGGCTACAAAGTAAAGATCAACAACAAGGAATCTCCGCTCATCAACACCACAAGAGGAGTTCCGCAGGACTCCTCTCTGTCTCCTACACTATTCAACCTATACCTTCTTCCCCTTTGCCAGCTGCTTACGAATCTAAAACTGAAACACTATCTCTACGCCGACGATGTACAAATCCTGATCCCAATAACCAAATCCCTCACAAAAACACTGAAGTTCTGGGACAACTGTCTCCAAGATATCAACGACCTCCTCACTAACCTAATCCTAGTTCTTAACACGTCTAAGACAGAAATGCTCTTTATATCTCTCAACCACAATGATAACCTGCAGTCAATTCACACCAACACCCTGGTCAGCCAAGTAAGAGACCTTGGAGTTATAATTGATAACCAGCTAAATCTAAAAAAGTTCGTCACAAACACAACCAAAGACTGCTTCTTCAAACTTCAGGTACTAAAAAGACTCAAACCGCTCCTGTACTTTCAAGACTTCAGATCAGTACTCCAGGCCATTATATTCTCCAAATTAGACTACTGTAATTCCATTCTACTAGGCCTTCCCGCCTCTTCCACCAAACCGCTTCAGATGCTACAAAACTCGGCCACCAGAATTTTAACAAACTCCAACAGACCACATCACACCCATTCTAAAAACCTGCACTGGCTCCCTGTAAACTTTAGAATTCTACACAAGTGTCTCACCATCATCCGCAAAGCTATTTACAACAGAGCACCCATCGATATACACTACCCACTCATGCTACCCTTCTCTTCTAGACCCATCAGAGAAGCCTACAAGGGCTCGCTACACCCCCCCCCCCCCCCCCCCCAGAGCCATATCCACACACCTCTCATCCACCAAAGATCGAGCCTTCTCGACAGCGGCACCAACCATCTGGAATGCCATGGCCCCTGACCGTAGACAAGAACCTTGCATACTGACATTCAGAAAGAAACTAAAGACTTGGCTATTTCTACAAGCCTTCCCTGATCTATGACCTCCCCAATTACAATAACTTGCCATGGTCCTCTAGTCGATGTACCCCAACCCTGACATGGCATTTGACCCGACATTAGTTAGATCTGAATTGTATGACCTGATACTATTTAGTCATGAATATACGATATTATTACAGTTCTGAGTATATGTTATTATTTATATATTTGATAGTATTCAGTCCTGAGTACATGTTATTATTATTATAGTCCTGAGTAGGGATGTGAATCGTTTTAGGACGTTTAAAATTATCGTCCGATAATTTTAATATCATCTTAAACCGTTATGGAACACAATACAATACAGATTCTAACGATTTATCGTTATAAATCGTTAGAATCGTGAGCCGGCACACTAAAACCCCCTAAAACCCACCCCCGACCCTTTAAATTAAATCCCCCACCCTCCCGAACCCCCCCCAAATAACTTAAATAACCTGCGGGTCCAGCGGCGGTCCGGAACGGCAGCGGTCCGGAACGGGCTCCTGCTCCTGAATCTTGTCGTCTTCAGCCGGCGCCATTTTCCAAAATGGCGCCGAAAAATGGCGGCGGCCATAGACGAAAAAGATTGGACGGCAGGAGGTCCTTCTGGACCCCCGCTGGACTTTTGGCAAGTCTCGTGGGGGTCAGGAGGCCCCCCACAAGCTGGCCAAAAGTTCCTGGAGGTCCAGCGGGGGTCAGGGAGCGATTTCCCGCCGCGAATCGTTTTCGTACGGAAAATGGCGCCGGCAGGAGATCGACTGCAGGAGGTCGTTCAGCGAGGCGCCGGAACCCTCGCTGAACGACCTCCTGCAGTCGATCTCCTGCCGGCGCCATTTTCCGTACGAAAACGATTCGCGGCGGGAAATCGCTCCCTGACCCCCGCTGGACCTCCAGGAACTTTTGGCCAGCTTGTGGGGGGCCTCCTGACCCCCACGAGACTTGCCAAAAGTCCAGCGGGGGTCCGGAAGGACCTCCTGCCGTCCAATCTTTTTCGTCTATGGCCGCCGCCATTTTTCGGCGCCATTTTGGAAAATGGCGCCGGCTGAAGACGACAAGATTCAGGAGCAGGAGCCCGTTCCGGACCGCTGCCGTTCCGGACCGCCGCTGGACCCGCAGGTTATTTAAGTTATTTGGGGGGGGGGTTCGGGAGGGTGGGGGATTTAATTTAAAGGGTCGGGGGTGGGTTTTAGGGGTTTTAATGTGCCGGTTTTTTCGATTTTTCGATTTTTAACGATTTTTCACGATATTTTACCCCCCCAAACGGCAACAATACGATTCCCTCCCCCTCCCAGCCGAAATCGATCGTTAAGACGATCGAGGACACGATTCACATCCCTAGTCCTGAGTATATGACCTGATATTATTTAGTTCTGAGTTACTCATGCTTCTGGCTCTTCCTCCTCCCAGTTGGAGTGCCCCTTTTTTATTGTAACTTTTCACTTTTCGCCTTATTGTTCATGTTGATGTTAATGTTATTGCCCCATTGTTTCTTGTAAACCGATATGATATGATTGGTATCATGAATGTCGGTATAAAAAAGCACTAAATAAATAAATAAAATAAATAAACTTTAGATGGCATGTCACTACATAATGGAGGTCCACATGTCGTTTGTGAATAAAAATGGCTACTGGAGCAGCTAATAATCCTTCCTTAAATGTAAGGGGATTCAGAACCCCAATTATATGGAAAAGAATAATGAATTGTTTTGAAAACAGGAGGAGCAATGGTCACAATATTACAGGAAACTCAATGCAAACAAAGCATGTGAAACTCTGCTGCACATGTGTGGGGCAGGTGTATTCCTCCTTCTGTAACACTGAGAAGAGACGTATGTGTCCTAGCTCATGAGGCCTATCCCCTTCATGTGACCAAATCTTTAGCAGACCCAGTAGGATGATTTGTTGCCTTGGAGTATGCTATTTATGACTTGAATTTTGTTCTAGTTAATGTATACAGTCCCAATAATGTTCAGCAAGTGAATTAAAAGACGACTGCCAATATGCGGAGTTCTCACCTCACCCTTTTCTTATGGGTGGAAACTAGAATTTCTATATGGATCTTTCTGTGGATTATTCTTGCCCCTTCAAGCTCAGATAGGTGACAGCTACTGGGTTTACACTATTTGACACAACACCTGGAGAGCCCAAAATACATCTGTAAGAGACTGCACTTATTTTTCCCTCAGACACAATACCTACAGTTGTATTGACTTTTTTATGTGCTGCTTCATTGGCTAAATGAATATCTTGACTTATATTTCTGATCACCATTCTGTGCTCCCCCCACTGCAGGTTTCTCTGACAGTAGCTTTGGACAAGCAGTGGCATCTCAACTCCTCCCTATTGGGAAATGATCAGTTCTGCACCACGGTGTCCCAGGCAATACAGGGTTTTAAAGAAATTCATGAAGAAGCTGAAAAATCTAATATTGTTCTTTGGGAGATGCTCAAAGCTATACTTTGAGGGCAAATTATTAGTTTGTTAGTCACCTTAATAAATCTAGGAAGAAAGAAGAACAATCCTTGGAAAGAGCAAGAGGAGGCTAAGCATAGGGCCACTTGCTCTCCCAGAGATTATGCATTGTTATAGAAGGGCAGGCAATAAATACAACATCAACAAGTCTCTGGAATACAGTAATCCTTGAAATTTGGGGGCAAAACAGGAGCAATACTGGCTAGGGTCTTATGGAAGCAGGCTATGCAAGTGCTCATCCATAGGATTAGGGGAGGTAATGGGATAGAGATGCATCAGCTCTCCAATATAAATCACACCTATAAAGATTTTTTTTGCTAATCTATTCTAATCATAAAGAATGCAGTTTAGTTGAACTGAATGCTTATTTATGGGCTGTACCTACCCCTGGGTTGATGGACCATCAGGTAGGCAGGTTGGCATGCCCATAACTCTAGAGGAGACTCCCTAATGGGAAGAGTCCAGTCCTGGTTGCTTTTGTCCTTTAATTTTACAAGAGATTTTCCCAGGAGCTGGCCCCTCTTATGTTTGAGGTATTCTGTTAGTTACAACAGTCCCCTAAGACTAACAGCAGTCTTCTAATATAGTCTTCATATATAAAAAGGAGTGTGATGCCTTGGACCCTGCCTTCTATCAGCCAATCTCCCTACTGAATGCTGATGAAAAGGTCCTGGCTAAGGTACTGCAGATTAGTCTAGAAACGGTTATGGAGGACCTTATTCATCAAGACCGGACTGGTTTTGTAAAGAGTCACTTATCAACTGCTAATAATCATAGGTATTTGATTTTCTTTCAATGGCTAAAATGGACAACAATTACTGGACCATTGATTGCCTTAGACACAGAGAAATCTTTTGATAAACTGAGATAGCCATTTCTTTTCATAGTCCTGGGGAAGTTCGTTCTACCTGCACTTTCTGGACCTGGATACAAGTGCTATATCCTTGTCCCAGCATGATAGTGCTGACTAATGGGCCACAGTTGTACTTATTCCCTATCTTATGTACTACAAGACAGGACTACCCATTGTCACTGCTACTCTTTGACCTTGAGATAGTAATTCTGGCCTTGAAGATTAGGATGTGTCTAGCAGTGTCTGGCTTCCATGCAAGAGGGGAAGAACATTTAATTTCTTTATATACAGACGAGGTTTTGCTCTTTCTCCCAAACCCAAAAATTTGGGTCCCAAGGTATTGGCTCTGTTCCAAGAATATGGGAGGAAGTATGGTATAAAGTTAAATAATGTAAGTCTAAAATATTCCCCATAGGGGTGTCTTCTGAGGACATCCCATACTGTCATTCCTCTTCCAAGGTAGACAAGGGTAGCATTCAATACTTGGAGATTTGTGTGCCAGAGACCTTGTTGCCCTATATTTATTTATTTATTTATTCATCCATTTATTTATTTATTTATTTATTTGTTGAGTTTTAGATACCATCATTCGGCAAAGCCATCATAACGGTTTACAGAATTTAAATTGTAACTCTCTTAACAATTGTGGAAAAAGTATAACAATGTGCATATTAAACAGAGGTTAAACATTTCAAGTGCAGAAAGTATCATTATGTGGGAGGAGGAGGGATTGATTCAATTATGCACCGGTGGTCAGGAGGATACGTATGGACCTTCGAGAGTAGGATGACCAGTTTATGTCATGGGCCAGAATTAATATACTGAAAATGAATGTGTTCCCCCATCACATGCTTTTATTCTAGCATATCTCATGTTTTTTGCCTGATAAATTATTTTTTAATGTCAATAGTTTATTTTCTAAGTTTGAATGGCATGATAAGCAGCCATGCATTATGTTAATGACAATATGATGCCCTAAGGAGTAGGGAGGGATTAATTTCCCCAGTATGAAGAATTGTATTTGGGTGGCCTGTTTGCATGAGGCTATAGTGTGGTTACACAGAGACAAAGCCACCCTGTGGTATGCATTACACCTAGCAGAGGGCTCAGACATATCTCACTTACATCTGAAGCCTATTGCTTCCCCCAGATTTCAAGAATTGGCAGAGCTGGAGACACTATATCCCACACAGTTAAGTTATGGAGAGCTGTGGGCAAGAAGAGAGAGAGACCATTCTTCCCTCTTTCTCCATTGTGGTGTAATGCATTGCTAACTGCCCATACTTATTGTAAATATGCAGCTGAGTGATTGACAATGGACCAAACATTTTTGGGACAATTATAGGAGGAGAAAGGAGACAGCCCTCAATCCTTTAAGGATCTTTGCACCATAATTTTGGTGTAATGGGAGTCTGAGGCCTACTACAGGAGTTTTATGATAGTGCTTGGGGATAATAGCAGGGAGTGGAGTGAACCTCTCCTTCAGTGTTTGAGAAGCACATTCTGTAATAAGATGTGCCTAAAAAATGTATCTTATTGCTTTATAAGGCTATCAAAGGTTGCTTAATGGCTAAGCAGCTCCCCCCTCCCCTGCACAGGTGTTATGTTCAGATATGGATGTGAACCCTGGGCCGAGGTGAGAGATGACTCTGCCCACACTGTGGGCCTCACTGTCGGTAGGCGGGGTCTCAGGATTACAGGACACAGCAATGTAGAGATGTTTTATTGTAGGAAAGAAAAGCTGAGCCCGCAGAGCAGGAGTCAAGCAACACAGTTCTGAGCAGCGCTGTATACCCAGGTGATACCGCTAATTTTGCAGAGTGGGGTAGGCCAGGACGTTCCCTTTTAGGCTTAGCAGGATACCTCATATATGCAGATACGGTAGTAGCCCGTAGTGCGGGGTACGCCGAAGAATCTGCTCAGGAGATGTTATGACTGAGGTTCAGGAAGCCCGAAGGGGGTAATAGAGAGTAGCGGTAATCCTGGAGCTCATGTAGCACTGAGGAAGCGTACTATAGAAGAACGGTAGTAGTCCATGGCACGGGATATGCCGTTGAGAGTTCCAGTAAGCAGAGCGTTGTAGTCAGAAGTAGGTACTCACAAAAGAAGTCCAAAGTAGCTCCGGTCAGGTAGAAGTCCAAGGCAAGAAGGCCCTCTGAGGAGTGGATAGCCAAGAATGCAGAAGGGCCCCCGAGGAGCATGTACCCCGCATGTCAGGACCCAAGACAGAACTGGAACAGGAAGTCCAAATGTAGAGCGGATTCAGCAAAAGGAAACTCCTTGCTAACTCGCATTAGCAGAGGGTCGGTCAGCTTAAGTACAGCAACAGGCCTACGACATCCGAAGGGGACACCCCTGAGGTTCCTGCCATGATGTGTACAAAGGAGGCCCTTGCCTGCGCACACCTTAGGTGATTCTGGATCCAAGATGGTGTTTGGCATTGCTCAAGCCATCCTGGGGACACCGGGGAGGTCGGTGTTGGCTGGTGGAACCACTACTCTACCAAGGATTGACAGTGAATGGATAAAAGAGGGTGAGCAAGAGAGATCACAGCCATCTGCGACCAACAGGCATAACAATCCCCCCCCCCCCCCTTCTTCTTAGGGCCCTTCCCTGGGGGTTTCAGTTTCCTTGGGTGAGACAAGTGGAATTGTCTGATAGGTCCTTGTCAGGATGTTGCTTGCAGGTTCCAAGCTATTCTCCTCTGGTCCCAAATCCTTCCCAGGATATGAGGGTACTCCCAACATCTTCCATGTATCCTTACATCCAGAATATCTTCCACCTGATAAGTGATATCCTCTTCGGCTGCGAGATGTTGCGGTTCAGGTATCTTCTTTGAGAATTCTGACAAGTCAAGCGGTTTCAGGAGAGAGATGTGGAAGGTGTTGTGTATTTGAAGAGAGGCTGATAACTGCAGGCTGTGACAGGTCCCAGGTGATGGAGTACCACAAAAGGTCCCAATGTACCTCAGTGAAAATTGAGCAGAAGGCAGCTTAAGGTGTAGAAGCAGGTACCGAGCCAAACTTTGTCTCTGAGTTGTAGCACCAGAGTTGCCCTGTAGTGGATTCGTAGAACTAACATAAGAACATAAGAAATTGCCATGCTGGGTCAGGCCAAGGGTCCATCAAGCCCAGCATCCTGTTTCCAACAGAGGCCATACCAGGCCACAAGAACCTGGCAAATACCCAAACACCAAGAAGATCTTGGCTTGTTGGCTTGTTGTCCTGCTTTTTGAAGAAGGCCTTTGGTGTGCTCCCAGAGCTGATGGAGTTCTTGTGCGGAAGCCTGGGCTGCAGGCGATGATACAGAAAAGGGCAGTGATAACGGAGGTAGTGGTTGACGCCCATAAGCAAGTTGAAAGGGTGATGACCCCGTAGAAGCTGACTGATGTGAATTCAGTGCGAATTCGGCCCAGTGGAGTAACTCGGCCCAGTTGCTTTGTCTGGAATTTACATAGGCCCGGAGAAACTCTTTGAGTGTGTGGTTTGTCCTCTCCATCTGTCCGTTGGTTTGCGGATGGTATGCTGATGTTAGATCCAATACTTTATCGAACTATTAGTATAAGGATCACCAGAATTTTGCTGTGAATTGGACCCCTCGGTCAGAGAGAATGTATTTGGCATGCCATATAAACAGAACATGTGACGGATGAACAACTTTGCCAATTCAGGAGGTGATGGTAGTCTGGGTAGGGCCACAAAATGTGCCATTTTAGAAAAGCGGTCAACAGTGACCCAAATGGTATTGTTTGCGTTGGACATGGATAGATCAACCACTCTACGTTGGCACCTACGTCTGTCTTCATGGAGGGCCACCAGTAATAGCGTTGAATAGTTGTCAACGTTCTGGATTGTCTGGGATGACCCGCAAGCAGTGAATAATGGGCCCATTTGAGAATCTTCTTCCTGAGCGCTTGTGGAACCACGGTCTTTCTGTATGGAACTGTATGTGTCGCTGAGAGGAGTACCCTTGTAGGATTGATAATATGACGGGTGCGTCTGGACCATCTTCTGCAGAGAAGGATCATGAGAGAGCATCTACGCGAACATTCTTGTCTGCTGGGTGATACTTCAAGAGGGAAATCAAAGTGATTAAACCACAGGCAAGCCTGCTGGTCTTTATTTTTTAAACACTTTGCATTACGGAGATATTCTAGATTTTTGTGGTCTGTGTAGACCGTTATCTGATGTTATGCCCCCTTGAGCCATGGACACCACTCTTCGATCGCCAACTTTATGGCTAGCAGCTCTTTGTCTCCTATCCTGTAGTTTTGCTCGGCTGTGGAGAATCACTGAGAGAAGAAGGAACAGGGATGTAGCATGTGGGTGTCACTATGTTGACTAAAGACAGCATGTACTCAGACGTCAGAAGCGTCCACCTTGACAATAAAGGGTCGTTGGGGATCCAGATGGCAGAGACATGGCTCTTGAAGGAATGCTTTCTTGAGTTCCTGGAAGGCTTCTGGAGCTTCTGGAGACCACTGAGAGGGATTGGTTCCCTTTCACATCATGGCTGTAAGTGGTGCAGTCAGGCTTGAATAGTGATGAAGGATCTGTAGTAGTTAGTGAATCTGAGGAAGTGTCATAGTGCCTTGAGACCAATAGGTTGGTGCCAGTCTTGAATGCTCTTGGGTTTTTGCAGATCCATCTGAAACCCTTGGCTGGATACTATGCAGCCTAGAAAAGGAACAGACACTTAATGGAATGAACATTTCTCTAGCTTGGCGTAGATATGGTTCTCACGCAGTCTCTGTAGAACTTTAGCTACGTCCTGTTGATGACTCTGGAAGTTCTGAGAGAAGATGAGTGTTGTGCCCATCATTCACAGACAGCTACGCCCTGTCTGCCTTACCTCTTTTCTCTCTTTCCCATATCCTTTGGGGAAAATGGCTGCCTCCGCTTCAGATTGCCGACCTCTTCAGCGTTCCCAGACCGGCATGGGCAATTGTGTTCACCATGTTCCTTGAGGCCTCCTAGGGCACGCGCGCGTGCGTTGCCCTTCCTTATGAATATGACATGGCAGGAACCTCGGGGATGTCCCCACTGCATGATGTTACTACCCTCCGGGTATTTAGCCTCCAATCTCCAACTCTGCTTTGAGTTAGCAAGGATTTTCAGTCCAGCTAATTTTAACCTCCACTGAGACTCTTCTCGGTGTACCTACTCCTACTAACCCTCCGAGGTCACTATCGCAGCAGGACGCTCTGGGTACCCGCTCCTCGGGGGCCTTCCACGCCTGCCTCCCTTTGGGGTTATTTCGCTCCAGAATACTCCTGGGACACCTGCCCCTTGGAGGTTCTACTCTCTTCTGGTTCTCTGCAGGTATCTGCTCCAAGAAACGCCTAGGCACTCACTCCTCAAGGGCCTTGCCCGCTCCTGCCTATCTTCTGGTACCTACAGTAGAACTCCAATACTGGTGTTTGCTTGCCTGGCTACCTTCTACTTGTGCAAGCCTTATCCTCAGCAGCTCTACCGGCATAAGTGAGTACCTCTGCCTTCAGCCTCTCTACTTGCCTCACCAACACAGATTCTCGGCATACTCCATCCTGTGGACCACTACTGGATCCAGGAAGGGTTCTTGGTGTACTCTGCTCCGCGGACCACTACTGGACCCTCCATTACCAGCATTGGGTGAGACCTACCATACACTTCTGCAGTGCGCAGACTGTACTACTTCTACTGAGACTACACTGGGGCCAGAAGAAGAGCTCCCACTCTCTATGAACCATCATTTTGCTGTACAATAAAGCTTCCTTTCCTTGTGTTCTCTTACTCCAGAGTTTAACCTATCGCTGTGATTCCCCACGGGGCCCCTCCCCGTTGGAGGAGCCATCGCCATAACAACCAGGGATCCACAAATATGCCACAAACACAACAGATTGCTAACTCCATGGACCCAGCTCAGCTCTCAGCCCTACAGGCCATTCCTGGCCTGGCCCAGCTAATCACCGAGCAACAGAAGTCTTTGGAAAATCTAGCTGCTGCCTTTAACCAGTTGAATGCCTGACCGAATATTCCAACGGTTCAGATAAAGACTCTTTATCTCCACTGCTTACTGTCAAGACTACAGTGCCTCTATGACTACACGCTTTTCTGGGGATGCCTGGATGTGTAGGGGTTTTATCAATCAATGTAGTATGCATTTCTCTTTGCAACCTTACTTCCTCACAGCTATAGCCAAGACTACCTACATCCGATTGTTTACTCAATGGAAGAGCCCTGGCCTGGCCTTCACCACTCTGGGAACGCAATGACCCTATTCTGAATGAATTGACTGTCTTCCTGGCTCTCTTCAAATCAGTGGTGATCCATCTCATCAGACTGTCGCAGGATCTTACCCTGCTACACTTTCAACAAGGGGTAACAAACCTCTACCAGACTATGTGATTGAATTCAGACCCTAGCATCCCAACTTCATTGGGACTTAAGATGTTTGCGTGCTATTTTCCTGGAGGTCTCAACTCCTAACTGAAGGATGAATTGGTGGTTCATAACTTGTCAGATACCTAGAGTCTCTTATGGAATTGGCTGGAAGAATTGACTGCCGCATTCAAGATTGGACTCAGGAGGCTAAGAAGTCTCAAGAAGCACGTCTCAGGAAGTAACCGTCCTAAGCCCTTGCACATAGCAGATACTCCTCAATCATCACCCAGTGAAGAAGAAGATGAGTCTTATGAAACTAGGCCACAGTCATTTAACCTCGAAGGAGAGACATTTTCGCAAACGGCATGGGGTTATTTATTTATTTAAAATTGTTTCTATACCATCGTTAAGCTAGATGCCATCATAACGGTTCACAATAAGGCACATAACATCATGTTGCTTAAATGTCTTAAATTATATCAACTAAACAGTAGAGATGTGCAATTGTTTATCACGAATTAGGCAATTTCAACAAAATTTGCCTAATTCGTTCATGAATTGGGGGCCCCGAACCCTGAAACGGATTGTCCCCGAATCCGGGGAAAATCCATTTTTTGGGTTTGTATGGGGGAGGGGCACATTTTTTTTTTTTTAAATTAAAAACCACTCCAAGCATTACAATTAAAAATAATACAATCCCACCCCCCCCCCACCATCCCGATCCCTCCCCAAGACTTACTAACATCCCTGGTGGTCCAACGGGGGTCCTATGATGCGATTTGTCCCTCAGTGCCCGGCGTGGGGGGCATAGGCGTGGAAGGGAGGGGAGGGATAGGGGAGGAGGGGAATCTAGAAAGGAGGTTAGTGATTTTACTCTGGAAGTAGGTAGCATGTTAGGGAATGTCAGTTTAGTGGACCCTTGGGCCAACCTGCAGGAGACTGGGAAAGGTATTCAAAAGTCTCTAGTATACCACAGGCCGGGAGGCAGATGTTCAGGCTGGACGTAGAGGTGCTCTTCATCCTGGTAGCTGGTACTCCCCCGGGAGGAGCCCGTAGGAGCCCAACCACTGGGACTTAGGTGGCTTCACCCTTGGAAGCCGAAGCCCTCCCGGAAGGAGCCCGTAGGGGCCCGCCGCTGGGGGGGGGTAGTGGATCAGGACTGGGAACTGGAACCAGACTAGGACAGTAGGTCAGTAGTGTAATGGGGCACGGGTTCTGGAACCAGGCAGGAGCTGTAGCAAGAAAACAGAAACCAGGCAGGTACTGTAGCAGGCAAGCAGGAACCAAGCTGGTACTGTAGAGGCAAGGCAGGAACGGAGCGATTAGCCAAGCAGGACGCTCCGGGGCACAGCACAACAGGATCTGGTAGTAAGCCCGTTGCAAGGCAAAGGACTGGGTGGCCGCGGCCGGCTTATCAAGGCGAGGCGTCTGGTCGGAGACGGCCTAGAAAAAGTGCTCAAGTGGCGCGTGCACGCGCTTTGAGACAGGGCATCCATGGAAGGCTTCCCGGCGGCGCAGCCCTCGCTGGGATGCCGCCGAACAAGACAGGAACTAGGCCGGTGAACGGAAACAGGAACAGGTCCAGAAACACGGAGGTAAGGGTCTGGTCGCGGCGCTCGCGGCCCGACTGCAACAAGCGAGTTCTTCGCATCTGGTGGCTTGCATCAGATTCAGGTATGGAGGGGTGATGGATTTGGTGAGGCTTGCGACGTAGGAGAAGAGTGCTTTGGGGTTGAATCTGTAGTTGTGGATTTTTTTTGGCATAGAAGTCTCTTTTTAGTTTTTAGAGTTGTGATTCTGTAGCTGTGGTAGCGCTGAATTGAAAATGGAAGAGTGTTGGGGGGTCGGGTCCTTTCGCAATTTTTCTCTTTTGTCTGAGATCAGTTTTTAGGGTTTTGAGCTCAGGTGTGTACCATGGTTTTACAAGTTTGGCGGGGGGCTTAAAACTCATTTGGTGGGGGGCAAGAGTTTGTTCGCTATGTCTCCTGTGAGATTATACCAAGAAGCTAGGGCTGAGACAGGGTCCGGAGCAGACAAGGTCGGGTTAGGGGAGGGGAAATTAGTGCAGCAGCCTGATTCAATCATTGGGGCAGGGATTTCCTGGGATTATGATTGTGGTGTCGTGGGCGTTGTATGTGGAGGTGTGTGGCGTTGGTAGAGAGGAGGCTTTCTATTAGGTAATGGGCAGAATATGGCACATGGGGTACAGGATGTGTGGAGTTGGAATGGACACCAGAGTTGATGAACATCAGGTCCAGTGGTGGCCTGCTTTGTGTGTGGGAGATGTTATAATTTGCTGGAATCCTAGTGAGCATAGGGATTTGATGAAGGTTTGACATGAGTGGGAGGTGGGTGAAGGAGTCTACATGGAGATTGACAGTCTCCAAGTAAGATGGGGGTATCGGCGCGAGCAGTCAACGAAGTATTCTATGAGGGGTAATGGGTTAGACTCTAGAAGGGTAGGAGGGGAATAAACTAGACAGATTTCTAGGTCAGGGAATTGAAGAGGACCTATTTCATGCTGGGTGGGGGGGAAGAGTGGATCTGTTTGAGTTTTAGATGTTTCTTAGCTGCTAGGAGGAGGCCTCCTCCTCTTTTTTAGGTCTGGGGATGGAGACAATTCGTAGGCTGAGGTGGGGAGTTGGTTGATGAGGACGGTATCGATGTCTTTGAGCCACATCTCGGTAACCGCACAGAGGTCTGGTTTGCCAATTGATTAGAAGATCACTAAGGATGGGTGTCTTTTTGGTGAGGGATTGTGCATTAAAGAGAATTATGGAGAGTGTGGTGAGGCCTAGGAGTTGTGTAAGGGGAGAGATGAGGATAGGTCTGAAATTTCATTTTTTAGTTCCTTCAGAACTCTGGGGTGTTATAACATCTGGTCCAGGTGATTTACTACTCTTCAGTTTGTCAATCAGGTCTACCACATCTTCTAGGTTCACCGTTGATTTGATTCAGTCCATCTGAATCATTACCCATGAAAACGTTCCTCCAGTACGGGTACCTCCCCAACATCCTCTTCACTAAACACCGAAGCAAAGAAATAATTTAATCTTTCCGCAATGGCCTTATCTTCTCTAAGTGCCCCTTTAAACCCCTCGATCATCTAACGGTCCAACTGACTCCCTCACAGGCTTTCTGCTTTGGACATTTTTAAAAGTTTTTACTGTGAGTTTTTGCCTCTACGGCCAACTTCTTTTCAAATTCTCTCTTAGCCTGTCTTATCAATGTCTAACATTTAACTTGCCAATGTTTCTTCTGTTGGATCCTTCTTCCAATTTTTGAAATGAAGATCTTTTGGCTCCCCTTTTAACCCTGCTGGTGATTGTTTTTGCCTTCTTTCCCACCTTTCTTAATGTGTGGAATACATCTGGACTGTGCTTCTAGAATGGTATTTTTTTAACAATGACCATGCCTCTTGCAACACTGTATTTAATGGGAGCCAGTGTGGAGATGCTGGAGGATCGGGGTGATATGGTCCTTTTTTTTTGGCATTGGTGAGAAGTCTTGCTGTGGCATTCAAGACCATCTGGAGGGGTTTGGTGGTGCAGGCGGGAAGGCCCAACAGGAGTGAATTGCAGTAGTCCAATTTTGGGAGAATGATGGCTTGGAGTACTGTGCGGAAATACCTGTAGAGGAGAAGTGGCTTTAGTTTCTTTAAAACTTGTAATTTAAAGAAGCATTCTTTTGTGGTGTTATTTACGAAATTTGTTGAGGCTTGAGTCTGTTGTCTAGGAGTACACCCAGATCTCTGACTTGAGGTGAGGTGGTGTATCCTGAGGTGTCTAGAGGATTGCAGGAGGGTGGTAGGGGCAGATTGTTCTGGTGCTATTATAAGGATTTTCCATTTTGTTAGTGTTTAGAAACTAAGTTGAGGCTGGTTAGTAGATCGTTGATGGTTGAGAGAGGCATTTATTCCAGTAATCCATGGTTTTGTGTATAGTATCCGTTATAGGGATAAGAATTTGTATGTCATCCGCGTTATAGGAAATGGATTTAGATTGAGGTTAGTAAGTAGATGACAGAGTGGGAGGAGATAAATGTTGAAGAGGGTGGGGGAGAGTGAGGATCTTTGTGGTATCCCCATTTTGGATTGAATGGGGTGAGACTCCTTGTTGTTTATCTTGACTTTGTATGTTCTGTTCTCAAGGAAGGATTTAAACCAGTTGAAAGCTGCTCCTGTTATGCCGATGTCTGTTAGCCGTTGTAGTAGGCTAGAGTGGTTCACGGTGTCAAACGCTGAGGAGAGATCCAGAAGTGCGAGGAGGCAAGGTTGGCCTTTTCCAGATTGAAGATAATGGTGTCCGATAGTGTGGCTAATAGCGATTCGGTGTTCTTTGTCTTCCGGAATCCAAATTGGTTAGTGGTGAGGATATTGTTGTCGTCAAGGAATTCTGAGAGTTGTCTGTTAACAACTTTCTCCATAATTTTAGCTAACATAGGAAGGTTTGCTATAGGTCTGTAGTTGGCAGGATCCGAAGTGGGAAGGTTGGGTTTTTTGAGGAGAGGTTTGAGCATTGCCAGCTTGAGTTGGTCGGGAACTTGGCCTTGGGCGAGGGAACGGTTAATGATGTCTGCAACTGGCTTGGCAATGATGTCGGGGATGAACTCAGCAGGTTTGATGGAATATGATCTAGAGGGTGAGAGGATGGTTTTATATCTCTTAAGGATGTTCGCTATTTCTAAGGTGGACGTGGGTTCAAGAGTTTCGAGCGCTGCTGTGTATGTGTTGGGTTGTGGAATTTGTGGACTGTGGTTGCTTGCGTAGCTTGTGTGCAGAGATGGCCCTTTGAGAGGGGCTACGAGTGAGGTGATTTTGTTGTCAAAGAATTCAGCTAGTTCATTAGCTTTTTTAAGAGCTTGGTCATCTGGGATGCTAGGTCCGGGAGGTTTGGTGAGGGCTGAGACATAAGAGAAGAGGGCTCTTGAATCGAATGAGAAGTGGTGTATCTTTTTGGAGAAGAATTCTTCTTGGTTTTGTTGATTTCGTTTCTATATGAATTAAGGCATGATTTGTAGGTGAGGAGGGTTGTTGTAGATGGGCTTTTTCGCCATTGGTTTTCCTTGCATCTGAGCTCGTGTTTACGTGACTTCATCTCTGTGGTGAACCAAGGTTTCCTGTTGTCTTTGTCCGGATTGATAGATTTTGTTCTCATGGGACACACTTGATCTGCTATCTTGTTAGTTATGTTGATCCATGATGATGTTGCTGAGTTGGCGTCAGCGAGGTCCAGATTCATTATTTCCTTGGTCAGGTGTTTTACTGAGGTGATCTCCTGAGCACTGTTTCCTGTCTGATATGGTGATATTTTGATTTGTTTGGGGAGGGGATTTAAAGATCTCTAACATTGATGAGATGATACGGTGGTCGGTCCACGGTACTGCAAGGCAGGTTGGGGTGGTGTGGGATGAAAGTCCTTCGTTTATAAAGATAAGGTCTAAAGTATGACCAGCTTTGTGGGTGGGTTCTTTCACAATTTGCCTGAAGCCCATATGGTTGAGAGAGGAGAGAAGAGTTTTGCAGTTGGTGGAATGAGGTTGGACATCCACGTGGAGGTTGAAGTCTCCCATCAAGATGGCCGGTTTTCCAGAGTTTAAGTGTTTTGCTGTTAGTTCTATGATTGGTGAAGGGTCTGATTCCAGAAGGCCGGGGGGAGCGTAGATTAGTGCAATGGTCAGATGTTTAGAGTTGAATAAAGCGAATTCGATATTTGCTGTGGTATTGGATGTCTGCAATGTTAGACCTAGCGTTTTTTTGGCCGCTAGGAGGAGGCCTCCTCCTCTTTTCTTGCATCTGGGTATGGACAGTATGTCGTAAGTCTGGATGGGAAGCTGGTTGATTAGGGCTGTGTCGGTGGGTTTTAACCAGGTTTATGTGATGGCACAGATGTCCGGTTTTGAGTCGGATAGTAAGTCATTGAGTATATGCATTTTCTTGGATATGGATTGTGCATTGAGCAGCGTGAGTGAGAAAAGAGCAAGGCCGAGACATTGGGTAACGGGTGTCAGCATGATGGGCCTGAGTCTCTGCTCGTGGGGTGTGGGGAGCTTAGGTGCTCTCCACCTTTGGTTGTGGATGATGGGGATAGTTAGGGGGTGCATGGTAGAAGGAGGAGCGGGCGTGTAGCCAGTAGGCAAGGGGAACCCTAGGCTAGTGGTATCCAGATGAGGGAGAGATTCTCGATGTGGGTCTACTACCGTGTGCGCATCAAGCAACAAAGGGTTAGGCCCGCTGGAGGGCTCTGCCTTAAATAAGCTGTGAGGCTGTGTTGGGCTTATCCAAGAAGGCCGATTGGGAAGGAGGCCTGGCTTCTGGGCTGCTCTGTGGGGCTGCACTAAGGGGCGCACAAAGGGGCAGGCCCCTTTGTCGTGCTCCTTCGGCGTGTGACGCCCGGCGTCCAACGCCTGGATATCGCGCCGGGATTTAAATCCCCTCCCGGTCTCGTCTCGGTGACGTCATCGGGTGCCCCATGCTAACTTCATGTAGTGCCCCCTAGTCTTTCTACTATCCGAAGGAGTAAATAACTGATTTACATCTATCCGTTCTAGACCTCTCATGATTTTAAACACCTCTATCATATCCCCCCTCAGTCGTTTTTTGAAGGAGTTAATAAACATGTGGATAAACGTGAACCGTTAGATATAGTATACTTGGATTTTCAGAAGGCGTTTGACAAAGTTCTTCATGAGAGGCTTCTAGGAAAAGTAAAAAGTCATGGGATAGGTGGTGATGTCCTTCATGGATTGCAAACTGGCAAAAAGACAGGAAACAGAGAGTAGGATTAATGGGCAATTTTCTCAGTGGAAGGGAGTGGACAGTGGAGTGCCTCAGGGATCTGTATTGGGACTCTTACTTTTCAATAATTTATAAATGATCTGGAAAGAAATATGACGAGTGAGATAATCAAATTTTGCAGATGATACAAAATTGTTCAGAGTAGTTAAATCACAAGCAGATTGTGATAAATTGCAGGAAGACCTTGTGAGACTTGAAAATTGGGCATCCAAATGGCAGATGAAATTTAATGTGGATAAGTGCAAGGTGATGCATATGGGGAAAAATAACCCATGCTATAATTACACAATGTTGGGTTCCATATTAGGTGCTACAACCCAAGAAAGAGATCTAAGCATCATAGTGGATAACACATTGAAATCGTCGGTACAGTGTGCTGCGACAGTCAAAAAAGCAAACAGAATGTTGGGAATTATTAGAAAGAGAATGGTGAATAAAACGGAAAATGTCATAATGCCTCTGTATCGCTCCATGGTGAGACCGCAGCTTGAATACTGTGTACAATTCTGGTTGCCGCATCTCAAAAAACATATAATTGCAATGGAGAAGGTACAGAGAAGGGCTACCAAAATGATAAGGGGAATGGAACAACTCCCCTATGAGGAAAGACTAAACAGGTTAGGACTTTTCAGCTTGGAGAAGAGACGACTGAGGGGGGATATGATAGAGGTGTTTTAAAATCATGAGAGGTCTAGAACGGATAGATGTAAATCGGGTTATTTACTCCTTCGGATAGTAGAAAGACTAGGGGGGGCACTCCATGAAGTTAGCATGGGGCACATTTAAAACTAATCGGAAGAAAGTTCTTTTTTACTCAACGCACAATTAAACTCTGGAATTTGTTGCCAGAGGATGTGGTTAGTGCAGTTAGTATAGCTGTGTTTAAAAAAGGATTGGATAAGTTCTTGGAGGAGAAGTCCATTAACCTGCTTTTAAGTTCACTTAGAGAATAGCACAGTGCCGTTAGCAATGGTAACATGGAATAGGCTTAGTTTTTGGGTACTTGCCAGGTTCTTATGGCCTGGATTGGCCACTGTTGGAAACAGGATGCTGGGCTTGATGGACCCTTGGTCTGACCCAGTATGGCATTTTTCTTATGTTCTTATGTTCTTAACTCGGGTCTGAGGGTGCTAAGAGATAGGCTGTCTACACCCAGGGAGAGTTCCCTTTACTTTGCATAGGAAATAGCTCCCTGGAATGGGTTGCGCCCTAGAGTGGTCATGAGCCTTCAAAGCGTGGTGATGTGGCGGTTTCCATGTGAACAGAGGTTCTGGTTCAACTTGGATCAGCAGGTACTAAGATATAGGCTGGCTACACCTGGGAAGAGTTCCCTTTCCTTTGTGCAGGAAAGGGCTCCCTGAAATGGGTTGGCCCCTAGAGTGGAGCATGAGTCTTCAAAGTGTGGCGAGTCGACATGGAGGAGTTTTCCATGTGAACAAACGATTCTGTTTCAACACTCGGTCGATCGGGTTCTAAGAGATAGGGCTGGCTACACCCGGGGAGATTTCCCTTTCCTTTGTGCAGGAAAGGGTTCCCTGAAATGGGTTGGCCCCTAGAGTAGAGCATGAGCCTTCAAAGCATGGTGAGTCGACATGGAGAATGTTCCTTGTGAACAGCAGTTCAACTCGAGTCAGAGGGTGCTAAGAGATAGGCTGTCTACACCCGGGGAGAGTTCCCTTACTTTGTGCAGGAAGAGGCTCCCTGGAATGGGTTGCGCCCTAGAGTGGGGCATGAGCCTTCAATGCATGGTGATGTGGTGGTTTCCATATGAACAGAGGTTCTGGTTCAACATGGGTCAAGGGGGGGGTACTAAGGTATAGGCTGGCTACACTCGGGGAGAGTTCCCTTTCCTTTGCGCAGGAAAGGGCTCCCTAGAATGGGTTGGGCCTAGAGTGTATAATGATACAAATTGTTAGGATTTAAGCATGTGCAAACAGATCATGACTTCCTGAGCAAGAAGGAGGAAGTTTCTCTGCTCTGCCCTGAAACTAAAAGAAAATTGTTTGTTTTAATTAAGGATCCATGTTGTGAAGGATTAGTAGTTTGAATTGCCAGAGACTGAGGATTCCCTTTGCAACGAGGGTTCAGCTGTTATGATCAAAAGAAGTGCTGATGTCATCTTCCGCCCAAATCTACAATATCAACATATGTTGACTTTGTACCCTACACACAGTGCTTCTGTGAACTATGGGAACACAGAGGATGAACTAGAGTGCAACTACCACCAGTTTTCTATAGTATTAGAAACATTAATGTTGGCACCTAAGAAAGATTTAGGGAACATGGCTCATATTATGAAGGTCATGAAAATTATTGAGCATATGAAATATGCAAGCTCCAAACAAACATCTTAAGTCAGCTTTTTATGTTCTTATATTCCAAATGTTACAAAACAAGAAAAAGAATATTCTGTAATTAGAAATACTAGAACTAAACTCAGACAGGCACAGCGTTTGAGGTCAGGCCCTTGTAGGGACATAAGGCATGGACGGACAGGCACAGTGTTTGATGTCAAGCCCTTGTAGGGATATAAGGCCTGGACAGACAGGTACAGCATTTGAGGTCAAGCCCTTGTAGGTTAGTAAGGCCTGGACAGTGGACAGACTGGCATAGCATTTGAGGTCAAGCCTTTGTAGGGACGTATGGCCTGGACAGTGGACAGCAAAGCATTTGAGGTCAGGCCCTTGTAGTGACATAAGGGCTAGACAGACAGGTACAGCTTTTGATGTCAAGCCCTTGTAGAGTCGTAAGGGCCGGAAGGACAGGCACAGCATTTGAAGTCAGGCCCTTGTAGGGACGTACAGCCTGGACAGTGGACAGACTGACACAGCATTTGAGGTCAAGCCCTTGTAGGGACGTAAGCCCTGGATGGACAGGCACAATGTGTAAGGTCAAGCCCTTGTAGGGATATAATGCCTGGATGGACAAGCACAGAGTTTGAGGTCAAGCCCTTGTAGGGATGTAAGGCCTGGACAGTGAACAGGCATGGCATTTGATGTCAAGCCCTTGTAGGGACATAAGGGCTGGATGGACAGGCACAGCATTTGAGGTCAGGCCCATGTAGGATGTACAGCCTGGATAGTGGACAGACTGGCACATCATTTCAGGTCAGGCCCTTGTAGGGATGTAAGGTCTGTACGGAGAGGCACAGCGTTTCAGGTCAAGCCCTTGTAGGGACATAAGTCATGGATGGACAGGCACATTGTTGAGGATAAGCCCTTGTAGGGATGTAAGGCCTGGACAGTGGACAGGCACAGCGTTTGGGGTCAGGCCCTTGTAGGGATTGTAAGGGCTAGACAGACAGGCACAGCTTTTGAGGTCAGGCCCTTGTAGGGACATACGGTCTGGACAGTGGACAGGCACAGAGTTTGAGGTCAGGCCCTTGTAGTGACGTAAGGGCTAGACAGACAGGCAAAGCGTTTGAGGTCAGACCCTTGTATGGACATACATCCTGGATGGACAGCCACAGCATTTGAGGTCAGGCGCTTGTAAATACCCAGAAGCTATTAACTGTACTTATGCACTTCAGCCGATGACAAAGGAAGATCTCTCAGAAATAAGAAAACCACTATTCAAGTCCAAGTCTACAATATCAACTTATGTTGACTTTGTAGTTTACACAGTATCTCTCTAAACTATGGTAACAAAAAGAATGAACTAGAGTGCAACAACCACAAGTTTTCTATAGTACTAGAAACATTAATTTTGGTACCTAAGAAAGATTTAGGGAACATGGCCCATATTATGAAGGTCATGAAAATTATTGAGCATATAAAATATGCAAGTTCCAAACATCTTAAGTCAGCTTTTTATGTTCTTAAATTCCAAATGTTGCAAAACAGGAAAAAGAATATTCTGTAAAGATGTGATGCACAAATACATGAAACTGAAATTAGAAATACTAGAACTAAACTCAGACAGGCACAGTGTTTGAAGCCAGGCCCTTGTAGTGTCGTAAGGGCTGGACAGTGGACACTGAAGACAGTACAGCGTTTGAGGTCAGGGCCTTGTAGGGATGTAAGGGCTGGATAGACAGGCACAGCATTTGAGGTCAAGACCCTGGAGGGATGTAAGGCCTGGATGGACAGGCACAGCATTTGAGGTCAGGCCCTTGTAGGGACGTAAGGCCTGGACAGTGGACAGACTGGCACAGTGTTTCAGGTCAAGCTCTTGTAGGGTCATAAGGCCTGGATGAACAGGCACAGCATTTCAGGTCAATCCCTTGTAGGGACATAAGGCCTGGATAGTGGACAGACTGGCAGAGCATTTCAAGTCAAGCCCTTGTAGGGACTTAAGGCCTGGACAGTGGACAGGCACAGCGTTTTAGGTCAGGCCCTTGTAGGGACGTAAGGCCTGGATGGACAGGCACAGTGTTTCATGTCCCTTGTAGGGACAATAGGCCTGGACAGTGGACAGGCACAGCGACTCAGGTCAAGCCCTTGTAGGGGCATAAGACCTGGACAGACAGGCACAGCATTTCAGGTCAAACCCTTGTAGGGACGTAAGGCCTGGACAGTGGACAGACTGGCACAGTGTTTCAGGTCAAGCTCTTGTAGGGTCATAAGGCCTGGATGAACAGGCACAGCATTTCAGGTCAATCCCTTGTAGGGACATAAGGCCTGGACCGTGGACAGACTGGCAGAGCATTTCAAGTCAAGCCCTTGTAGGGACCTAAGGCCTGGACAGTGGACAGGCACAGCGTTTTAGGTCAGGCCCTTGTAGGGACGTAAGGCCTGGATGGACAGGCACAGTGTTTCAGGTCCCTTGTAGGGATGATAGGCCTGGACAGTGGACAGGCACAGCGACTCAGGTCAAGCCCTTGTAGGGGCATAAGAACTGGACAGACAGGCACAGCATTTCAGGTCAAACCCTTGTAGGGACGTAAGGCCAAGACAGTGGACAGACTGGCCTTACGTCCCTTCAAGTCCTTGAAGGGACGTAAGGCCTGGAAGGACAGACACAGCATTTGAGGTCAGACCCTTGTAGGGATGTAAGGCCTGGACAGTTGACAGACTGGCAAAGCATTTCAGGTCAAGCCCTTGTAGGGATGTAAGGCCTGGACAGGCAGGCACAGCATTTGAGGTAAGGCCCTTGTAGGGACGTAAGGCCTGGATGGACATACACAGCATTTGAGTTCAAGTACATGTACTGATATTATCTGTAGCATAGGAGGCAGTTGGAGCTGCTGCAAGGTTTTCAATTGCCTTTATTCATCTTGCCATTCACAAGCAAAGGCAGGTTTATTTTAAAAAACAGTAGCATTTCCATCAACTCTGGTGCCAGCCTTGAGCGATGAGGGCTCATGATATCTCCTGTCATTGAAAATACACGTTCACTGGGCACACTGGTTGGTGGACTTTTTATTTATTTATTTATTTTAAATACTTTTGATATACCGATACTCAAGACTAGTGTCTTATCGTACCGGTTTACATTGAAACACGTGGTAACCAATTACCTAGGAAGATAAAGTTACAATGAACAGGGGTTTACAGTGTGGGAGAGAAGAGAGCAAAGGCATATGATTAACATAATAGATTATAACGTAACTAAGTGTAGTATAACAAAGATTAACTTAGGATCTTAGACAATGGCTTAATCTTTAGGTCAATAAAACATGACAGATATCGCTGAGCCACTTTGTCTAGGTGGGGCCAGACAGTGGACTTGCATGCCCAATAGGCCAGTGGATCTGTCTGATTGTCCTCTATGGGCTCTTGGAGATACCGTGTCACTGGCATTTGTGCTGGTGTGTCCTTTGCTTGAGAGGGCCTTCTTACCAGCTGCTGTTCTAGAAAAGATGAATTTTTAGGGGCAACATGTCTTTGGCATACTGAAGAGGAGGAGGAAGTACTAGCTGTCACTGACAGAGTGCTGCTCCTGCTTGGGCTTGCACTACTCTCTGAAGTACCTGCTGTTTCCTCCTCTGCTTCATGCCTAATCTGTCTCTGCCTATGGTGCACCTGTTCATGGATGTTTCCTAACAGCAGCTCCTTCACAAATGTGAGACAATCAGACTATAGGGCAAGTATACCTTTCACACGGGGATCACAGACTTTGGCGAGCATGTATCTGCGGTCTTTTGTGAAAGGTCGTAATCTCTCTTGCACCTGCTTCTACAACAAGTCTAGACAATGAAGCACCTATGCTGTCATTCCCTCTTCCTGTTTAAAGCCTCCAAATTTTCCTCCAGAAAATTAACTATAGGGATGATGTCAGCCAAGGTGGCACTTCTGAAACTCAGCTCTTCCATGGCATCCTTGAAGGGCTGCAGGATTTTTACCAGCTGACTCATGATTAACCAATCATGGTGCCCTAGGGGACTCTGCACTAGGGATGTGAATCGGGCTTCGGATGATTGAAAATATCGGACGATATTTTCAAAATCGTGGGGGTTCTCTTATCGTTTTGGGGAGGGAGGGAGGGAAAAACAGCACACAAAAATAACCACTAAACCCACCCCGACCCTTTAAAACTAATCCCTTAGCTTCCCCCACCCTCCCGACCCCCCCAAACAACTTTTTATAGGTACCTGGGGGTCCAGTGGGGGTCCCTGGAGTGATCTCCTGCTCCCGGGTCGTCGGCTGCCACTAATCAAAATGGCGCCAATGGCCCTTTGCCCTTACCATGTGACAGGGTATCCATGCCATTGGCCGGACCCTGTCACATGGTAGGAGCACTGGATGACCGGTGCCATCTTGTGCTCCTACCATGTGACAGGGGCTGACCAATGGCACCGGTAGCCCCTTTGACATAGTAAGGGCAAAGGCTATCGGTGCCATTTTGAATACTGGCAGCCGATGGTCGGAGTGCAGGAGGTCACTCCCAGACACCCACTGGACTTTTGGCAAGTTTGTGGGGGTCATGAGGGTCCCCCAAGACTTTCCAAAAGCCCCTGGTGGTCCAGCGGGGGTCCAGGAGTGATCTCCTGCACTCGGGCCATCGGCTGCTAGTAATCAAAATGGCACCGATAGCCTTTGCCCTTACTATGTCACAGGGGCTACCAGTTCCATTGGTCAGCCCCTGTCACATGGTAGGAGCACAAGATGGCGTGGGCCATCCAGTGCTCCTACCATGTGACAGGGTCCGGCCAATGGCACGGATACCCTGTCACATGGTAAGGGCAAAGGGCCATCGGCGCCATTTTGATTAGTGGTAGCCGATGGCCCGGGAGCGGGAGATCGCTCCAGGGGCCCCCACTGGACCACCAGGTACCTTAAAAAGTTTTTTGGGGGGTCGGGAGTGTGGGGGAAGCTAAGGGATTAGTTTTAAAGGGTCCGGGTGGGTTTTTTGTTTATCGGCTCGGGCGCAGCCGATAAACCTTTGTCCATTTCCGCAGCAAGTTCATGAAGGGGTGTCTGCTGCTCCACTAACCTCTGCAGCATCCTATAGTTGGAATTCCACCGGGTGACAATGTATTGAGACACTTGTGAGGCATCCTCAAATCAGTCTGCTTTTCATGGAGAACCTGCCCCGCCTTCACACTTCTGGGGAAGTGCACTGCTATGTTCATGCACTTGTGTATTAACATATGCAGGTATTCATTCTTTTGGTGATTGGACTCCAACCCTAGAACTGACTTCACTACCAGGTGCAGAGTGTATGCAAAATATTGGATGTTCTGAAAGCACCTGTCGTATATTGTCTTTACCATGTTTGCACCATTGCCTGTGACAAAGAACCCTGCCTGAGTTTTCCTGTCTCACTGGTGTAGTTGCCAGCCCTCCAGCATCTGTCTGATGTATGCTAGAATATTGGCTGTGGTATGCGCCTCATCCATTAGTGGGTGTGCAGTAAAGCCCACCTCCACCCTACTTGTTCACTAATAGAGTTTCTGCCTTCCCCTGTCTCAGCCAGGTCCCACCGGTGTTCTGTCAGGGAGAGGTAAGAGTGTGTAGCATTCATGGCGGTCCAGATATCACAGGTGAAATGCACACACTGCTCTGCCTTAGCTAGCAGTGCTTAGATGCGACTGTGACACTGCTTGTACAGGCTGGGGATGACCTTTGTGCTAAATGTGGTTCTGGAGGGGACTTTGTAATTTGGAACTAAGACCTTCAACAAATGCTTGAAACCCATATTCTCCACTACCTGCAAGGGCTGGTCATCAAAGGCAATCATTTCCCCGATGCTCCTGGTTACAACTTTTGAGGCTAGCTGCCTCCTTCCCCAGGATAGCATTACCGAACACCACCCCATTTCCTCCATGGTGGGTTGTCGCTTCTGACACATGGTAGGGGGCTGCTGGTCTGCCACCTGACTGCTAGAAGGGGCTGAGGGTGTGGGATGACTCTGCTCCTTTTCAACCACTTTATGCTACCTGGAAAAAAGGGGTCCTCTGACTGGTACTGCCCCCATTCCCAGATGGCACTACTGTTGGGTGTTGGTTCTGCATATGATGCATCAAGCCAAAATTAGTTAGAAGTCCCATTTCCTTGCCTCTGCTAATAGCCCTGGCACAGTAATTACACTGAACAAAACGCAGGTCCTCTGTCACTTTAAAGTGGCTCCAGATCACAGATTTCTTTCGTGTTCCCTTCTCTATAGCCTTCGGGGTGGATGCTGGCACATGAGTTGAAGTAGTGGGTGCACCCCAAGAAGCAATGCCTGGGACATCAGTCAAACTTTGTGCCTGCACTGACTGCTCTTCCTCCTCATCATTATCAGTTTCATCTCTCCCCTGCGGCACTGAAGTGGAGGCTAAGACAGAACTAACTAATCCTGCTAAACCTTCTTCAGCTATTACTTCTTCCATTTCTGATGATGAGAATTCCACACAAGATGATTCTTCATAGGAGTCAGAACCAACAATGTTCGTGCTACATTGTCAGTGCTAACTAGAGTCTGCTGTTGCACTGCTGCTTCCCTCACCTCCAAAACAACAGCATCAGAAACAGGTGATGGCGGTGCATCATTTTTAAATTTCAGTTTTTTACGGATGGAACTGCCTGCCCCTCAAGAGCTTTTAGATTGGAACAGCTCCATTCTTAACTTTAATGGGGGACTGACACTGCCTTTTGAAGTGCCTCCTCTGCCAGTCCCAATCCTCGACCATATGTACCTTTCCCTGACATCATGGATTTAATGTCACTGCCTACTAGGGATTTCAATTAAAATAATTATGTATTTATTGGTGACCGAACACCACTTTACCAATATATGTGAGTCTGCAAAACTGCCCACAGATGCAAGATGCAGTGCCTTGATGTACACTACAACTGGGACTGCTGTATGTGCACACACCAAACTTGTAACTACAAAAGAGGACTATTGGGGATTTTGTTTCAAAGAACACTGCTGTCCCAATATATCTGAGTCTGCAAAACTGTCCGCAGACACCCACTGTACTGCCTTCTTGGCCTAAAAGAGCACAGAGAGACAGTCTGAGTTCAATTAAAAAAAGGGCACTTAAAAAAAATGCCTGGCTGGCACAGCAGCAAAAACGAAGAAATATCTTTTTCAATGGAAAATTCTATCAACTAGCTAGAAATTGAATATATCTCCCACCCACAACACCCAAATCCTGCTTGCAACCTACCCCCGGGGGGGGGGGGGGTAAGATAAGCAGCACAATGTCACTGCTAGCAACTTGTGTCAGTGGGAGAGACAGAGAGAGAGACCATCTGAGTTCAATAAAAAAAAATGTGCGGTCAAAAAAAAGCCTGGCTAGCTGTGGCACTGCAGCAAAAACGAACATATATCTTTTTCAATGGAAAATTCTATCCAAGTAGCTAGCAATTGAATACAGCTTTGAGACACTCAGAGTAAAGCCACGTCCCCAGACCACCCCCGCAAAGAATGAGCGTGACATGCTGCAAGCTTAAGGTATAAATAGTAACGCATCATCAGGAACAGCTTCACAGAGCACTGAGGAGAGCAGCGATTGGCTGCATTAGAAAAATGCTTAGCTCTGATAGGTTGCATTCTCATCTCCTTGCCAACCTGTCTGACCCACTCTATGACAGGGCTGTGAGGTCACTTTTGACTCACAGGAAAGGGCTGGTTTTTGCTATGGATACTCCCACATGGCCTTCTCCTATTTCAAATGGCCGCTAAGAAATCACTGTGAATCAAAAGAATGAAACTAATATGATTAATATGATATGTTTCATTCATGGGGGATTGCCATGTATTTCACGGACCCATGCAACAAACGAAAATGGACCTATTTGTTGCAGATTGCCCATGCATTGAAAACGAATGCACATCCCTAATATATTATCCTTCCTTACCAGCACAAACCAAGAAATAATTTGGCACAATAATACTTCTAAACCTTGGTCCCTAGAATGAGATGCACTCCATCCAATTTAATATATACCTCACTATCGACATCTTATTGATTATATATCTCATGTCCCTTTCATCTATCATTAGATGACATGAACTCAAAGACTACATCTATGACAATGACATTCAAATCATTATGCCAACATTAGAAACCTGGGAAAAATCAACAGCAACCTGGAGAAATGCCTCAAAGAGATAACAATGTGGATCAGCAACTCACTGCAGCTTTATAATGACTTCCTGTTATTCCTAAAATATATCATCCTGCATCTGTAAAACAAGATAAAGAGCCTAGGAATTATCTTTGACTTTGCATCAACCATGGAAAACCAAATATCATTTGTGACCAAGAAAGCATTCTGGTGTCTCCAGATGGGACAAAATTATGCCCCTTCCTATAACCAAATGACAACAAAACAGTCATGCAAATGGTAATGTTCAATCATGCACCAAAACTATTGTAATGTCATTTACACGGGAGTATCTAGAAAGACAACAAACTTTAGACAATCCAAAATATGGCTGCCAGAACTGTGATGGACTACAATGAACACTATTCATCAAAAATAACACATAAGTGAATATTGTTCTATGGGACCATCATATAAACCCCAACTGTTGATATCTTTTAGATCATTAATTGTGCTCCATCGATAGCTCACAGGGATATGTTTTTTGTTTTTTTTAATTCTTTATTTATCATTTTCAACATTTTTATAAAGTGTAAAGTTTACCACATTACATAACTCTGAGATACCATTTAATCAGACAGTAACATCAATTATTCTGTAAACTTTTTCCATCCACTTTCATTATAAAGAAAAATAACGAAGGATCTCTGGATAAAAAGGGAGCAATATATTATAGTAATATAAAAAAAAAAAAAAAAGAAGAACAACTAGCAGTTATTTACTTTACCTCCTACTATAGGCATCAGATTGAAGTGGTGTCTTGTTTTAAATTATCAACATAATTTCTCATCTGAGATGGTTCGTAAAAAATATATCTCTTCTCTTTATGTTGTATTATACATTTACAAGGATACCTAATGTTCACTATGGCTCCAAGTTGTCTAGCTTCCTGAGCTAACCCTACAAAAATGTTTCTCCGATTTTGTGTGTCTTTCATGATATCTGGGTATATCCAGATTTTTTGGCCATAGTACAATTTAGAACGATTTTTCATAAACAATCTTAACACTAGGTCCCTTCCAGCTGATTGGCCAAAAGATACTAACAGTGTTCCCCTTTGTTCTATATGCTCTTCCGTCGGAGCCTCCAAATATGCTGTTAAATCTGTTTACAAATTTATATTTAAAGCTCCTTGTCTTGAAACATTTCCATCTTTCATTACAGGAACAAAATATATTCTTGATATTTCAAGTATAGCTTCTGTGTTTATCAATAATATATCTTTCAAATACTTCCTAAATTGCTCCTTAGGGGAGATTAATTTTACGCTTGGGAAGTTAAGAATTCTTAAATTCAAATACCGCGTTTTGTTTTCTACATTCTCTAACCTCCTTCTTAGGAATGAGTCAGATTGAATCAAAGTATTTTGTACTTCCTGTATTGATGTTATCCTGTTAGAAACCTCTTTAATTTGTAATTCATGATTATTAACTTTTGGTTCTAAAACTTGTATCATATTATTAGTACTATTTATTGAATTTGCCAGTAGGGAAATAGAGCTTTCTAAAGTTGTTATTGCTAGCCAGATAGAGTCCAGAGTTATAACACTAGGTTTGTCTAATTTTGGTAACATGACACCAACATTCAACCCCCCTACTCGGCAGGTCTCTGAAATCATATGTATTTCACCTGCCGGCTCTTCCCCTTTCCCAACGATGTTAATTGCAGACTCATTAGTATGCAAAGAGTCCAAAGTGTTTACACTCGGTCCTCCCTCTGCCCCCAAGTCCCCCTGGCCAGCTGGCTGGTCTTCCTGGGTGAGGTCCGAGTGGATCCTTTGGCTTGGAGGTGGAGGAGTAGTAGGAGCGCCCGGGCTCAAAGATGTTTGGGTGTCTAAGAGGGTTAGGTTTTGCTCCCTCCCTAATCCCTCAGCAGACTTCTCTCCGGGTGTTGAGGCTGCTGCCGGAGTAAAAAACCCCTCAATTTTCTTTTGGATAGGTGTGCCTGAGGTAGAGGCAGTGGATTCTTGCCTCAGGCGTTCCTTCCTTTTAGTATGGGGCATGATGAATTCAAAGCAATTAATTAGGGCTTACCTCTGGATTTTTCTTGTCTCCTTTGATCCTTCCTGGAGGAGTTCAGGGACTACTCTCTGAAGCAAATCTGAAGCAAAGTTGAAGCTAAGCCGTGCGCGCCCAAGGGGCGCGCGCGGCTTAGGCGACACACCGGCGGACGCGATGTGCCGCTACGGGTCCCAAACTTTCAGACTTGCCGGTCCTGACGTCACCTGGGAGGGCGTGGCCAGCAGCTCCATCGGGGCCAGGCAAGGCAAACCTTACCCCCGGTGTGCGACTGAGTTCTTTAGCAGCCTCTCCTTTCCCTTCGCTCCTTGGAGTTACAGCGAAACAGTTCCAATTTAAAGGACCCGCCGGTCCTGACGTCACCCGGGAGGGCGTGGCCAGCAGCTCCGTCGGGGCCAGGCAAGGCAAACCTTACCCCCGGTGTGCGACTGAGTTCTTTAGCAGCCTCTCCTTTCCCTTCGCTCCTCCAGGGATATGGTTTTAATCATAGGTCCAATTGTTTTGAGGATTTTTTCAAAGCATTTCACACAATTTTTTTTTAAAGTGCACTACTTCCCTAAATCATAGAAATGAATTCATGCACAACACGGTACCATGTTTTGCAAAGGTGCTGCATCAGGGGCTGGAATCAGTATATTTCAGAATCCACAAATATTCTCTTTTATTTTCAGTCCCATAATTGATTTTCTGTAACACAATAAACGCATGTTTCAATGTCTCAATAAATCTAGAGCAAAAATTGTAATGGGAAAGCAACTTACTTGAGTTGATGCAGCTGCTGGTTTCTTCAAAAAAGCATTTTTACCCATCACAAACTCTGCATTTTCACAGAGTTAAAGAGCCAGTTTTTAAATCTGTTACGTGATGGCGTTGCATGATGATATGAACTTCAATGCTCCAACAGGGAAAATTTAAAGAGCTGCCAGAGACTACCTAAAAGAGAACTGACGTATTGACGTGAACGTGATAACTGCATTCACAAGGATGTTAAAGAGGCATTCACAAGCATACCTGAAAGAAAACTAAGTCAAAAGCCCTCATAAAAAAGATCGCTTAATGAGCATTTGAAAAAAACTCTTTCAGTGAAATGCCATCCACTCAATTTCTTTGTTAAGTCCACAAGGGACCACAGTATGAAGCTTGAAAATCCATTTTTGCTCCTGTTGAAAGAGACGAGTAGCTCTATCTTCACCACGCCAATGAGGCAACACCATCTCCAAAATTGTCCACTTACAATTTTTAATCTGATGGTCAAATTGCAAAAAATGTTCGACTAGAGGGGCCTCCACCTTCCGTGTTTTCAGGTGAGATTTGTGTTCTGTCATTCGGACTCGAAAACTCCGCTGTGTATATAGGAGTTTACAAGGACATACTATACAGTATTAGAGATGTGAATCGTGTCCTCGATCGTCTTAACGATCGATTTCAGCTGGGAGGGGGAGGGAATCGTATTGTTGCCGTTTGGGTTTTAAAAATATCGTGAAAAATTGTTAAAATCGTGAGCCAACCCCCTAAAACCCACCCCTGACCCTTTAAATTAAATCTCCCACCCTCCCGAACCCCCCCCCCCCCAAATGCTTTAAATTACCTGGTGGTCCAGAACGGCGGCGGTCCGGAACGGCCCCCTCAATTGAATCCTTTTGTCTTCAGCTGGCGCCATTTTGCAAAATGGCCGCCACAAAATGGCGGCGGCCATAGACAAAAACGATTCGATGGAGGAGGTCGTTCCGGACCCCCGCTGGACTTTTGGCAAGTCTTGTGGGGGTCAGGAGGCCCCCCCAAGCTGGCCAAAAGTTTCTGGGAGTCCAGCGGGGTTCAGGAAGCGATTTCTTCCCGTGAATCGTTTTCCGTATGGAAAATGGTGCCGGCAGGAGATCGACTGCAGGAGGTCGTTCAGCGGGGGTTCCGGACCGCCGCTGAATGACCTCCTGCAGTCGATCTCCTGCCGGCACCATTTTCCGTACGGAAAACGATTTGCGGGAAGAAATCGCTTCCTGAACCCCGCTGGACTCCCAGAAACTTTTGGCCAGCTTGGGGGGGGCCTCCTGACCCCCACAAGACTTGCCAAAAGTACAGCGGGGGTCCGGAACGACCTCCTCCGTCGAATCGTTTTTGTCTATGGCCGCCGCCATTTTGCGGCGGCCATTTTGCAAAATGGCGCCGGCTGAAGACAAAAGGATTCAATTGAGGGGGCCGTTCCGGACCGCCGCCGTTCTGGACCACCGCTGGATCCCCAGGTAATTTAAAGCATTGGGGGGGGGGGTTCGGGAGGGTGGGGGATTTAATTTAAAGGGTCGGGGGTGGGTTTTAGGGGGTTTTAGTGTGCCGGTTTTCCTGCCCTCCCCCTTCCCCCGATTTACGATTTTTTAACGATAAATCGGGGGAATTGGTATTGTATCGTGGCCCTAACGATTTTTGACGATTTAAAATATATCGGACGATATTTTAAATCGTCAAAAAACAATTCACATCCCTATACAGTATACCATATAGTCCGTCTTACATGTAAATTCTGAGGGAGGCACAGTTTTATATCCATGAAACACATGATCAACATCCAAGAGTTTTTGTTGCAATAGAGCATAGTCACATACGCAGGGTTCCAATATTTCTTGAGCTGGAAAATAATTACTTGACCAGACTACCTGATCTCAAATGTTTTGAGCTCAAAAATATGCAATACGTAAAGGAGATGAAAAGACCGGATGGACGTCTTGTAGAGACCGCCAATATTTGTGATTGATCTTGCTTGCAGCGGCTGCTAATGGTGAATGTCTCATAACCATCATACAGTGGTCTGTGTCCTCAGATTCTGGTTTCAAGAAAAGATTTTCTCAATAGTTATATAACGCTCTGTGGTATGCATTATGTACACAGGAAGGTGGGAAACCCCTATCCAAAAAGTGGCAGCCATATCCCTAGCACGATCTTTATATTCCTGTCTTTCAGTACACAACCGCCTGAGTTGAAAGAATTGACTGACTGACTTCGACAACGCATATCCAACAACATTTAAAAGGAATTTTCCAGTCAGTCACAGGAGCCGTAGTGAGGGCAAAGGCTATCAGCACCATTTTGCCAGTAATCAACGCCAATAGCCTTTGCCCTTACTATGTCACAGGGGCTACCAGTGCCATTGGTCAGCCCCTGTCACATGGTAGGAGCACAAGATGGTGCCGATGGCCATGTGACAGGGGCTGACCAATGGCACCGGTAGCCCTTGTGATATAGTAGTTCAAAGGCTATCGATGCCATTTTGAAACCGGCAGCAAGGGTGTGAGTGCAGGAGGTCGCCCCCGGACCCTGCTGGACCACCCGGGAGTTTTGGTAAATCTTGGGGGGGGGGGGGGGGGGGGTCATGAGAGTGGGGACTGTAGTTAATTTAATTTTAGCGGGGAAACAAATAGAAATTAATGTATAAATGGATCAGGGGGCCCCCTTGCCAAATGCAACGTATCTGCCCCCTGATGAATATGAATCCCGAATGCAATGTATGGCGTCCCTCTGCACATCCCTACCTCCTATAGTAGCATAAATAGCTGCTTACTATGATGCTACCCCCAGAAGCTCTCTCTCTCTCTCTCTCCTCCCCCCCAGCCTAAAAATACCCAAATGCAACTTGTGAAAAAATCATAAATTGTATTATGGGCACATTGCACAGCTTAGTGCAATTGAAAAAGGTGTACATTGTGTGTTATGACTTCACAAAGCCAGCCCACTTTTACATAATTCCCACTCCTGACTACTACTCAATCCCTCCCTTTTTAAAACTTTGCATCACACTATGCATTGTGGTGCTTATCACATGCGTTAAGGTGTTTTTTACATGCAAAAATTCTTTAGCACATGCAAAAATGCCATAATGCTGTTATTATTTAGGATGGTTGTGGGTGGATCCTTGGGCCAGTGGCAGATGACCACACCCCTGGGGGAAGATCCCGAGAGGGACCTCCGGTCAGGCTCAGAGTTTGGAGACAGACACACACACTAGTTCTTTTATTAAACAGTATATTGAACCACCAGAGGTGGCAGTAGTGAGCTAGAGCGCCCAGCTGGACTGTAGTCCCTCAGATATTGGAACAGCGATCCCGGGATGGCTGAACTGTTGAGAACTGAATATAGTGAGTAGTCAGGTATGCAGAGTTCAGGAATAGAACCTAGATGGTAACACTCACACAATTGTCTCATTAAAGCCCAGAAGCTGGAATGAAATAGGCCCTCGAGGAACGAGTACCTGTTTCCAGGGAAAGCTCAGAGAGAGCGATGGTAACTCACTGATGTAGTAGGCAGCAAAGACTTCCAGGAAGAAGTGGA
The DNA here is from genome assembly GCF_901001135.1 of Rhinatrema bivittatum. Lineage (NCBI taxonomy): Eukaryota > Metazoa > Chordata > Amphibia > Gymnophiona > Rhinatrematidae > Rhinatrema > Rhinatrema bivittatum. The sequence goes on from NC_042630.1 coordinate 63,765,481, forward strand.
CTTCAGAACAAGTCCGGGAATGAGGGCCCTCGAGGAACGAGTACCAGTTCCAGACTGTAACCTGAAAAAGAAAGAGAGAGCGAGGCCCCCGAGGAGCGGGTACCCCTGGTTAGTCTGAGGAGGCAAAGTAGCTTAGGTAGCTAAACCCTTTGGTAGCGAAACCCTTGCTTACTCAATTAGTTAGCGATTCGGGGACCTTTAAATATCCGGTGCGGATAACATCATCTCAAGGGGATGCCCCTGAGGTTCACGCTACTGCTGGTACTTCAGTTGGGATGCACGCGCGAGCGCCCCTAGGCTTCTGGACAACATGGCAGATTGCAGTGTCGAGCCGGTCTGGGGATGCCGGAGGAGGTCGACAGAATGATGCCATGGCAGCCAGTCTTCCATCAGCCCCGGAGGGAGTCGCCAAAGCGGTAAGGTGGGCAGAGTGGAGACGTCGGGCAGCGACGGTCGCAACAAATGCGATTTGATAAATGACCCTGTAAGTTTGTACGTGAGGCAATGGAGGTGTTTTCTTCTTTTGCTCATTTTGTGTTCAATTTCTCTACTCATCTTATTTTTGCAATGAAAGTTGTTCAAACTTTCTTTCTTTATTTCCTTTTGTGAAGTTAGCAAAAAGACCAAAACTATCTTACTATGAAGTGCAAGCATTGTTCCAAATTATTCAGTATATATAGTGGAATATATGGTTCATATTTCTCTAATGTGATCCCATGTACAGGGCTGTTTTTTGGTATTTGTATGAGTGTACACAGCCTATAGTCTATGTGTGAAGTAATATCTGTATAAGTGCATTTTTTTAAACATACCATCTTGGAAGCCCAGACAGAGGTGGAAGGAAGGCTAAACATATACCGGCATAGTTAAAAGTTTAGATGACAGAGGCTATAAGAACTAAAAGAACATATTTCAAGAAATGGAACAGTAATCCAAATAAAAAGATAGGAAATATCATTGTTATGGCTTGTAGGTATGTGGGCCCTGGACCGAGGTGAGAGATGGTACTGCCCACAGAGTGGAGCCCTGTGAGCCTCACCATCGGGAGACGTGGTCTAAGTGGGTGTCAGATACAGCTGTGGAATAGTGTCTTTATTATAAGGTAGAAAAGGCACAGTCCACGGAGCAGAAGGTGCAGGAAAAAAGAGAGTCTGAGAAGGGGAATACCCAGAGGGAAGTCCTCAGACTTGAATATCCAATGATGATCCATAAAGCAGGCTATGTCGCAGAACTCTCTCCAAATTGATGATGCGGTAGTGGCCTGCAGTGCAGAGTACACCGAAGGATGTCTTACACAGAGATGGTAATGTAGAAACCCAGGAGATGGGTATGCCGGCGAGGAACCTGTAGCAATGTCGTGGCAATGGCCTGCAGCACAGGGTACTCCAGAGTAGTTCCTCCGTAGAACTGGCACAGTGATGACCCAAGATCCATGGTACACTGGAGAGTGTTCAGTAGCGAGGAGGTGGCAATGTTCTGCAGCGCAGGGTACACTAAGGTGGCTCCTCACTAGAGCTGGTTCATGGAGTCAAGGTACACACACAGAGTAGAAGTTCCAGGAGAGGTCCCGGGGAACTGGAACAGACAGCAGTCCAAGGCAGAAGGCCTTCCGAGGAGCAGATAACCAGAGACGAGGAAGAGCCCCCGAGAAGCGGGTACCCAGAGGATCTCACGCTGAAATGCAGGAACTGAAACAGGAAGTGCTTATGAGTGAAGCGGATTTAGCAATGAGGGAACTCCTTGCTAACTCGTTGATAGGCAGGGCAAACCAGCTTAAGTACAGCAGTGTGTAGACGTCATCTGGAGGGGATGCTCCCGAGATTCCCAACATGACGTGCTTATTACCGGCCCGTGCGCGCGCGCACGCGACTAAGTGATCCCAAGAGCAAGATGGCGGTCAGCAGTGCCCACACTGTCCTGGGAATACCAGGGAGGTCGGCAGTAGATGATGGAGGCCACCACTTTCCCCAATGGTGTCAAGGCTGAGTAAAAAGAGGTGAGCATAAGTGCTCGCAGCCATCTGCGACTGACGGGTTTAAAAGTACCATCCTTCTTAGGGCCCCTCCCCGGGGGTTTTGGTTTCCGAGGATGGGAAATATGGAACTGTTTGATTAGGTCCTTGTCGAAGATGTTGGCTGCGGGCTCTCAACTATTCTCCTCGGGGCCAAATCCTTTCCATGAGATGAGGTATTCCCAACGCCTTCCCCGCTTCCGTACGTCTAAGATGTCTTCCACCTGATAGGTGATATCTTCTTCAGCCGATAGAGGTTGGGGTTCAGGTGGTTTCCTTTAAAAATCAGATAGGATAAGTGGCTTTAAAGGAGAAATATGGAAGGTGTTGTGGATTTTCAGAGAGGTATGTAATTAAAGGCTGTAGGTAAATGGTCCCAGGCGGCGAAGTACTGAAAAGACCCGACGTATCTGGGTGCAAAGCGAGCTGAAGGTAGTTTTAGGTGGATGAAGCGGGTACTGAGCCACACTTTGTCTCCGGAGTTCAGCTGAGAGGCTACCCAATGGTGAGCATCGTAGAACTTCTTAGCCTTTTGACCAGCTTGTTGGAGAAGTTGTTTGGTATGCTCCCAGAGTTGGTGTAGTTATTGCGCCGAGGCCTAGGCTGCAGGAGATGACACAAACAGAGGTACAGGAATAGGAGGCTGAGGCTGGCATCCGTAGACAATCTGAAAAGGCAAAGATCCAGTAGAAACAGACTGGTGGGATTTTAAAGCAAACTCAGCCCAGGGAAGCCAGTCAGACCAGTCACTTTGCCTTGAGTTTATGTATGCCCGGAGAAACTGTTTTAAAGTACGGTTCGCACTCTCTGTCTGTCCATTGGCCTATGGATGGTAGACTGATGTAAGGTCTAGGGTGATGTCAAATTTTTTGCATAATGACCTCCACAATTTTGCCGTAAATTGTACGCCTATATCCGAGAGGATGTGTCTTGGAAGGCCATGAAGATAAAAGATGTGGCATATGTATAGTAGGGGTGTGCATTCGTTTTGAACTTAAATGTAAAATGCAACTTTTTTTTTTTAACTTAAAAAAGTGATGAGGCGAAAATGATCGGATTTCCAACGTATTCAACATAGCTATGTTGAATACGTTGGAAATCGCGATTGTTGATCCTAAATAAAAATTTAAACCCCTCACCCTCCTTAATCCCCCCCCCCAAGACTTACCAAAACTCCCTGGTGGTCCAGCGGGGAGTCAGGACGCCATTTCTGAACTCCTTTGCGAGGAGCACGTGACGTCGGCGTCACGTCGGAGTGACGCGGACGTCACGTGATTCCCCGCGTGTTCACTCCGGGACTCTCGTTGGACCCAAAAGGAACTTTTGGCCAGCTTGGGGGGGTCCCCCAAGCTGGCCAAAAGTTCCTTTTGGGTCCAACGAGGGTCCCGGAACGAACGCGCGGGGAATCACGTGACGTCCGCGTCACTCCGACGTGACGCCGACGTCACGTGCTCCTCGCAAAGGAGTTCAGAAATGGCGTCCTGACTCCCCGCTGGACCACCAGGGAGTTTTGGTAAGTCTTGGGGGGGGGATTAAGGAGGGTGAGGGGTTTAAATTTTTATTTGCACGTATGGACATAGACTCAACTTATGGAATTCTCCATATGTCCATATTGACCGAAATTGACCCCCCCCCTTTCGACTTATGGACTTATGAACATAAACTTTTGGTCTGCACACCTCTAATGAATAGTTTTGCTAATTTTGGAGCTGAACATAGACCAGGTAGTACCACGAAATGAGCCATCTTTGAAAAGCGGTCCAGGGTGACCCAGATGGTGTTGTTGTCACAGGAAGGAGGAAGATCAACAATTAAATCTGTAGCTAGGTGTGTCCATGGTTCGCTGGGTGCAGGAAGTGGTTGAAGAAGCCCCCAAGGGTGGCCTGCCGGTGACTTTTGACAGGTGCAAGTAGGGCATGACTCTGCGTATGCATGGATATCTTTTTAAATTGTGGCCCACCAGTAAAACCTTTGAAGGGTAAAAGTGTTCTAGCTTGTCTGGGTGGCCTGCAAGCAGAGAATTGTGCACCCATCTGAGGATCTTCCTTCTGAGTGGCCGCGGAACCACTGTTTTCCCAGCTGCTTGTGTGTAGTGGAGAGGAGCACCCTCTTAGGGTCAATAATATGACGTGGAGTATCTGGAACATCTTCTGTGGTAAATGAGCGGGAGAGTGCATCGGCTCGAGTGTTTTTATCAGCTGGCTGATATCACAAGAGAAAATTGTACTGGGTAAAAAATAGAGACAAGCAGGCTTGTCTGTGGTTCAAACATTGGGCATGATGCAAATACTCAAGATTTTTGTGATCCGTGTAAACCGTGATTTGGTGTTGTGCTCCCTCGAGCCAAAAATATCTCACACAGCTTGCAGAGCTCCCAGGAGACAGCTACTTACAAACGCTAAAGAAGGAGATGGCCATTGCAGCTCCCTCAAAGTGAGGGGCTGCATTTGAATGGTAACCTCCCCTTTTCCTATTCTTTACTGCACTAACAGGGAAAAAGAGTTACCCAGGGCTTAATAGTAATGGAACCAGAGGGTCTGTCACATTAAGGTGGCCAAAGATGTGAATGAGGTGACGGCAAAAGAGAGTAAGATACTTGGCCGCATAGGGATAGGAATTTTCAGTAGAAAACAAGAATGTGAAACTGTCCATGTATAGGTCACTGGTGAGACCTCATTTGGAACACTGTGTGTACTGTTCCAGAGACCTCAGCTCAAAAGGATATAAATCAGTTAAAGCTGGTCCAGAGGGTGGCTGCTAAAATGATCAGTGTTCTTTGTTTTCAGCATAAGAGGTAAACTTAATGAACTAAATATGTATACCCTAGAGAAAAAGATAATATTGGTGAGATTTGATAGAGACACTAAAAAATCTCCAAGGTTGTCTGGAGAAGTAGCAGCTTTACTAATACTTTGCCAACATTTGTCTAGATAAATACTGCTACTTAGCTGTACAAATTGAACTTATCCGTATAAGTGTCACTGTCAAAATTTATCTGGCCTCTAATTTGCTGAATAAATCAAAATGTATCTGGATAAGTAGTGTATAACTGATAAGCTAGTGTATATTGACATCTAAATTTAAAAATATATACGTGGAGATTTTACCTGTGAAATATTCACACATTTAATCCTAGTCAATATTTCACTTTTAAGATGTTTATGAATACTTATTCCATATATAGAGGAGGTGCAAATATACACGAGTAAGCTGCCAAATTTTCATTCATAAATTCCTTATTAAATAGCCACTTTCTCATGTAAATTTTGGCCTCATCCCAGAATGCTCCTGGCCAACTTTTTTTTACAAGAACAGATTTACTTACTTATCCTTACTTTAATGTGCATCTTGAAGAATATAAATCAGCATTTATGTTATATGCAAATTTTCATGCATATGTGCTATGTTTTATGAGCACAACTATTTGAAAATTCACCTTAGAGGACCTCTAAGGGATTGAAAGGGATTGTAAAGCTGAACATCAGGTGTGAATGAGAAGAATAACTAGGCTGTATCATCTTTTACTCTTTACATGCTCTTATGTTTCAATAGTCAGACAGGCAGTCTCTTTTAGCCCAAATACCACTCTCCCCTCCCATCTCTAGCTCCAGCTACATTTGAATGGCCAAATCAGGCCCTAAAGACTACTATTACTGGCATCAGTAGCATGGGATCTACTTAGTAGTTTGGTACTTGCCAGGTTCTTATAGCCTGGCTTGGCCACTGTTGGAAACAGGATGCTGGGCTTCATAGACCCTTGGCCTGACCCAGTATGGCAATTTCTTATGTTCTTATGCCTGAACCTTTCCTCCCCTCAGAAGGAATCAGAGACTGGGGATGATGGGAACAATATGAGATTTAGCTTTGATCCCAGAAATATTCACAACAGTCTCACAGCTCAGGACACAATGGAGAGAATGCCTGGGCACACTAAGCCATGCACCTGCTGAACCCAAAAGTGAAGCCTGCCAGACATGTGGCCTAGGGCACCATGAGAAGTGCACCAGTCCTGCTATGTGGCCCACTCACCCCTTCCATGAGGTGCTGGGAGTATGGAGGAACTGCACTGTATTCAACTGCTGCCTGCTGCTTCCTCCTTTAACTCCACCAGCCATATAAATGTCCAGCAATGCAAAGGTGCAGAGCTGTGTCCCAATGTTAATCTCACCCTCCTGTGTTAATTTTATTATATTAAATTTTATTTATTTTAATTAAAAAATAATATGGAATGGAAAAAGGTAAGTTTCATACGTTTGAATGCATGCCTTCCTCGGCCTTGCTTCATTTCTGTACAGAAATGAAGCAAGGCCGAGGAATTATTTTTTAATTAAAATAAATAAAATTTAATATAATAAAATTAACACAGGAGGGTGAGATTAACATTGGGACACATATGTATATTGTTTGGTCTCACTTTAGCGGAGATTGGGAGAATCAAGGTGCAGAGCTGGACATTTATATGGCTTTAGATTTACCATCTCAAAACACCAAAGGGTGACAGAACCTCCAGTCAAAATAAGACAAAGTTAATTAAAACTCAGATGTTTACTTGATTATTCTTGAGTTCCTGTGTCTGGGATAGGGATGTGAATCGTGTCCTCGATCGTCTTAACGATCGATTTCGGCTGGGAGGGGGAGGGAATCGTATTGTTGCCGTTTGGGGGGGTAAAATATCGTGAAAAATCGTGAAAAATCGTTAAAAATCGAAAAATCGAAAAATCGAAAAACCGGCACATTAAAACCCCCTAAAACCCACCCCCGACCCTTTAAATTAAATCCCCCACCCAAATAACTTAAATAACCTGCGAGTCCAGCGGCGGTCCGGAACGGCAGCGGTCCGGAACGGGCTCCTGCTCCTGAATCTTGTCGTCTTCAGCCGGCGCCATTTTCCAAAATGGCGCCGAAAAATGGCGGCGGCCATAGACGAAAAAGATTGGACGGCAGGAGGTCCTTCCGGACCCCCGCTGGACTGTTGGCAAGTCTCGTGGGGGTCAGGAGGCCCCCCACAAGCTGGCCAAAAGTTCCTGGAGGTCCAGCGGGGGTCAGGGAGCGATTTCCCGCCGCGAATCGTTTTCGTACGGAAAATGGCGCCGGCAGGAGATCGACTGCAGGAGGTCGTTCAGCGAGGCGCCGGAACCCTCGCTGAACGACCTCCTGCAGTCGATCTCCTGCCGGCGCCATTTTCCGTACAAAAACGATTCGCGGCGGGAAATCGCTCCCTGACCCCCGCTGGACCTCCAGGAACTTTTGGCCAGCTTGTGGGGGGCCTCCTGACCCCCACGAGACTTGCCAAAAGTCCAGCAGGGGTCCGGAAGGACCTCCTGCCGTCCAATCTTTTTCGTCTATGGCCGCCGCCATTTTTCGGCGCCATTTTGGAAAATGGCGCCGGCTGAAGACGACAAGATTCAGGAGCAGGAGCCCGTTCCGGACCGCTGCCGTTCCGGACCGCCGCTGGACCCGCAGGTTATTTAAGTTATTTGGGGGGGGGTTCGGGAGGGTGGGGGATTTAATTTAAAGGGTCGGGGGTGGGTTTTAGGGGGTTTTAGTGTGCCGGCTCACGATTCTAACGATTTATAACGATAAATCGTTAGAATCTGTATTGTATTGTGTTCCATAACGGTTTAAGACGATATTAAAATTATCGGACGATAATTTTAATCGTCCTAAAACGATTCACATCCCTAGTCTGGGATGTCCCTAATCACCAACAATCAGGTCCCAGAAGTTTGACAATCTTTATTACCTGCCTGATACAAAGGCTGCACTTCTAAGGAAAAAACAATTGCACCACAACTGCTCACCGTTAGTCAATTCAAATTGGCTTGTTATAAGATTTGGATTTAATTAAGCTGTAATGTTCAGGAGAGAGTATTTAATTTTGGGAAAATAATAGTAATAATAATGCTAGTATGATGCACTTTCATCTCACTGACAATGAATAGGACATGCATTTTAAGGAATGTTTATTATTTCAGAAAGCACTAGAACTAGGCAATATGCCAAGGATTAACAGAAGATTTAAAACAAATTGGATAAATACTAGCAGACCCCATAAAATGGAAATAATAAATCAGGACCTATACTGAGAATGCATTTTTATGCTTGCTGACCTCTGATTAGAAATACAGAGTGAATTAAAAACCATTAATGGTAAAGGTTTATTTTATTCCAGATATTGACAGTTATTGTGATCAAATCTCAGACTATGACTCGGAATCGTTTCATTGTAAGAGAAGGCAACTCTTTTCTATGCAAGGAGATTTTGATATTTTTCTTTCCTTAAAAATAATGGAAGTTGTAATGAAGGATGCATTTATAGTGCCCGAAGTAAAAAAATAATACACTAAATGTTCCTGCTCGTCCAAGTTTTATGCTTTGTTTGTCTCTCTGCCCATCTCCACTTAAGAATGTCCCAGTTGCCCATGATTTTTGTTTGCTCATCTGAATCTCTTTTACATTTGCTTAAAGCAAAATCTGGCTTGGTGAACTGATTAAATCAGGCTTGGATTAGCAAATGTATCAAGGTGAAATCAGAATATTATTGTCATGATTTAAGAAGATCTAACATTTGCTAACTTAATAGCAATGCTGCCCAGATAATGTCTCCATTGTAGAGAGTGGTGAGCAGAACTAATATAGGAATGTGAGCTGAGCTCATCTTGAATTCCAGAGGGAAAAATGTTTAGGTTTATGCTGAGATATATTCAGAGAGCAAAGTGTTTGAGTATAAATGTCCGGCTCCTGTTTCATCACTCCTTTTCGTCTCTCTTCTGCCCAATCTGCAGTTTGTGATTGAGAAGGTAGAAGTAACCCATTGATCAACTGCTGAGTAAAGTAAGTCAATTCCAGATTATATTATTCTTTATTAAGAATGCTTTTAATATAGAAGTTTGTCTCATCTTGCTAGTCCAGTCACTGGAAAAGCATGGTCAGAATTTGAAGTCAAGGATTACAAAACTCAAAAAATATCACACCTGAGTTCATTGGACATGATCCAGAGCAGAAATTAAAGCACTGTGTGGCTAAGAAGCCAGACTCAACAAACCTATGGTCACTTATTAAATTTATATTTTAATCCCTACTCTAGTCCAAAGAATATGTTGCTTTAGTTTCATGGGCCCCTGTTTGTGTGTGCACTTTTTATATGTGCCCGCCAAAAAGTATGAAGATGTGAAGAGGGATGTTGTCTTGATTGATTGGAGGGTGGAATAGGTCAATGACTGGAGGCTTCCTGGATACATCTGCCAGAGTGAAGAGGGGCACCTAATGATCCAGTAATGACAACTTTCTTTTTGCTTCCAGTTCCCACCTGTGGTGTTTTATCTGTTAGACGGCAGAATAAGTCCCTTTCATTTGTGAAAGATCATCAGGATATGGGATGTTTGGGTGCTCCAGCAGTGGTACCCATCTGGGATCATGGAACTAATCCGTGACTGATGCATAGATATCTAGATAAGCCTCCTACTGAGCTAATGGGATTTATTTATTTATTTATTTAAACTCTTTTTCTATACCATCGTTAAGCTAGTTGCCGTCACAACGGTTCACAATACGGCACATAATTTCAAACTTAAATGTGTTAAATTATATTAACTAAACAGGTGCCATCAAATACTGTAACATAGTTTCATATTAAATATTACTTAGTGGTTGTGATAAGTCATGTCTACTTTAAGTATATCAGCTATAAGATAAATTAACACGTCTGGTCCTCTGTTGTTCAAATCTAATAAAAGTTAAATAAAATAAAATACACATATATACACAATTCGAATAAGCTGATGTGTGTGTGTGGGAGTTCTTCTGACCGCATCGTAGAATTCCCTGGATTCTACGCTCCATTCACTTTGTGGTATGCTTGCTTAAATAGCCATGTTTTTAAACTTTTTTTGAATCCTTTGATGTCTCTTTGTGTTCTGATTTCTAAAGGCATTGTGTTCCATATTATAGGTCCAGCCAGGGATAGGGCCCTATCACTTACTTGAGTTAGTCTGGCTGTTTTTACTGAGGGGATAGTTAGTACGGCTTTGTTTGCTGATATCAAGTTTCTATTAGGGATGTGTACGTGAAGGGCTGTGTTCAGCCATTCTGCCTTTTCGTCGTGTATTAATTTATGTATGGTGCATAGAGTCTTGTATTGAATTCTTTGTTCAATGGATAGCCAGTGCAGTTCAAGTAGGGTTTCGGTGATATGGTCTCTTTTACTTTTACCAGTTAGAATTATTGCAGCTGTGTTTTATAATACCTGTAGTGGTCTTATCGTGGTGTGGGGTAATCCTAGTAGAAGGGCATTACAGTAATCAGTGCTTGAAAAAATTAATACTTGTAGTACTGATCGGAAGTCATTTGTTGTTAGTAGTGGATTGAGTCTTCTGAGAGTCATAAGTTTGGCATAACCTTCCCTTACTTTTAGAGATATATGTTGTTTCATACTTAGTTCCATATCGATAATCACTCCAATGTTTCGTACTTTCTCAGCTAGTTTTATTTTTTGGTTGCTATTGATTGTGATTGGGTTTTGAATGTTTGTGATGTTTTTTCGTTCTAGATGTAGGAATTCTGTTTTCTCTACATTAATAACTAATTCCATTTGGTTTAGGAGCTGTTTTATTATATCTAGATACATGTTGACTAAGGTTAATGTTTTCTCAATTGAGTCATTAATTGGAAGTATTAATTGAATATCATCAGCATATATGTAGTGTGTGAGATGCCCAAACCAGCTAGCAGGTGGCATAACGGCAGCATGTATATGTTGAATAGTGTGGCAGATAGGGCTGATCCCTGTGGAACTCCTGTTTGAAGGTTTATTCTTTCTGACATTACCTTTTTGATTTGCACTTGGAAATATCTGTTATTTAGGTATGATTTGAACCAATTAATTGTTGTGTTGCATAATCCTATTTCTTCTAATCTATTTAATAGGATGTCATGATTTACTGTATCAAATGCCACTGATAGGTCCAGCAGCACTAAAATGTAATGTTCACCGCAGTCAAAACCTCTCATGATAACACAAGTGGTCCCTAACCACCCAGAGGACAGACTTCTTACATGAAACTTTATTCTTCACAACTCAATAGATCAACATAAACAGCTTACTTTCAGCAACATTCACATTCAGCATTCACCTTCAGGATAGAGCTGTGTCAGAAGCTACCTTCTGGTATACGAGGCCTGTTTGTTCCCTTCTGGAACTAGTCTCTTATTTTTGCTCTCAGGGGACTCACTCACAGAGCTACATGCATGCCTGATTTTAAGGTGGACCAGGCCAGATGCCTTGTCCAATACTGTTTAGGGAGAGTTTTGGGGGAAACTCCTTCATATACCCTACACTCAGCTCAGACCTTTCAGGTCAAGCATCTTTACTCAGCTTGAATATCTTCAAGAGAGGTGATTTATCTCTCTCATTGTGGGGTCAAAACAAAGTCAGTGCTTCAGTATCTGACATCAGATTTATATGCTTTCCCTTCCCACTAGGGATACCCTTTAATGTGCCCCAATTTTCATCTTTACCCACTGTGTTCTTTGCCCATTGTCCCCACTCTTTATTTTATATGAGTTCAACTGAAGCTCCAAGTTCCATTACTCCTAGAAGCAGATTATATCTTGGACTCCTTCCAAGAGAACTCATATATATACTCCTTGGATAATTTCTGTAGGGCCAGGGAAAATCTCAGTCTTTCCTCAGGACTCCTAGGTTATATTTTCCCATTCTCTTGTTCCATGATTTATAATTTTTAATTTTTTTACTGTTATGGGTTCTACTTCCAGTCTTTTTAAGGCCTCCTTGTGCTGCTTAGTTAGGTCACCCTGCACTTTGGGTTGCACCTCTTCAGGGCTTGTTTGTACCTCCTCCCATTTTTAATGTGGCCCATACCGCATTGCCACATTGTAGGACTCCTTGCTCTTACGTCTCTGCAGGTTCAATCACCTGCCTTCCATTTTCTTTTTTATAATTAGCTGTGCCTGTTCCTGCAGCTCTGTTTTTACTTCTGGCACCTATTTCTACAGTCACCGTTTCTCTTTGGAGGCTTGGATTTCTGCCTGTGCAGTCCAGTACTACAGAAATCCCCAAACTGATACCATATGTAGGATAGCAAAAAGAGATTGCAACTTCCCAAGAGAGAGAGATATGCTGGACAAGGTCTGTTTACATGAAATTGTATTCTTCAAAATCCAGTAGTTCAACTAAATCAGCTTACATTGAATATTCATATTCAGCAATTAATCGATTCCTGAATTGGGAAAAAGCAGAAGCCTAGGGTGGGGACTACCCCTGCAGCCCCCCCCATGATTACAGTTTTGGGCCCGATGGATGCCCACATTGGGGTAGATTTTTAAACAGTGCGATTTGGCCTACTTTTGCTTGCGCATCAGACTCAAGCAAAAGTACGCTGGATTTTAGCAGATAAGCGCGGAGCCGCGCGTATCTGCTAAAAACCTGGATCGGCGCGCACAAGGCTATTGATTTTGTATAGCCGGCGCGCGCCAAGCCGCGCAGCCTACCCCCGTTCCCTCCAAGGCCGCTCCGAAATCGGAGCGGCCTCGGAGGGAATCCTCTAACGCCCTCCCCTCACGATCCCCTCCCTTCCTCTACCTAACCCACCCGCCCGGCCCTGTCTACACCCCCCCTTACCTTTCTCCGGGGATTTACGCCTCCCGGAGGAAGAAGTAAATCCCCGCGCTCCAGCGGGCCTGCTGCGCGCCGGGACGCGACCTGGGGGCAGGTACGGAGGGCGCGGCCACGCCCCCGGACCGCCCCGGGCCGTAGCCACGCCCCCATACCCGCCCCCAAAACGCTGCCGACACGCCCCCGAAATGCCGCGACGACCGGGCCCGCCCCCGACACGCCCCCAACACGCCCCCAACACGCCCCCCCTCTGAAAACCCCGGGACTTACGCGAGTCCCGGGGTCTGCATGCGCCGGTAGGCCTCTTTGAATGTAGGCATACCGGCACGCAGGGCCCTGCTCGCCTAAATCCGCCCGGTTTTGGGCGGATTTAGGCGAGCAGGGCTCTGAAAATCCGCCCCATTATGCGTAACAGTCTGGTGTTGGGGACTCAGCCGCTGGACGGTGGGGGAGGGGAATTTGAGCTCTCCTCCCTCCCGGGCTCTTTATCACCTTTGAGCCCCATCGAGGAAACACCTCTCCGTAATCCTGCAACAGCCAGAAATTCTCGTGAGACAGAGGAGTTTGCAACTGACATGGGAAGTATTGAGACATTCCCTGCATGGGACGGTGGAGCAGCGCAGGTAGCAGCATGTCCAGTGTACGCCCTGGGACAGCCGGGTAGGAGTAATGTATGAGACATTGGTCTGGGAGGTCTTGAGACTGCCAAGCCAGAGCAATCCCCATCAAAATTACCACCATTGTTACCTGGGTGCAAAGGCCTTTGGTTTTCTCCCTAGAGACTGGGAAGCAACTGATAGAGATGTGAATCGTGTCCTCGATCGTCTTAACGATCGATTTCGGCTGGGAGGGGGAGGGAATGGTATTGTTGCCGTTTGGGTGTGTAAACTATCGTGGGGGTTCCGGACCGCCGCTGAATGACCTCCTGCAGTCGATCTCCTGCCGGCGCCATTTTCCGTTCGAAAACGATTCGCGGCAAGAAATCGCTCCCGGAACCCCGCTGGACTCCCAGGAAACTTTTGGCCAGATTGGGGGGGCCTCCTGACCCCCACAAGACTTGCCAAAAGTCCAGCGGGGGTCCGGAACGACCTCCTGCGTCGAATCGTTTTTGTCTATGGCCGCCGCCATTTTGCGGCGGCCATTTTGAAAAATGGCGCCGGCTGAAGACAACACGATTCTATTGAGGGGGCCGTTCCGGACCGCCGCCGTTCTGGACCACCGCCGGATCCCCAGGTAATTTAAAGGATTGGGGGGGGTTTCGGGAGGGTGGGGGATTTAATTTAAAGGGTCGGGGGTGGGTTTTAGGGGGTTTTAGTGTGCCGGTTTTCCTGCCCTCCCCCTTCCCCCGATTTACGATTTTTTAACGATAAATCGGGGGAATTGGTATTGTATCGTGGCCCTAATGATTTTTTGACGATTTAAAATATATCGGACGATATTTTAAATCGTCAAAAAACGATTCACATCCCTAGCAACTGATGATCTTCGGAGCTCAGTATTTCAGCAGTTTTCTCCTATGCTATCAACATATAAAGATCTGTAGGAAAAGGTTTCAACACTTTCCAATACAAGGTATGAACTGGGTCAACAAATTTCAGCTATAAGGAATCAAGTGAGTACAGTTCAACAATTGCAGTCTGTAACGATTAAAGAAAAGATTAACATGGCTTTAAGGATTGAAAACCTTGAGAATGCAGTCAGAAAAAGGAACTTATGATTTATTAATTTCCCTCGGGTTCCCTTAGTACCACCTAGGGAAATGTTTAGTAGAGATATGAATCGGTTCTGCAATCGTTTCCGGTATCAGGTTCATAGAACCAAGGGAAATCTTCGTTTCCCACGGTTCTGAATGCTTTTTTTTTCCGGCTGACACGAGCCGGAGAAAAAACATCCCACCCTGACCTTTTAAATCGAATTATTTAGAATCTTTAACCCTACCAACCCCCCAAAAAAACTTTTCTAAAATACCTGGTGGTCCAGCGGGGGTCCCGAGAGTGATCTCCCGCTCTTGGGCTGTCGGCTGCCAGTAAACAAAATGGCGCCGATGGCCCTTTGCCCGTACCATGTGACAGGGGTTATCAGTGCCATTGGCCAGCCCCTGTCACATGGTAGGAGCAATGGACGGCCGGTGCCATCTTTTTTTTCTGTGTGTCCTTACTTCCCCCTCCCAAAAAAAAAAAAAAAGATAAGAAAACCACACAAAAATTTTGTGGGATTTTCCTATCGCTTTCGGGGACCCCCGATACCTGACAGATTTGAAAATATTGTACGATATTTTCATCCGTCAGAAAACGATTCACATCCCTTATGTTTAGGTGGTATTTGATAAAGATTTTACAGATCCCAGAAAACTGAATCCCTCCTGTGTCTGATATTCTACCTAATGCAGCTTAAAAGAGCTGAGGAGGACCCACAAATAGAGGGAATAACACCGTTAATTCTGGCTGTGGAATCAAATGTGGATTTTTCAATGATGTTGGAGACATCAGATACAGAATTGGCTGTTCCATCTACTCTTTGTGACTCTGGCACTTGAGCCTGACAAAGGAGGTCGTTTATCAAAGTGCTATATGGCGTTTTCGCATGTGTTAAGGCATTTTTCCATGCAGAAAATGCCTTTAACGCATGTGAAAATGCCTTAACGCATGAGGAAGCACCATAACGCATGGTGCAATGCAAATGACAAAAAGGGGAGGATATTGGAGCAGGATTTTTGGCCAAGTGGGCTGCGCTCACAGTTTTGTGAAGCCGTATCGCACAGCTTTAACTACACCTTTTTCATTTGTAAAGCCGTGCAATAGGGCTTTATCGTGCGTTGCGATTTTTGTACATGCCGTTTTTAAGCTCCTGACTATCAGGGCCATCCATTGCTCCTACCATGTGACCACCAGGGATTTTTGGCAAGTCTTGGGGGGGGGGGATCTCCTAAGTTTTGTGGGGTCAGGGGTTGCAATTAATATAAATTTGAAGGTTTGGGTTGGGTTTGGGGTTTGTTTTTTTTTAATGTGCCCTTTCTTCCCCCCAAAAAATGATAAGAAAACCACATGAAATTTCATAGGTTTTCCTATTATTTTGTCAGCCCCCCGAAATGCAACAAAATAGGAAATATCGTCTTTATTTCTTATTTCATTGCAAATGAATGCACATCCCTAATGTTTACAAAAGCAAAAAGAAAAAGAAATGCATGTCCCTCCCCTTCCCATCAAACAAAAAAATTAAACCACCTCCAGCCTTCCCTTCCAAAACAACACTTGACACTAGGTATGGGCCATTCACAAGTGCCAGATTTAAAGACTAGAGAAGGATGGCTGGAGTGAGTAGACATTGCTCTTCCACGTTTGTTCTATGAACCCACACAGGTGCAGTAAGGAGGGACAAGGCAGGTCTATAACCCCAAGGGATGAAAGCAGGGAACAGAGTAGCCCAGGGAGGAAATAGCTGTCCTCGCTTAGACCATCTGGGTAAGGGAGGTGTTGGAGGGCCTCAGGGTAGCCCTTTTCTTTGGTTTAATTTTGTTGTTTACAAAATAAATGCACAATATTTTCAAGCAAAGCATTTTGGATTTGGATGTGCTAAATCCTACCATCATTCGAAAATAACCACATTTTTTTTTAATATTGAAAAGGAGATGGTGGAGGGGAAAGCTCAATAAGATGGACGTGATGTTCACAAGCCTCAATTCTTTTGTGCTTATTTATAGGGATGTGCAGACCAAAAGTTTAAGTTCATAAGTCCATAAGTCGAAAGGGGGGGTCAATTTCGGTCAATATGGATATATGTACAATTCCATAAGTTGAGTCTATATCCATACGTGCACCGATTCCCTAAATAAAAATTTAAACCCCTCACCCTCCTTAATCCCCCCCCCCCCAAGACTTACCAAAACTCCCCAAGCTGGCCAAAAGTTCCGTGAGGGTCCGGGAGCGGACGCGCGGGGAATCATGTGACGTCGCGTCACTCCGACGTGACGCCGACGTCACGTGGTCCACCGCGGTTCCGCTCCCGGACCCCTCGTTGGACCCAAACGGCACTTCTGACCAGCTTGGGGGGGGGCCTCCTGACCCCCCCCAAGCTGGCCAAAAGTGCCGTTTGGGTCAAACGAGGGTCCGGGAGTGGACGCGCGGGGAATCACGTGACGTCGTGTCACTCCGACGTGATGCCGACGGTCAGGAGGCCCCCCCAAGCTGGCCCCCCCAAGCTGGCCCCCCCAAGCTGGCCAAAAGTGCCGTTTGGGTCCAACGAGGGGTCCGGGAGCGGAACAGCGGTGGACCACGTGACGCCGACGGACAGGAGGCCCCCCCAAGCTGGCCCCCCCAAGCTGGCCAAAAGTGCCGTTTGGGTCCAACGAGGGGTCCGGGAGCGGAACCGCGGTGGACCACGTGACGTCGGCGTCACGTCGGAGTGACGCGACATCACGTGATTCCCCGCGCGTCCGCTCCCGGACTCTCACGGAACTTTTGGCCAGCTTGGGGAGTTTTGGTAAGTCTTGGGGGGGGGGGGATTAAGGAGGGTGAGGGGTTTAAATTTTTATTTAGGATCAACAATCGCGATTTCCAACGTATTCAACATAGCTATGTTGAATAAGTTGGAAATCCGATCGTTTTCGCCTCATCACTTTTTTAAGTTAAAAAAAAAATTACGTTGCATTTTACATATATGTTGAAAACGAATGCACACCCCTACTTATTTATTCTCCAGCCTCCCTCAGAAGATCAGAGATGAGAACTCTACATTGTTTGCTGTACATTTATCTGCTAAATAGCTTTGCTGTGACTGCCTAATCTCTCAAAACCTCTTCCTAAGATGGTATTTCTCAGAAGTGTGACTACTCCTACACCATAATTTTTTCCTCTCATCTTGTAATAGCTAACTTGGGCCTGTATTTATCAAAATGTGATAAGTATTGCATGCAATAGGGGTGTGTTGTATGCTAATAGACAGTTTATCACAATTTGCACTAATACCTATGTGAAGAGCTAAGTTAGTGCAAGTTGTGAAGCAATACATGCCAGACCTGTTGTATTTCCTGTATACAACCATTGGGGGACCACTTTTAATGGTGAGAGAGAGAGAGAGAGAGAGAGAACACCTAGCCATAATGCCCTCTACCTAGATAAGTTGGATATCCCTATGGGAGGCCCAACTAGTAACTTGAGGTGAGGTTTAGGTATTAGTGTAGGGGGTTAGGGGCCACTTTGACATTCAACGTGAGACATATGAACAGAACAGTGGTCTCTTGTGAAGATTTGATGGCCTTCGGAGAGAGGAAACTCACCCAAAGATGAGATTGGTGCAATGTTCTCTCCACCTAGCTTGATGGATTCTCTACCTGGGTAACATCAAGCTAGGTGGAGAGAACATTGCACCAATCTCATCTTTGGGTGAGTTTCCTCTCTCCGAAGGTTATCAAATCTTCACAAGAGACCACTGTTCTGTTCGTTCGTCTCAAGTTGAATGTCAAAGTGGCCCCTAACCCCCTACACTAATACCTAAACCTCACCTCAAATTACTAGGTGAGCCTCCCATAGGGATACAAATACCTATCTAGGGAGAGGGCATTATGGCTAGGTGTTCTCTCTCTCTCTCTCTCTCTCTCTCTCTTTCTCTCTCTCTCTCAACACATGCAAAAACACCTTAGTGCATTTTGATAAATGACCCCCTTGGTGAGAAGGAGGATGTGGAAAAGATAATGGACAATAAATCATTAACAATCAGAATTGGCTGGCTCTCATCATGACTTTGAGGCAAATTGAATGACAGAGTTTTTCAACACTGATAGCCATAGGGATGATTGGGACTACTTGTATATTATAGTTTTCAATATTCATTCAATTGCAATGTTTTAATCTCTTTCTTCATATCCTAAAAGATTATGGACACTGAAACAGTGGAGATGGAAAATAAGACAGGGACAACAGGATTCCTTATTCTGGGCTTTAATAAATATTTTCATGAGGAAACCTTAATTTATGTAATAGTTTTACCAGCCTTCTTTGTCTCTATTCTGGGAAACCTTGGGTTTTCAACATTAATGTTGTCTGACCATCATCTCCACAAACCCATGTATTTCTTCCTCAGTAACCTGTCCTTCATAGATATCTGTAACACCTCAATCACTCTCTCAACATTTCTGCAAAGTCTCATAAAAGGAAAAACATTAATTTCCTTCTCTTTATATATGACACAGCTTTACTTTTTCCTAAGTTTAACAAGTACTGAATTCTTCCTCCTCACTGCTATGGCCTATGATCGTTATGTGGCAATATGCAACCCATTGCGATACCCACTCATGATGAATAAAAGGATCTGTATCTTATTGGTGGCTGCTTCATGGCTAGGTGGCTGTCTTGATGAACTTCCAATTGAAATTCTCATATCTCAGTTCTCCTATTGTGGCTCCAATGAGATTAACCACTTCTTCTGTGACCCCAATGCACTGCTAAAATTATCCTGTAGTGATATCCACAACTTTGAAATACTTGTACTTTCTGAAGGAGTATTTTTGTCTCTCATCCCATTTCTTCTAACTCTATCTTCCTACATCTTTATCATAGTAGCCATCCTGAAAATCCATCATTCTGAAGGGAGAAGAAAGGCCTTCTCCACCTGTTCCTCCCACCTCACAGTTGTTCTTCTATTTTATGGGACAGTTTTGTTTGTATACATGAGGCCAAGCTCAATGCAATCACCAGAGCAGGACAAAATGTTTGCCCTCCTGTACACAGTACTCACCCCCATGCTAAACCCCATTATTTATAGTCTAAGAAATCAAGAAGTTAAAAATGCCCTCAGAAAAATCATCATTAAATATAAATGAAATGAAAAAAGACTCTCTCTGCATTCCATCTGAAATGCCGTCAGGAATAAACACTTATCTGGTACTTGTTTGTACTGCCACTTATGAAGTGAATGAAGAACCATGAAAAACTGCTCAATTTAATGTTTTTGTTGTTTTTCTTTTTTTAAAATACTGGAACATGGTAAAGGAGACCTCCACTCCATCTGACTTGGTAATAATGATGACAATATGATCAAATTTTACTTAATTACTGGAGGAAATATACTAAACATATCTATTATAAATGCATTTAACTTTCAGAGAGGTGATTAAGATAAAATGAAAAAGCATAGCAGGGAGACTAATAAATTATTTGCTTCTGTCTTCACTGAGGAAGATGAAAGAGATATACCCATGCCAGAATATATTTCAATATATTTATATATGATCTGGAAAGAAATACGACGAGTGAGGTAATCAAATTTGCAGATGATACAAAATTGTTCTGAATAGTTAAATCACAAGCAGATTGTGATAAATTGCAGGAAGACCTTGTGAGACTGGAAAATTGGGCATCAAAATGGCAGATGAAATTTAATGTGGATAAGTGCAAGGTGATGCATATAGGGAAAAATAACCCATGCTATAATTACACAATGTTGGGTTCCATATTAGGTGCTACAACCCAAGAAAGAGATCTAGGTGTCATAGTGGATATCACATTGAAATTGTCGGTTCAGTGTGCTGCAGCGCTCAAAAAAGCAAACAGAATGTTGGTAATTATTAGGAAGGGAATGATGAATAAAACTAAAAATGTCATAATGCCTCTGTATCGCTCCATGGTGAGACCCTATCTTGAATACTGTGTACTTTTCTGGTCATCACATCTCAAAAAAGATATAATTGCAATGGAGAATGTACAGAGAAGGGCGACCAAAATGATAAGGGGAATGGAACAGCTCCCCTATGAGGAAAGACTAAAGAGGTTAGGACTTTTCAGCTTGGAGAAGAGACGGCTGAGGGGGGATACTATAGAGGTGTTTAAAATCATGAGAGGTCTAGAATGGATAGATGTGAATCAGTTATTTAGTCTTTCAGATAATAGAAAGACTAGAGGGCACTCCATGAAGTTAGCATGTGGCACATTTAAAACTAATCAGAGAAAGTTCCTCTTCACTCAACACACAATTAAACTCTGGAATTTGCTGCCAGAGGATGTGGTTAGTGCAGTTAGTATAGCTGTGTTTAAAAAAGGATTGGATAAGTTCTTGGAGGAGAAGTCCATTACCTGCTATTAATTAAGAAAACTTAGAAAATAGCCACTGCTATAACTAGGGGTTAGGGCTGTTCAGCTTGGAGAAGAGATGGCTGAGGGGGGATATGATAGAGATCTTTAAGATCATGAGAGGTCTTGAATGAGTAGATGTAAATTGGTTATTTACACTTTATAATAAAGAAGGACTAGGGGGCATTCCATGAAGTTAGCAAGTAACATATTTAAGACTAATCGGAGAAAATTATTTTTCATCAATGCACAATAAAGCTCTGGAATTTGTTGCCAGAGGATGTGGTTAATGCAGTTAGGGGTAGATTTTAAAATCCCTGCGCGCGTAAATCCTCCCGAATTTACATGCGCAGGGTACTCGCGTGCCGGCATGCCTATTTTGCATAGGCCGCCGGCGTGCGCAAAGCCCCGGGATGCACGTAAGTCCCGGGGCTTTGTAAAAGGGGTGGGAGGGGGCGTGCCCGAGGGGCGTGTCTGGGGCAGGGGGCAGGCCGGGGCGGGTCCGGGGGCATGGCGACGGTTCGGAGGTGGGCCGTGAGGGTGCACCGTGAGGGCGGGCCCGAGTCCCCTGGCACTGCGCCCTCTGCCGGGGGATGCCGGGGCTGCACGCGCAAGTTACGCCTGTTTCAAGCAGGCGTAACTTGCCCAACAAAGGTAGGGGTGGATTTAGGTAGGGCTGGGGTTTGGGGTAGATAGGGGAAGGGAGGGGAAGGTGGGGGGGTCATGGAAGGAAAGTTCCCTCCGAGGCCGCTCCGATTTCACGCAGCTCAGCACGCGCAGCTCAGCACGCGCAGGATGCCGATTTTGCGCAGCCTTGCGCGTGCCGACCCCGGATTTTATAAGATACACGTGGCTACGCGAGTATCTTATAAAATCTGGTGTACTTTTGTTCGCACCGGTGGCGCGAACAAAAGTACATGCGTGCATATGTTTTGAAGATCTACCTCTTAGTGTAGCTGGGTTCAAAAAAGGTTTGGATAAGTTCTTGGAGAAGTCCATTAATGACTATTAATCAAGTTTACTTAGGGAATAACCATTGCTATTAATTGCATCAGTAGGATGGGATCTTCTTAGTGTTTGGGTAATTGCCAGGTTCTTGTGGCCTGGTATGTCCTCTGTTGGAAACAGGATGCTGGGCTTGATGGATCCTTGGTCTGACCCATCATGGCAATTTCTTATGTTCTTGAACATGAACATGAAATAGACTTAGTTTTTGAGTACTTGCCACGTTCGTATTGCCTGGATTGGCCACTGTTGGAAACAGGATGCTGAGCTTGATGAATCCTTGGTCTGACCCAGTATGGCATGTTCTTATGTTCTTAATATTCAAAGTTTCATCAAAATGGAAACAAATCTCAGTGTACCTGGAGGATAAAATAGGTTAAATTGACAAAATATAGTTTAGCAAATCATCTTGACCAGATGGTATACATCCCATAGTGTTGAAAAAACCGAAAAATTAAATGATGTACTTGGTATTAATAATTTGTAAACTATCATTAAAATTATCTTTGGTACTTGAAGACTGGAAGGTTAATGATATAATGCCAGTTTTTAAAAAGGGATCAAGGGGTGATCCAATAAAATATAGTGAGTCTGATATCTGAGCAATGCAAAATGGGAGAAAGTACCATTAAGAATAAAATATATGAGCTTATAGATGGGCATAATTTAATGGGATAAAGCCAATATGGTTTTAGACATGGGAAGTCTTGACTCACAATCTACTACATTTGTTGAGGGTATAAAAATTATGTGGATAAAGGTGAGCCAGTTGATATAGTGTAACATGATTTCCATAAAGCATTTGACAAAGTCCCTTGTAAGAGAATTCTTCAGAAATAAAATGTCATGTGAAATGGAGCAGCATCCTATTGTGGATTGCAAACTGGTTAAAAAAGAGTAAACAGAGAATAGGGCTAAATTGTAAATTTTCCCACTGGTAAATTATGGAATGTCCCAGAATATGTTCTGGTACCAATGCTTTATAATATATTTATAAATGACCTGGAAATGGGAACAATTTTCTTTCAACCTAGCTTGATGTTACCCAAGTAGAGAGTCCATCAAGCTAGGTTGAGAGAACATTGCACAAATCTCATCTTTGGTTAAGTTTCCTCACTCCAAAGGACATTAAATCTTCACAAGAGTGTACTGTTCTGTTCATACATCTCACTCTGAATGTCAAAGTGGCCCCTAACCCTATACTAATTCCTAAACCTCACCTCGAGTAACTAGGTGGGCCTCCTATAGAAGTATAAATACCTAACTACTATGCGATCCTTACAGCTAGTCTTTCTTTCTCCCTCTCTCTCTCTCTCCTCACAAACAGCTTAAAAGACTAAAAATACTATGTGTGAAAACATTGCAAAGTGTGATAAAGCCATGTCACACAGCTTCATAAAAAAGGTGTAGTTAAAACTGTGTGATATGGCTTTGCAAATTATGAAGCCAGCCCACTTGGCCAGAAATCCTGCCCCAAACTCCTCCCCTTTTTCTAAATTAGCATCACACCATGTGTTAAGGCAGTTTTTGAATGCAAAAAGCCCATAATGCGGCTTGGAAAATAACCCCCTTAGATATAATTGTAATAAATTGCTAAGTGCTCCTGCTGACAAGTCTATTTTCCTGCAAAATTCTAAATACCATGCAGAGAGTAACACATCTGGCAGATTATTAGCTACTTATCTACAAGGACATAGGGAATACAGAAAGATTGTTGATCTGAAATCAAAATCCTATATCTTGGTTACCAAAAGGGAAGAGTTGCTACATAAATTTCATGCTTTTTTGTACAACTCTTTACGCCTCTAAATCAAGACATGGTCTCTCCCTAATTACAGTTTTAATTCTCACCTAGATCTTACAAAGTTGACCCAGGAGGAGAAAGAACAATTAGACTCCCCCTTGACTGTATCAGAAGTAGCTTGGGCATTGGCTTCCCTTTGTGTGGATAAAGTTCCAGGAATGGATGGCTATTTGGTTGACATTTATGTAGCATTTTCTTCTCTTTTGGTTCCCAAACCACATGCCCTCTTTCAACAGTTGCATTTGATAGGCATGTCTCTTCTAATTTTAATGAAGCCAATATAGTTAGTTTTCATAAACCCAATAAAGATGCTTTACTTCCATCCAATTATCGTCCCACATCACTTTTAAATGTGATTTCAAAATTTTAGCTAAAATTTTATCTTTTAGGATAAATCAGGTACTTGACCAGCTTATTTATCCTACCCAGTTAGGATTTATGAAAGGATGTTATATAACAGATAATGCCCATTTATTTCTTAATTTACTGCAGATGTCAAAATCCTTAGAAGTTCCTAGTGTTGCAATTTCATTAGATGCTGAAAAAACTTTTCATCATGTTGAATGTGACTATTTGTTTTAAATCTTATGATGATTTGGTTATGGTCATTCTTTTGTTTCCTACATTGGTTAGTACTATCAGCCTTCTACATCATTCATTTTGATGAATGATATTCTTTCAGATTCTTTTATCTTGCAAAGAGATACATGGCAAGGCTGTCCTTATCCATTTATTTTGTCTAGAACTTCTGCTACTTGCTATACATCAAGATCCTTTGGTCCAAGGTATAAGTGTTACGATCCCGGTCACTAACCTAGTGACCGGGCTCCTACATTGTTCTGCCGCGCCGCGAACCGCCGGGTTTCTGGCCTCCAGGGCCGCATGGCAGCGGCGTTTCCTCGTGGAGACACCGCCATCGACTCCTCCCCTCGACGGGGGAACGCTCGCGCGAAGGGCCGCGTTTTGAGGCGTCTGCACCCAGATGTGCAGACACGCCCCCTTTGACGTCAGACGCCGGGTAGGGGATTTAAACAGGGCCTTTTGTGATTCCAACTTGCCTTGCAATGAGGTCTCTCTGCTGAGTACTAGTTGCCCTCCGGATCGTCTGGTTCCTGATTCCTGCCTGCCTGACTCTGGTTTCGTCTGCTAGCCTGGTTCCTGGATTCTGCCTGTCCGACGACTCTGATTTCTGCCTGCTTGCCACCCGCCTTGACCTCGGTTCGTGACCTCCACTCCGCTTGCCTGCCGCCTGCCTTGACCCCGGTTCGTGACCTCGCTCTGCTTGTCTTCCACCTGTCCTGACTCCGGTCCATGTCTTCATTCCACCAGTCTGCTGCCTGCCCTGACTCCGGTTCGTATTCCTTCCTTGGGATCTTCAAGCTTCTCCTAAGTCACAGCGGCCCGGGTCCCTACGGGCTCCTCCTGGGGGGACCTCGGGCTTCCAGGGCAAAGACTCCTAAGTCCTAGCAACCCGGACTCCCACAGCTCCTCTGGAGGGGTTACGGGTTTCCAGGTGAAGACTCATCTGAACCGCAGAGTTCTGCCTCCCGTCCATCCCTCCGAGATGGTCGGCCCAAGGATCCACGTCCGGATTGAACAGTCACAACAGTTTGCAAGGCCATGGATCCGGCAGATCTCGCGGGTCTCCAGGCCATTCCGGGGCTGGCTCAACGATTGGTACAACAGCAGCAGGTGCTGGACTCATTAGGAGCTACGGTGGAGCGCATGGCTACCCGCATGGATGCTGAACCTCCTGCGCAGGCTCCAGTTCCTGCACCCGCTCCGGTTGTTACGCTCCAGACTCCTACACAGCTGCCTGCTCCTTCTCGATACGCAGGGGATGCCAAGGCCTGCCGTGGATTTCTCAATCAATGTTTTGTACGGTTCGCCTTGCTTCCCAACCAGTTTCTGACTGACTCTGTCAAGGTAGCATACATCTTCTCCTCGTTGGATGGCAAGGCTCTGCACTGGGCATCGCCTATGTGGGAGAAGAACGACGCCACACTCACGAATCTGGATCTCTTTGTGGCCAGTTTCCGAGCCGCATTCGACGAACCTGCTCGCCAGACTTCGGCGACTTCTGAATTACTGCAAATCCGACAGGGGGCACGCACGTTGGAGGAGTATGCCTTGGAATTCCGCACACTTGCACTTGAGGTGGGGTGGTGTGATGATGCTCTTCGAGGGATTTTTCTTGAAGGTCTGGCGGGTCGGATTAAGGATGTACTTGCTGCCAGAGATCTTCCTGAGGACCTCAACATGCTCATTGAACTCGCTGGACGCATTGATCAGCGCTTGCAACAAAGGGCCAGAGAGGAACGCCCGCCACGACGAATGTCGCCTCTAGCTCCTGCATTCTCCAGACCGCTTACGCCGGCTCCCTGGTCCACGGGGGCCTCTGCTGAATCTTCTACAGAAGAGCCTATGCAGTTGGGAAGGACTTCCTTGTCTGAAGAGGAGAAACATCGCCGCCGGACACAAGGTATGTGCTTGTATTGCGGTGGGAGAGGACATTTCCTTTCACAGTGTAAGGAACGGCCGGGAAACGCTCACGCCTAGGAGTGATGGAGGAGTGTCTCCTGGGCTGCCTTAATGCTGCTCCTCAATGTACTGTACCGGTAACTTTAAAATTTCCAGGAGGTTCCTTCGAGACGCGGGCGTTGATTGACTTGGGGGCTGGAGGGAACTTCATCACCCACGCACTGGTACAACGTCTTCTGATAACCACACGACCCCGTGAACCTCCGTTGTGAGTCACCTCCATTCAAGGGACTCCTTTGGCCGGAAGCATTTCTGTGGCCACAACTCCGATCACACTTCAGACCGGGCTACTTCACGAAGAGGTGATCTCTTTTCTCGTTTTGGAGAGGTTAATACACCCCGTAGTTCTTGGCCTGCCCTGGTTACAGCAACACTCTCCGGTAATCCGCTGGGACGACTTTCAGATTACCCAATGGAGTCCTCAGTGTTTCCAGTCCTGCATAAAGACTGCGGTGATTCCACCCATTTCCTTGGCACACGCCGGGGTCTTACTTCCAGCTCCATACAGCGATTATTCTGACGTGTTTTCTAAAGAAAAGGCGGAGTTACTGCCACAACATCGTCCCTTCGACTGTGCCATTGAACTTCTTCCTGGTACAGCACCACCCCGGGGAAGGGTGTATCCTCTTTCCCAACCAGAGACTAAAGCCATGTCTGATTATATCAAGGAAAACCTCGCTAAAGGATTTATACGTCAGTCTAAGTCATCTGCTGGGGCTGGTTTCTTCTTTGTGGCTAAAAAGGATGGGTCACTACGGCTCTGCATCAATTACCGGTGTTTTAATAGTATTACCAAGAAGAACCGTTACCCGTTACCATTGATCCCGGAGTTGTTAGACAGACTCCAAGGGGCTTGAGTTTTTACTAAGCTGGACTTAAGAGGGGCCTATAACCTGGTGCGTATCCGTCCCGGGGACGAGTGGAAGACCGCCTTCAATACCCGGGACAGGGGCATTACACAAGCCATTCGGCTTGTGTAATGCCCCCGCAGTGTTCCAGCATCTCATGAATGAGATCCTTAGAGAACTGTTAAACTCCTGCGTTATAGTTTACCTGGACGATGTCCTCATCTTCTTGCAAGACTTGGACACTCATCGTCGGCAAGTCCGACAAGTCCTTCAGATTCCTCGGGATCAGCGCCTCTACGCAAAACTAGAGAAATGTCTTTTTGAACAAGACTCTTTGCCCTTCTTAGGGTATATTGTTTCGGCTACTGGATTCAGCATGGACCCTGAGAAGGTGTCCGCCATCAAAAAGTGGCCTCAGCCTACTGGTTTAAAAGCGTTGCAATGCTTTTTAGGTTTCGCAAACTTCTACAGGCACTTCATTCCGGGATATTCCCGGCTGGTAGCACCCTTGACGGCCCTAACGAGGAAGGGAGCGGATGTTCGCCACTGGACTTCTGAAGCTTGTAAAGCATTTCAGGATTTAAAAGACACTTTCCTGTTGGAGACTTGCTTACGCCATCCTGACCCGCTACGTCCCTTTGTGGTGGAAGTGGACGCTTCCAGTGTGGCTGTAGGAGCAGTACTGTCACAGCACTCCAGTTCGGGGAATTTACTACCATGCTCCTATTTTTCTAAAAAGTTCACTCCTGCCGAAAGTAACTACGGAATAGGCGATAAGGAACTCCTCGCCATCAAGTTGGCTTTTGAAGCATGGAGGCAGTGGCTAGAGGGAGCTCAACATCAGATCACGGTTTATACCGACCATAAAAACTTGGAGTTCCTTTCACAAGCCCAGTGCCTCAATCCCAGGCAAGCTAGGTGGTCGTTGTTCTTTAGCCGATTTGACTTTATTCTTAAATACCGACCAGCCTCTAAGAATGTTCGGGCTGATGCCCTGTCACGAAATACCATCCTTGAGGAAAATGATGATTCCCCATAGTACATCATCGATCCGGCCAGAATCTCTCTTGCCAGCACCAGTATATCCACGCAAGGAAGGGTGTTAGTGTCCCGACGAGATCGGAGAAAGGTCCTTGAGTGAGCCCACGACTCACTTACAGGAGGTCATGCCGGTCGAGAAAGAACCTTAACTCTCTTGAACCAGTTCTACTGGTGGCCTCGGGTGCGACAGGACATACAAGAATATGTGGCATCCTGCCCAGTATGTGCCAGACAGAAGCCTCTCAGTGGATAACCCTGGGGGCTTCTGCAACCTTTGCCAATCCCCACGGAACCCTGGACTCACATCGCCACGGATTTCGTGGTAGATTTACCTCCCTCTGAGGGTAAGACAGTAATTTGGGTTATCGTGGACCGTTTCTCTAAAATGGTACACCTGGTACCTCTGCCCAAACTTCCTTCAGCGTCAGAATTGGCAAGTCTTTTTATACAACACATCTTTCGGGTCCATGGTCTTCCGCAAAGCATTGTCTCCGACCAAGGGCCTCAGTTTACAGCCAGCTACTGGCGAGCTCTTTGTAAAAAATTTGGGGTACAGTTGAATCTCTCTACAGCCTTCCACCCCCAAAGTAATGGACAAACGGAACGGATGAATCGAACTCTCAAGTCCTTCCTCCGCAGTTTCATTTCAGAAGAAAAGGATAATTGGGTTGCCCTGCTGCCTTGGGCTGAATTCGCATACAATAATCACGAACATTCAGTCACAGGTCAATCTCCATTTCAAACTGTCTTTGGATGCCATCTGAGGTCTCCTGTTCCACTTCCCATGGAGGTTGCTTCACCAGCGGCTCAGACTGTAGCCACTCAACTTCATCATCTTTGGACAGCGCTTCAGCACCGACTCTCCTCAGCAGCACAAAGGGCACAGAGAGCAGCGAATCATCATCGACGTCCTGCCCCAGCATTACTGCCCAGTACTAAAGTATGGTTAAGTACCAAGAATTTGCATTTTCCAGGTTGTTCCCGCAAGTTGGCTCCCAAATTCTGTGGTCCGTTTCCGGTGGCAGAGCGAATAGGATTAGTGTCCTACAGAATCCGTCTTCCATCATCTTTGCGCATTCACAATGTGTTTCATGTGTCCCTCCTGAAACCAGTTGTGCACTCCCGTTTTCATCAACTCACTCATGATGATATCTCAGTCTCATCTCCTGGGGAGCCTGTTTACCAAGTACACGAGGTACGTGATGTACGCTTTCGCAATCGTCGATGGGAGTATTTGCTAGCCTGGGAGGGCTGTGGGTCTGAGGAAGACTCCTGGGAACCTGCACGAAACATTCTGGACAAGTCTCTGCTGACCCAATTCCATTTGGACAATCCCGGAAAGCCCGGTCCTCTACGGAGGGGGCATAAAGGGGGGGGGGGGGGTACTGTTACGATCCCGGTCACTAACCTAGTGACCGGGCTCCTACCTTGTTCTGCCGCGCAGCGAACCGCCGGGTTTCTGGCCTCCAGGGCCGCATGGCAGCGGCGTTTCCTCGTGGAGATGCCGCCATTGACTCTTCCCCTCGACGGGGGAACGCGCGCGCGAAGGGCCGCGTTTTGAGGCGTCTGCACCCAGATGTGCAGACATGCCCCCTTTGACGTCAGACGCCGGGTAGGGGATTTAAACAGAGCCTTTTGCGATTCCAATTTGCCTTGCAACGAGGTCTCTCTGCTGAGTACTAGTTGCCCTCCGGATCGTCTGGTTCCTGATTCCTGCCTGCCTGGTTCCTGATTTCTGCCTGCCTGACTCTGGTTTCGTCTGCTAGCCTGGTTCCTGGATTCTGCCTGTCCGATGACTCTGATTTCTGCCTGCTTGCCGCCTGCCTTGACCTCGGTTCGTGACCTCCACTCCGCTTGCCTGCCGCCTGCCTTGACCCCGGTTCGTGACCTCTCTCTGCTTGTCTTCCGCCTGTCCTGACTCCGATCCGTGTCTTCATTCCACCAGTCTGCTGCCTGCCCTGACTCCGGTTCGTATTCCTTCCTTGGGATCTTCAAGCTTCTAAGTCCCAGCGGCCCGGGTCCCTACGGGCTCCTCCTGGGGGGACCTCGGGCTTCCAGGGCGAAGACTCCTAGGTCCTAGCAACCCGGACTCCCACAGCTCCTCTGGAGGGGTTACGGGTTTCCAGGTGAAGACTCATCTGAACCGCGGAGTTCTGCCTCCCGTCTGTCCCTCCGAGATGGTCGGCCCAAGGATCCACGTCCGGATTGAACAGTCACAACAATAAGGTACAAAACTTCTGAATATAAAATATGTGGGATGCAGATGATGTTTTGCTTTATGTCTCCCACTTAGAATTGATGTTACCGCTTATTATGCAACACATTTGCTCCTCTAATCTCAGGCAACCATATTAATTGGAATAAATCTGAGATGATGCCAATTAATATTCATGCAGATTCATTGGCTTACACTTTTCCCAATTTTCATTGGGTTTCTAATGGTTTGAAATATTTAGGTATGTACTTTTATTCTACCCTTGACTTAACGATCTCTAAGGTGATAGACAAAATTCATACTATGTTAACAGACATAATCACCCATTCCACACCACTTTGTCTTTCTTGGTAGGGTAGATTGGACACAAATAAAATGATTATTGCTCCCAAAATTAACTTGTTGTTTAGTATGCTTCCAATTATTTTTTGCTAAACAATTTTATACAGCCCTAGATGTCATACTTTCTTAATTTTTGTGGAAGGATAAAGCTCCCTGAATTGCCCTAGCTAAACTTAAACTTTCTAAGGATGGGGTGGTATAAATTTCCATGACTTTTGGACTTATCATACTGCTTTATTTTATGCCAAATTGTTACTTGGTTATCATATAAAATGAATTCAGTTTATAAGCCCATTTGGTATGATATTGAGGTGGCTATAGTTCAACCTTTTCCTTTGTGGTCTATTACTGGTCTTCCCTCTCTATCTCACTTTAAAAATCAATCTATAATATATGCAACATGTATGGCATTTTGACTTCTTGAAAGGACAATTGAGAATTTGACCTTATCCTGGATAACCTTCTTATTAACTCCTCATTGGCTAAATTCTCATTTTATGATTGGAAAAAGGACTCTTAATTGGCCATGGTGGTATAATGCTGGTATCTGGTCATTATCTTAGGTTTTTCAGGGCTCACAATAGAGTTTCTAATAACTCATGCAAAATTATGATCCATCTATCACACAAGCATACCAATGCATGCAATTACAACACTGTGTCTGAACAACTCATGGGGATAACCCCATTTTCTTTTTTATAAGTTTTTATTTTTGAAAATTTTCAGAGAATTTTCAAGAAATACACTTGAACTGAAGATAAGAAACACAATTAATATCCATCCAGGAATATACAGAAAAAAAGAATACAACAATGATAATTATTACCATTATAATTATTATTATCATCTCTTAACTAAGGGCAGGAGTCATCATTCTTCATGAATTCCACGAAAAATGGGGTGGGGCGAAGGGGGGACGGGCCTGTGAAAGGCTGCAGCCGTTCGCACCACAGTGGTGCGAT
The DNA here is from genome assembly GCF_901001135.1 of Rhinatrema bivittatum. Taxonomy (NCBI): domain Eukaryota; kingdom Metazoa; phylum Chordata; class Amphibia; order Gymnophiona; family Rhinatrematidae; genus Rhinatrema; species Rhinatrema bivittatum. The sequence goes on from NC_042630.1 coordinate 63,796,946, forward strand.
TTCTCTGGCCGCGGTGGAGCCGGCTGCAGCCTTTTGCAGCGAATAGTGACAGCGAATAGTGGCAATGTAAAAGGTGTAGCTATACACCACGCTACTGCCAGCAATAATGCTCCTCACATTATCACCAGCAGCGGTGTCGCAGATGACTCCTCCCCTCCCCGCCCCAACTCCTCCCCCTCCCTAATTTGCATTATATCGCATGTGAAAAGACCCTTTTCTCACACGATAATGCTTTGAAAAACAGGCATTCAGGATAGCAATGCTAAGCTTTTATACTCATCTAACACAATTGGAGAAGAAGCAAGATTATTGGCAGGTAAGGCTTTATCAGACAAAAAGGATGATAGTTGTACTGGTAGGAAAAACATATAAGACAGATTCTGATATTTAATGATACATTTACACGGGAATTTCAGAAGGAAAAAAGCTCCTGTCTCTAGTACCCTGGGCCTTAATAATAGGAATTGCTTTCTTCTCTTTTGGGTTTGTCTTGCTAGATCTGGATAAATGCAAACTTTTTAGTCCATGAATGTATCCACCCGGTGACGGAAAAACAATTTTAATATCAATTCTCGGTCAGATTCAAGTAGAAAAGTAACAATTAGAGTTGCTGGTGAGATCAGGCCTTTTGGGTAGTTTATAATACATTCGATATGTCCATCTGAGGAGTTTTGACTGGCCACAAAACTTGAAATCCCTTTTGATCCTGGAGAGCCTTTTTAAAAGGTGGTATATAATAGACTCTTGAAACCAGAGAGAGTCTGTTCCAATATTTTTAGAACCTCTAATAGGACATGTGGAGAAGATTCTTAGGCAGAACTATAGGATCCTCAGGGAAATTAATAATACGCACATTTTTCCCCATTCACATTGGGGCGGATTTTAAGAGCCCTGCTCGCGTAAATCCGGGCGGATTTACGCGAGCAGGGCCCTGCGCGCCGGTGAGCCTATTTTACATAGGCCTACCGGCGCGCGCAGACCCCGGGACTCGCGTACGTCCCGGGGTTTTCGGAGGGGGGCGTGTCGGGGGCGGGCCCGAACCGCGCGGCGTTTCGGGGGCGTGTCGGCAGCGTTTTGGGGGCGGGTACGGGGCGTGGCTACGGCCCGGGGCGGTCCGGGGGCGTGGCCGCGCCCTCCGTACCCGCCCCCAGGTCGCGGCCCGGCGCGCGGGGATTTACGTCTCCCTCCGGGAGTCGTAAATCTCCCGACAAAGGTAAGGGGGGGGTGTAGACAGGGCCGGGCGGGTGGGTTAGGTAGGGGAAGGGAGGGTAAGGTGAGGGGAGGGCAAAGGAAAGTTCCCTCCGAGGCTGCTCCGATTTCGGAGCGGCCTCGGAGGGAATGGGGGTAGGCAGCGCGGCTCAGCGCGCGCCGGCTATACGAAATCGATAGCCTTGCGCGCGCCGATCCAGGATTTTAGTGGATACGCGCGGCTCCGCGCGTATCTACTAAAATCCAGCGTACTTTTGCTTGAGTCTGATGCGCAAGCAAAAGTACGCTATTTGCGCTCCTTTTAAAATCCGCCCCTGAGTTTTCTAGCTCCTGCAATATTTTGGTTAAAATCTGATTTTCTCTGATCATGGATTGTTGAATTGCTGACATACTGATTTCCATCTTAGTAGTCTCACAAGAACTTTTATTCAGTGCAACTCCAGGAATAACCCCATTTTCTAAAGCTCCCCATATACTTTCCCTCTTGGGATTTTTTTTTCCCAGGTCTGTATTGTATCTAATCTATATAAACACCTTAAATTTAATCAATTTCCCAGATGCTCCAGTTTAGAGAAAGTTTGGTCTCAAGTGCTCTCTTTGCAAGATAATTTTCCATGGGTTAAGATCTGGAATAGAACCTTGAGGCCATCTCTCTCCTCTTATATCACTCAACCACTTTTTTTTTTAGCCCATCATTTACATTTACATTTCTTATTATTTATGATTCACCTAACACTAAAAGGACTAGGCAATGAACAAGAGTGCAATCATAATATGAAATTACAAATCCAAGGACAAAGAGAAAAATAAATAATAAACAACTTTAAAACATCACATAACTAAAAAGAATAAACATATCTTAAAAATCAATAAAATAACATGTCCTAAAAATAGGCAAGGTTAAAGAGAAAGGGATAGACTTTAAAAAATACATGTGCGTGTCCATGTGCGCACACTAGGGATGTGAATCGTTTTTTGACGATTTAAAATATCGTCCGATATATTTTAAATCGTCAAAAATCGTTAGGGCCACGATACAATACCAATTCCCCTGATTTATCGTTAAAAAATCGTAAATCGGGGGAAGGGGGAGGGCAGGAAAACCGGCACACTAAAACCCCCTAAAACCCACCCCCGACCCTTTAAATTAAATCCCCCACCCTCCCGAACCCCCCCCCCAATGCTTTAAATTACCTGGCGATCCAGCGGTGGTCCAGAACGGCGGCGGTCCGGAACGGCCCCCTCAATTGCATCGTGTTGTCTTCAGCCGGCGCCATTTTGCAAAATGGCCACCGCAAAATGGCGGCGGCCATAGACCCAAAACGATTCACCGCAGGAGGTCGTTCCGGACCCCCGCTGGACTTTTGGCAAGTCTTGTGGGGGTCAGGAGGCCCCCCAAGCTGGCCAAAAGTTCCTGGGAGTCCAGCGGGGTTCCGGGAGCGATTTCTTGCCGCAAATCGTTTTCCGTACGGAAAATGGCGCCGGCAGGAGATCGACTGCAGGAGGTCGTTCAGCGGGGGTTCCGGACCGCCGCTGAACGACCTCCTGCAGTCGATCTCCTGCCGGTGCCATTTTCCGTACGGAAAACGATTCGCGGCAAGAAATCGCTCCCGGAACCCCGCTGGACTCCCAGGAACTTTTGGCCAGCTTGGGGGGGCCTCCTGACCCCCACAAGACTTGCCAAAAGTCCAGCGGGGGTCCGGAAAGACCTCCTGCGGCGAATCATTTTGGGTCTATGGCCGCCGCCATTTTGCGGCGGCCATTTTGCAAAATGGCGCCGGCTGAAGACAACACGATGCAATTGAAGGGGCCGTTCCGGATCGCCGCCGTTCTGGACCACCGCTGGATCGCCAGGTAATTTAAAGCATTGGGGGGGGGTTCGGGGGGGGTGGGGGATTTAATTTAAAGGGTCGGGGGTGGGTTTTAGGGGGCCGGCTCACGATTTTAACGATTATCACGATAGTTTACACACCCAAACGGCAACAATACGATTCCCTCCCCCTCCCAGCCGAAATCGATCGTTAAGACGATCGAGGACACGATTCACATCTCTAGCGCACACTATCCGGCACGCACACATGGACGTGCAATTCTATAACATGTGTGCGCTGGTGCGTGCATGTTACATAATCGGGGGCAGTGTGCGCAACGGGGGTACATTTTTGCTATTTTCACACGGTGACACATCGGGGCCTTCCACAGATCCCTCCCAGTCCACTCTAATTTAGGAGCGAACCTGAAGGGAACTTTCCTACCCCCTACCCTAACCTCCCTTCCCCTTCCCCTCTCCTCCCCACCCTCTAAATACCAATTTTAAATGTTTTTACCTTTTTTTTTTACAAGTTACTTCAGTGCCTGACCTAAAGTAAATTGCACATGCCAGCAGCCGGGATAGTGAACAATGGTACTGTCCCGGCCAGCCCCCTACCCCGCCCCCTACCCTGCCCCTCCCCAACCAAAACACACCTTCCAGCCCACCCCTTCCAAGAGGCCCGGCACTTGAGTGCATCCCGGCCTTTATGCACTTGGCTGGACCTCTTGGAAGATTCATCCAGTGCTCGTGAGGCCTGGCCACGCACATAAAGGCCAGGATTTACACCCCAGGGCTTTGAAAATCTGCCCTAAAGGTTATAACTTGTTTTCTGAAAATCTTAATGGATTCACATTGTCTAATGTCAATGGGAAAAGAGTTCCAGAGGGTAGGCCCCACATCAGAAAAGGCACATTCTTGGGTAACATGGAGTCTCGCAACTTGCAGAGATATAAAGTCAAGGAGGCCATGTTGGGAAGAGTGCAATGATCTCATAGGTTGATAAAATCTCAATAAATACCCCATGGTATCTTCATAGAGCAAAATTGTCTGTTTCTTATGTGTGTTGCTGTACTATAGTACCCATACTTTAGCATTTTGGCAAGAGATGTGTGATATAATTTCCCAGATGTTGAACCTTTCCTATCCTATCTCATATAATATTGTAATATTGAAATCTCGAGCATTACGATTTACACTTCCACCCCCTAAGGTGAAGCATGTAGATTTCCTGCTTTCCATTGCCATTCAGCAGATCCTCCTCAGTTGGAAGTCATCTTCTTATTTAAATGTTTACTTTTGGTGGCATACTGTTCCTTTATATTATCAGTATGAAAAAGCTACAATTGTACATTATAATAGGCTTTCTACTTGGGTGGCCATGTGGAGGTCAGTGGACCATTATTTTTCTGGTTAATTGGAGTTTAACTTGGATCTTTAATGTGGCTGATTCATTTGTAAATCATTTTGGTCAACTTTTTGTTTGTGAAAAGACAGTATAAAAATGTTTGTAAATAAAAAATAAATAAATAAATTTTAATTTCCATTTTGCTGTTTATATTTCCCTACTTGCATTTTGTATATTATCTTAGTCACTTTACCCTCCATTGCTTCAGGTACAAACTTAGATTGTAAGCCCTCTGGGGATACCTATAGTACCTGAATGTAATCCACTTTGAAGCGCTGAAAAAAGTGTGAAAAGCAGAATATAAAAATCTAAGTAAGTAAAAAAAACCCAAAACATTTGAGTTGTGGTCACCCTGAGATTGCTGTTGACTAACAGAGGGTGGGGGAAGGAATAGAACAATATGTATCAGCTTTCTTTCTTCCACCCATCACCATCACCTGTCCCTCTTCCTAAGATGACCCAGTATACTTCCCCTTCAATTCTCCCTGACCCCAGCACTTTCTGTGCTCCCTCCTCCTATAGGTCTCAGTTCCATGACTTATGCATCCTCACTCTACCCTTAGCTGAACAATCCCCAATCACAGCTGCAGGCTGAGTTTTGTGTGTGTTACAGCTCCTCTCCAGTTTCTCCCCACATGCTGCTTGCAGTAGGGATGTGAATCGGTACCGGACTCGTTTCCGGTATCGATTTCGGGTAAAAACCGCGGGAAATCTTTGTTCCCGTGATTCTTACCCATTTTAATTAGCTGCATCGTGCCCCCCCCTCAAAAAAAAAAAAGAAAACACAACACACCCTGACCCTTTCAATTTAATCTTTTCGCACCCCCCTCCAAATTTTTAAAGTACCTGGTGGTCCAGCGGGGGTCCTGGGAGCGATTTCCCATGCTCGGGCCGTTGCCTGCCACTAATCAAAATGGCGCTGATGGACCTTTTCCCTTAGCATGTGACAGGGTACCCGTGCCATTGGCCGGCCCCTGTCACATGGTAGGAGCACTGGATGGGGTTTTCCTATCGGGTTCGGGGGCCCCCCGAATTCTGACGAGTTTGAAAATATCTTCCGATATTTTCAATCGTCAGAAAAACGATTCACATCCCTAGCTTGCAGTGCCTACTCCAGGCTGGCCCCACTTCTCCTATTCTCTGCAGGCTTACTGAGAAAGGGGAGTGGCTAACTGTATACAGAGAGGCCCTGAAATGTCTAGTGTTTCCCCTGAGACCCTGCAATTGATGCAAATCCCCTGAGTCTCAGGGTGAAAGCCTGAGAATTCCCAGGAATGCAAATGAACAAAACCAAAATAACATTAAAGAAACTGAAAAGCACATCCTTTATAAAAATCAATTTCTCTCATTAATAAAGCTTACCGTAAGAGTCTAATTTTACCCAAAGCTCTGAAAGATGAATACATGTTTTCCCTCCTATAAGGGAGGAGGAAGGGTTGCCTGCAAGGCAGTCATGAAAGGGAGAATGAGTTAGTGAGAATTAGTAGAGCTTGAGGGCTGCAGGTTGGAAGGGAGGAGAGTGGAATCTGTGAGTCATAGGAGATACAGGAAGCAGGGGACTTTATTTCACCTTATTCATACTCACCCCCATTCCTGCAACCCCTTCAGTCCTTGCCCTTTCATTCCTTCTCCCTGCCATTTGTGGCCCTCTCATTCACTTCCCTTCTCTCATCTCTCACTGCCCTATCATTCACATGAGTGAGTGAGAGCAGAAAAAACATGAAAGAGCAGAAATAATATGAGAGAGCTGTGGGAGAACGAGAAAGGAGGCAAGTGAGAAGGCTCCAGGGGGAACTGGAACAGAAAAAAAAAAGGATGCATTGGATGGGATGAAAGGAGGATAGTGAGACTCCTGAATTAGATGCAATTAAAGGAGGAGAATAATTGGGCTGTAAGATGAAGGAAGAAGAAAGAGAATGCAGCAGAATGTATCATAAGAAAGTATGTTCAAGGATGTGAGGAAAAGATTAGAGCATGAAAGGACTGCAGGGGTAAGGTATAAGGAGGAAAGAAATAAGAAGAATATTCAACATCTCATTCCTATGTATCATCCATTTATTTCAGAGTATATTTGTCAAGATACCAGATCCAATTCAAGAAAGAACATTTGAATTATATGAAACAGACATTTTCCTTGATGCCCACTGAAACTAATAAACAAGAAAAACAATAATCTTGAAAATAAGTTATAATATTTCAAAACAGGTTCACATTAAGTTAACACCAGTCCAATGCAGGTATTCAATAGTGTTTATTTACTGATAAATCACTGAATAGCTTGGATAAACTAGGGATTTGTAATCATTTTTCCCAAATTAGGCAATTTCAATGAAACTGTCTAATACAAAATGGTTTGGGAGAACCAAAAATGATTGAATTTTTTTGGGCCGAACGAGGGTGCCGGAGGGAACTCGCGGGGAATCACGTGACGCCACGTCACTCCGACGTGGAGCCGACGTCACGTGATTCCCCGCGGGGTCGCTTCCGGGATCCTCGTTCAGCCCAAAAGGAACTTTTGGCCAGCTTGGGGGTGTCAGGAAGCCCCCCCAAGCTGGCCAAAAGTTCCTTTTGGGCCGAACGAGGATCCCGGAAGAGACCCCGCGGGGAATCACGTGACGCCGCGTCACTCCGACGTGACGCCGACGTCACGTGCTCCTTGCAAAGTTGGCCAGAAATGGCGTCCTGACCCCGCTGGATCACCAGGGAGTTGTGGTAAGTCTTGGGGGGGGGGGGGGGGATTAAGGAGGGTGAGGGGTTTAAATTTTTATTTGCACATATGGACATATACTCAACTCATTGAATTCTGTTTATGTCCATATTGACCGCAAATGGGACCCCCTTTGGACATATGGACATATGGACATAAACTTTTGCTCTGCACATCCCTAGTGATGTCTTCACCCAGGGAACCCGGGATCCCCCCAGGAGGGGCCCGTAGGGATCGGGACCGCTGGGACTTACAAGGCTGGAACGGAAGAAGCAAGGACCGGTCTGAAGTCAAGGCAGGTGGCAACCAGGGGAGTCAGAAGCAAGCCGGAGTCTGGAACCAGGAATCAGCCGAACAGTGGGCGGTAGAAGCGGAGGAAGACTGGAGCGGATCCGAGGTCAGGGCAGGCAGCAGGCAGGAGAGTCAGAAACAAACCGGAGTCAGGAACCAGGAGTCGGCAGCAGAGTGGACGGTTGAAGCAGGAGAGGTCCAAAGCAAGTTCGAGGTCAAGGCAGGCAGCAAGCAGGAACATCTAAGGCAAACCAAAGTCAGGAACCAGGAATCAGCAGTAAACTGGAACAGGAAGGCAACTCGAGTCTCAGAAGAGGAACCTCGTTGCAAGGCGAAGTGCTGGAGTCGGATGCCGGCCTATATACTCTGCCGGCGTCTGACGTCATCTTGGGGGCTGTCCAGCACTTCCGGGTGCTGGACCTTGAAATGCCCCGTTCTCGCGCGCGCGCGTAGTTCGCACTGAGGGCAGAGCCAGTGAGGGACTCGGTGGCGTCTCCCACGTGGAGATGCCGCGACTGTGCGACCTAGCGGGCCGGGACTTCAGCGTTTCTTCACGCAGCCCGGGACAGAGGTAAGAGGCCCCAACCCCGGTCGTGGGGGAGGCGGTCGGGGCCACAACAGTTACAACAAAAAATAGAAGGGAAAAATTAAATTTCATTGTTTTATTACAACAATTTTAAAGATGAATGTGAATAAATTTGAAGACAAGAAAGTATACAATACCATATGGAACTATGAATTAAAATTTCCAAATACATACATTCTAGTAAACACCAATAATCCGATGAGATGTTCCCAACGACCATCGGTATATAAAAACTGTTAAATAAATAAATAAAAATAAATAATCCTGCACGATGTGATCTGTACAGCTAGTCTTGAAATCGAGAGCTCTTTACAAATCGAGGCTGTCTCCAGAGCCTTATTCATTTTCCTGATAACAATGAAAATTTAAAACTTCTATGGTTCAATGAAACTTCATTGAAACCTTTTATACACTACATTGATAAAATGAAAGGGACATCTATGATCTTTTACAAACATGACATCTTTGCTTGTTTTTGCCATGGGACATTTTTAAAAATGGTTGTTTCAATTTGAACCAATTATTGTACTAAATTCTTTGTGAAACAGCATTAAGTTCCCCCTAAAGAAGCTTTGGGGTACATTTTAAAAGACAGCGCGCGCGTACTTTTGTTTGCGCATCAGGCGCGAACAAAAGTATGTTGGATTTTATAAGATACGCGCGTAGCCATGCGTATCTTATAAATCCGGGGTCAGCGTGCACAAGGGGGGTGCACGTTTGTACTAACTTGCGTGCGCCGAGCCCTGCGCGCGCTGCCCGTTCCCTCCGAAGCCGCTCCGAAATCAGAGCGGCCTCGGAGGGAACTTTCCTTCCACCCCCCTGCACCTTCGCCTCCCTTCCCCTACCTAACTCACCCTCCCGGCGCTATCTAGACCCCCCCTCACCTTTATCTGAAAAGTTACTACTGCCTCCGGGCAATAGTAACTTATGCGTGCAGGCATGGCAGGCCCAGACACAGGCTGCTGTGTCAGGGCACTCGGCCACGCCCCCGGACCACCACACGCCCCGAACACGCCCCCAATCTGAAACCACACCCCCTGGCCACACCCCTGACCGTCCCTTTTTGCAAGCCCCTGGACTTACGCGGGTCCCTGGGCTTGCACGCACCACCGAGCCTATGCAAAATAGGCTCGGCATGTGCAGGGGTTTTTTTAAAGGGTTACGCGCATACCTTATGCGCGTAACCCTTTTAAAATCCGGCCCATTATACTTTAGCAAAATGGGATCCTCTGTTGGGGTCCACATTGCTTTGAATTTTCCTTGTATGCATGTGTAGCTTGGGTTATGAATATGATTTTTTAATGCATTTATGTTTTGTGGGTTATTGGTGTTTACCAGAATGTATATGTTTGGTAATTTTTATTCATTTTATGTTCCTTATGGCATTGTATACTTTGTTGTCTTTACGGTACGATAAGACTTTGTCTTGAGCATCGGTGTATTAAAAGAACTTAAATAAATAAATAAATAAATAAATAAATAAATAAATGTATTAAAATTTAACTTTAAAATTATTGTAATAAAAATATTTTTTCCTTTCTATTTTTTATTTTAAAAATTACCCCCCAAAACACTGTTTTGTGCATCCCGGCTGCATTGGTGCCATGACCGGGCCTGTTCACCTCACGCTGCCCTACACTAACTCCGGCCTTACCGCGGCTGCCAGCTCCCGACATCCCCAATGCTCTCCTCAGTCATCCTTGGCCTCATCCACACCACAGGCCTCTCAGCAGAGCTCCCATATGGGCTCCGTGTCTTCCAACTCCTCGGCTCTGCCCCTAGGCATGCACGCGGCCGACGTCTCTCCTTTTAAAGATCTTGAGCGTGGGAATCCTGGCTTGGACACCTCCCGATGATTTCACTTAGATGCCCTATTTAAAGCGAGACCCTTTCCCCTGGACCTCACCTTGGAAAATGGGTTGACACCTCCGGTATAGCTAGTTACAGTTCTACGTTCCTGTGTGTTTCCTGCTTCCTTGATCCAGTCTCTGTTCCAGTGTTCCAGTGTTCTTGTGTTCCTGTCTTTTTACAGTGCTCCTGTGTTTCTGTGTTCTCGTGGTCCTCTTTGTGTCCCAGTGTCTGTCCTGTTCCTGCTCCATGTTCCTTAACTGGTAGTACCTTCTCGGACTGGTTCACGGTACTCACCCCTCCTTACCACTGCCTGGAAATGGCCACTGCCTGCATTTTGACTACAATTGACCACTGCCAGGAACTGACCTCTTCTTGCCTGACCACGTTGACCGCCACCTGGAACTGAGCTCTGCTTGTCTTGACTTTGCTCGGACTGATCTCGGAACTGACCCTTCCTTTGGCTGACCTCCCCTGGACCCTTGCGCTTTACTCGGACACTCTATTCATTCCTCCTGTGACCACCAGACCAGCCTGCTCAGATATTCCACATGGCCTACCACGGACTAGACCAATAAGCTCTGCCTATCTCTCCTGGAGGACCTTCCTGTCCTGTTGCATTCCTGAGGTCTCCGGTGATTCCTGTTTCAGTCTAGTCCCTCCTAACTTCACCAGCTGCACACCCTTGCTTGTGGTGGGAACACCTCTCTACTACCTATCCAGGAGATCCTCTGAGGCCCACCTAAGTCCAGGAGGTCTGGGTACTCAAGGGCTTAACCTGCGGAAACCCCGGATTGCTATTGGCGAAGCCTCTGTGTCCTTGTGTGCTCCGCCCCCTGGTGGCAGGCGCTCTCTGGGTCCAACCAGAGGGTTGTACCAATCCTGCACCAGGCCAAGGGTCCTCCTCCAGCGCAACACACTGAATACATTTTATCTGGGAATTGTAAAATATGGCAACAAGCAAAGATCATAATTCATATTAACCTATTACCTGATAGCTTTGAAAGACCAATTGTCCCATCTAGTCTGTCCAGTTACTGCTGTCAACACTATTGAGGATAAAATAAATAACCCAGCTGCCTGCCAAAGTAGGACCACTTGTAAGATATAATTCCCTATCCAGGACAGACTCCACTATCTTTGGGGCTGATGCAATAAAAAGCACGGAAAGCAGGCACTGAAAAGTCAGCCGGCTGCATTGAAGAGCGACGCCGATATGCTCAGCATCGGTTTTCATAACTGGCTGACTGCATTATGAAAACCGACGCCAATAAATTCAGTGTCGGTTTTCATAACTGGCTGAGTGCAGTTATGAAAACCGATGCCGAGTTTGTCGGTATCAGTGCTCATAACCGGCAGAACGCGGTTACCAGTGGTCTGCTGGTTATGAGCACTGACACCGACAAACTCGGCATTAGTTTTCATAACTGCAGTCAGCCAGTTATGAAAACCGACGCCGAGTTTATCGGCGTCGGTTTTCATAACGCAGTCAGCCGGTTATGAAAATCGATGCTGAGCATATCGGCGTCGGTCTTCAATGTAACCGGCTGAGTTTTGTTTTTTTTTAACTTTGCACATTTATTTTTTTGCATTGGAGTGAATGAGTAATAGCCTCATTCAAATGAATTTGCATGCGATGAGTGCTATCCCATTCACACCCGTCGGACACATGTTAAATTGGTGCTAATCCCCCTATTGTATTAGGGGATGGGTTAGCGCCTATATAACCCATGTCCAACTGCGGTTTATATAGTGTGCGCGGCTGAGCACACTGTATTGCATGGGCCCCTTTGGTAGGTGAGCATAAAAATATCCCCTCTTTAGTATAGAATTAGCACTCGTCTGTTCCCTTATGTCAAATGACAATTTCAATCTAAGGAATTCTTTGATTTTGTAAAAAATATTTTTGATATTAGGTTCAGATGCTAATAAATACATTTCAAATAAAATGTTTTTAACAGTGGATTCATGGAGATTGAGAAAGCATATCTGTGTTTCTCCAGGGAAAATATGACCACCAATTTCTCAATTTACAAATTAAATTGTCCTTCTTCAGTCATGCACCTAGGCACAGAAGGTTTATGGTGGTGGTCACAGTGCTGGATTTATGCCCCATTGTGTTTCTGCTTTCAGATCATTAAACAGTGTTTTGCTGCTAATGAGCTGAAAGATGAAATTACCCACTACAAAAGAAGAACCTATCCCCTGGGTTTATACTCTCTATCTTACCTTTGTTTATCTGCTTTTTAGCTAAGCTTCATTTCTTCCTCCTCTAATTAAATAACATCTCATGAATCCTTCAGGAATTACTAAGACTTTTATTTCCTCTGATTGTGTCTATGGGTAAATAACTCAGAAATTGAGTCCTTAATTATTGAAAATGTTCCAAACCCATTTGATCATCATCATCATTTATTTATTTCATAACATTTATAAAAACATAAATATACATTCATAGTCTTTCAACAATCAAGTGTGCTTTATTAATAATAATAATAATAATAATGCCCAAAGCAGGGACCATGGCCTAAACCTGAGCGTTACATTGGTGTCTGGGAGGAAGTAAGACTGATGCTGCCTCCTTAGTGGAGACCCCCAAAAAATAAAAACAAAAAAAACCTTAACTGATCCATCGGTATCCATAGAAGACCGGGTCCCAATGCTGGGACCTTGGCCTGGCCCAGACCCGACACCGCAACTTGACCTGGAGGCTAGGTCCTGATGCCTGGGCCTTGGCCCAGGGTCAGGCCCAGGCATTGATGTCCAGGCCTGGGAGCTCCAAGGGCATTTGTCTTCCTTCTTTGGTGCTTCATTGCCAAATGTTGGGCCTCTGGTTTGGGTCGCAGCATCAGGACTTGGTGGAGGCCAAGGCCCTGGTGTCATGACCTGGCCTCTGGGTAGGATCATCGTGTCGAGCCTGGGCTTCAGCCTGCCCTAGGCTGAGGCCCAGGCATCAGAACCAAGCCTCTGGCCTGGGTCATGGCATTATGCCTTGGTCCAGGCATAGGTCCTAGAATCAGGACCTGGCACCCGAGTCGGGTCATATTATTGGGTCTGGGTCTGGGCCAAGGACACATGATTGGGAATCAGCCTCCAGGTCGAGTCATAGCGTTGGGCCCTGGCTCGGGCCCTGGCTTAGTTTGAAGCACAGCCATCGGGACCCAGCCTTTGTGTCGGGTTGTGGTATTAGGCCTGGGTCTGGGCCGTGGCCTAGGCCAAGGCCCTCGTGTCAGGACCTGGTCTCTGGGCCAGGCCACTGTGTCAGGCCTGGGTTTTGGCTCTGGCATAGCCTGAGGCATCGGCCTTGAGTAGGTTCAGCCTATGCAAATGTGAGGCTTCGGTCCAGTCCTACCAGCGCATACCCACCAGACCGGGTAAGTGGGGGTGGGGTGATCCTGGCCCTGGCATTTTTCTGTGGGGGATGGGAAGGAGGCCTAGTTGTCATTTTTTGACTGTATTGCATTGTTTTGTTTTTAATTGCTGGATTCATTTTTTTTTTTTCATATGAATCAAATGAATCAATCCTCAAACTGAAATTCATGAGAAAAAAACCTCCCAAAATTGAACTGAAAAATGATTTTTTTTTCCTTGCACATCCCTACAGAGAAGTGCAGCAAAAAGATTAATGAGGGTGGAACAGCTACCTAATGAAAACATATAAAACAGGTTAGGATAAAGCACACCTAGCCAATTTGTCAGGATTGCCCAATATATATGATAGATTTTCATACATTGAGAGCCAGCATATACAAATCTATCTCATGCATATTCAATACGTATGTCCTGAAAACCTGACTGGTTAGGTGTGCCTCCAGAAGATGGTTGGGAAATCCTCGTTTACAGCTGTACAGCTTGGAGAAGAGGCCACTGATTGGGAATATGAATGTGGTTTATAAAATCATGACAGGATGGTACATGTAAATAGGAGAAAGGAAAAGGGAAAGCAGTTTTAAACTATCAAATTTGCTGCTCACTTATAAAATTTTTATAAAGTGTATTTTACTTTTTCATTTTTTAATTGTTTTTAATTTTTAATATTTTGGTATTCTTTTAAGACAACTGAAAAAAATCATATGTTTTAGAAGTGAACTGCATCAGCAAGCCAGACAGCGTCTCTTAAAGCATTTAAAGAGCGCCCGGTCTTCTCAATCACTTGCAGTCACGTTTGGATATATCGTCACTTCTACGGTGGTTGCTTGAAATAGAAATTGTCCAAGAAAATTTTTTTTAAAAGTTCAACACACACCGCTAAGTTTTCTCGGCTTCACAAAGGATGCAGTGCATACATAGAATCTAAATGTCTTAAACACGGCTTGCTTCAATAAAGGATGCAGAAACTTCATACACCAGACGGTATAAGTGCCTTAAACGTGGCTCAACTGAGGCCAAAGTTTCACTGTTGCCAGCTTCATCAGGAGCTAAATTGACACATTAGACACATTCAGAATTCTTCAGTTCCGTCTTTTAAAGAAAATACAGCTGATGCTGTTGATGTCTTAGTCTTCTAGCTTTATCACTAATATAGATAACAAAAATACTAAAATCAATATAAATTATGGAGACCATCTCCTATACTTATCTTTCAACGGAGCAAGACAATCGTATCCTTACTCGGGACCCGCAGGTCTCCAACATGGATTCAAGATGGACAGAGAATACTCAATGATTGCAGCACCATTTTTAAACAGACCAAAATGATTCCAACGCAACCAATGGGATTCGAATGATGTCATTACGTACTGAATCAGAAATCAGTCAGAGAAACACCTGTAAATCTGAATTCGCATTCAGTCCATTCGGCTGTAAAGTCTGTAAACGATGTATCCAACGCTGTTCAGACTGAAGGAGGAGGCAATTATAATCACCTCCACACCACGATGGGCTGATTTGTTCCAAAACACACGCCCGGAGTTCATCAAAATTATGAGTAAATTCTTGGCAATGACTGACCGACGGTGCAGTAACCCGAGCATGCGTCAGACAAAAGCGGTGCTCAGTAAGACTCGCCGAATGGACTGAATGCAAATTCAGATTTACAGGTGCTTCTCTGACTGATTTCTGATTCAGTACGTAATGACATCATTCGAATCCCATTGGTTGCGTTGGAATCATTTTGGTCTGTTTAAAAATGGCACTGCAATCATTGAGTGTTCTCTGTCCATCTTGAATCCATGTTGGAGACCTGCGGGTCCCGAGTAAGGATACGATTGTCTTGCTCCGTTGAAAGATAAGTATAGGAGATGCTCTCCATAATTTATATTGATTTTAGTATTTTTGTTATCTATATTAGTGATAAATCTAGAAGACTAAGACGTCAACAGCATCAGCTGTATTTTCTTTAAAAGACGGAACTGAAGAATTCCCAATGTGTCTAATGTGTCAATTTAGCTCCTGATGAAGCTGGCAACAGCGAAACTTTGGCCGCAGTTGAGCCACGTTTAAGGCACTTATACCGTCTGGTGTATGAAGTTTCTACATCCTTTATTGAAGCAAGCCGTGTTTAAGACATTTAGATTCTATGTATCCACTGCATCCTTTGTGAAGCCAAGAAAACTTAGCGGTGTGTGTTGAACTTTTAAAAAAAAAATTCTTGGACAATTTCTATCTCAAGCAACCACCACAGAAGTGACGATATATCCAAAAGTGACTGCAAGTGATTGAGAAGACCGGGCACTCTTTAAATGCTTTAAGAGACGCCGTCTGGCTTGCTGATGCAGTTCACTTCTAAAACATATGATTTTTTTCAGTCGTCTTAAAAGTATACCAAAATATTAAAAATTAAAAACAATTAAAAAATTAAAAATTAAAATACTCTTTAGAAAAAATTTATAAGTGAGCATCAAATTTGATAGTTTAAAACTGCTTTCCCTTTTCCATTCGTCTATTGTATAGCGGGATTGCTTTGCTCTTTTTTGCGGTACATGTAAATAGGGTATAGTTATTTGCCCTTTTAAATAGTACTAAGACTAACGGACAGTGCATGAAACTTACAGGTAGCAGATTTAAAACAAATTGGAGAAAGTATTATTTTTTTCCACTCAATGCATAACATGCTGTGGAATTTTTTGCCAGAGGCTGTGCTCAAGGCGTAATATAACAACATAGTAAAGGACAGCAGAAGAAGACATAAGTGGTCCATCCAGTCTGTCCAGCAGGTTGTTTAGGGTATTAATTGCTGCTCCATACAGGTTACAACAGGTTACTCCTTTTCTTCATTTGCATCCTTCAGCCACTAGGGATCCTCTCTATTTATCACACACTCTTTTTTAAATCCATTACTGTTTTTGTGTTTGCTATCTCTTCTGGGAGGGCATTGCATACATTCTTCAATCTTTCCATGAAAGAAAATTTAGATGTCATCCTTACCCCCTTGGAGCTTCATATTATGCCCACTATTTATTGCATTTGATTATTAATAATGTAAGACCACATATCAACATTTATACATGGTTTCCATAAAAGCATCCATTATAAATGCATAAAATTCACAATTATAAAATTATGAACCATAGCGAACCTTCCATTTATCGCCAAACTTATGGAGAAACTGGTTATCTCCCAACTCTCTGACTATCTAGAGGTTCAGAAGATTCTCTACACGGTTCAGGTCGGATTCTGGAAATCTTTAAACACAGAATCCCTCCTTATCTCGCTCACAGACAACATCCTCATGGGTTTAGATAAAGGCCAATCATATCTCCTGGCATGGCTGGACATTTCAGCTGCATTTGACACGGTGAATCATTGCATTCTCATTAACCGCCTTACAGACATTGGCATTTCTGGTAGTCCTCAACTGGTTCAAGTCCTTCCTCAGCAATAGAATCTACAAGGTCAAAGTAAACAACAAAGAAACCCTTCCCTTCAGCTCCTCACACAGAGTGCCCCAAGGATCGTCCCTCTCACCCACCCTCTTTAACATTTATCTGCTACCCCTCTGCCAGCCCCTCGCAAATCTGAAACTAACACACTTCATCTACGCCGACGATGTTCAGATATTGATCCCCATAACTAAATCCATTCCAAAAACCCTCAAATTCTGGAACAGCTGCCTAGACTCAATCAACCTACTCCTCTCTAGCCTCAACCTAGTCTTAAACACCAAAAAAACGGAACTCCTTCTCATCTCCCCCAACGACAACAACCCTCACAACAACAACCTCATTACAGCATCAGCCTCTACATCCCATGTAAAAGATCTTGGTGCTATACTAGACAACCGACTGAATTTAAGAAATTCATTAACAATACCACCAAGGAATGCTTCTATAAATTACACATCCTGAAAAGGCTAAGACCTCTCCTGCACTTTTATGATTTCCGCACAGTTCTACAAGCCATTTCCGCACAGTTCTACAAGCCACCATATTCTCAAAAATAGACTATTGCAACTCACTACTCCTTGGCCTCCCTGCAACTCACTACTCCTTGGCCTCCCTGCAACTTCTATCAAACCTTTGCAAATGCTCCAGAATGCTGCCGCAAGGATACTAACAAACACCCATTCTTAAGAATCTACATTGGCTGCCCATTAACTTCAGAATACTCTACAAATCTCTAACCATCATCCATAAGACCATCCATAATCAGTCTTCACTCCAGTTAAAAATCCCGCTCCACTTTCACTCCTCCATGAGACCATCAAGAGAGGCTTATAAAAGTACCCTCCAAGCCCCACCTGCCAAGTTCATGCTACACTCCTCCTTAATGAAACGTGCCTTCTCTACAGCTGGTCCATCTCTTTGGAACTCATTACCATCAGAATTACAACAGAAACAATGCCAAAGCACATTTAGAAAGAATCTGAAGACTTGGCTTTTCAGACAAGCCTTTCCTTAATTGGAGGCAGCACTAACACCGACCATCATCATCTTTATCAGTTCACCAACATGCTGTGATCAGCCTTTCATTAAGCTACTTTTACGGTTTAATGTTCCCTGTATTCAGAATTCTAGCACCCCATTTCCCCCAGGTATTCCCCCCTTATTTTCCCCTCCCCCCTCCCTTCCCCTCCCTTAAGTTAGGAGCCAAGTTCTAACTAACTTCTGTCTAGATTCTGGAATTTTTCTGGTTACTCCTCCTGTTATTTGTAATCTATTTATTTATATATGTATACATCTATTTATTAATTTCTCTTGTTTACTTGCCTTGTTATTTGTAACTTTCCCAGGTTATGTTTGATGTAAATCGGTGTGATAAGACTTTTTGTCCTGAACGTCGGTATATTAAAAAGTACTAAATAAATAAATAGATAAAAAAATAACTAAGACATAAACAAAATGTTCATGATCAGTTAAAACTTAAAACATTCAACATATACTTAAAAATTGCCTGCTAAAAGTTGTCTTATTGCTACCAATTTCTCACTATATTTTCTGGGATGGTAATTCTTATACATTCTATGCTTATTGGAACAACATTGCTTTAATTAGTTTCCTAAATTTCATAATTCCAAAGAAAAGGGCCTTGCATATAGGGAAGGGATTCTATAGATTCATCAAGCCTCACAACTCTAAATGATGCTACATTTAGAAGAGACTGAGATGCAAATTTTAAGGTCCTTGTTGGTTGCTAGAACTTCAAAGCTGCATTGAAACTTGGGGGAGCAAGACCATCTATTCCCTTGTAAAGTAGCATGATGATTTTAAACTTAATTCTTTATATTTCTGGTAGCCAATGGTATCTGATTCGCACAGGAGTAATATGCAGCTGCATGGGCACTCCAGATACAGCCTAGGTTTGAGCATACTGTAATGCTTTCATTGCATTATGCAGCCTGAAAATGTGATGAAAAAATAACTCTTGCTGCTGATGGTAGGCCCATAAGAGGGGCAAAATCATCCATTTTTTAAAAATGGTCTATGGTGCCTCATATCACAGTATTGCCCTTTGAAGGGGGCAGATCTATGATGAAATCCATAGATAAGAGTCCACGGTTCTTCGGGTGCTGGAAGTGGTTGTAAAAGTCCCCAAGGTCGCCTGACTGGGGTTTTCTTTTGTTGTGCACACACATTGCAGGATGTGACATATGCCTTTGAATTGGAGATCAAAGAAGGCTACCAGAAAAACCTCTGGAGCAGTGCCACATTTTGTGCTTGTCCTGGGTGGCCAGAAAATTTGGAGTCATGTGCCCAGTGAAGAACTCTTTCCCAGAGTCATTGGGGCACCACGGTCTTCCCAGTAGGAACTGGATGGGTGGCAGACAAGGAAATACAAGCTGGGTTGATAATATGAGTTGGCACTTCTGGAATGTCTTCAGGTTCAAACGACCGGGATAAGGCATCTGCCTGGATGTTTTTATCAGCAGGGTGGTAGCGGAGTTCAAAATTGAACCTGGAGAAAAATAAGGTCCATTGAGCCTGACGGCATTAAGATGCTGTCCTTGACATAGATGTTCTAAATTTTTTTGGTCCATGAACACCGTGAATTTATGTTGTGCGCCCTCAAGCCATGGGCACCACTCTTCAAGAGCCAACTTGATGGCATACTTGATGGCATACTTCTTGAGCTTGGCGTATAGGCGATGATCTCGCAGCCTCTGCAGGACTTTGATAACATCAGCTTGATGACTCTGAACACTACTGGAAATGATGAGGATGTTGTCCAAGTATACGACAACACACTGGTATAGCAAGTCTTGCAGGATGTCGTTCATCATATTTTGAAAAACGGCCGGAATGTTGCATAGGCCAAATGGCATCACTAAATACTCGAAGTGGCCATCGTGATTATTAAAGGCCGTTTTCCATTAGACCCCTTGATGAATGCAAACCAGATTGTAAGCACCCTTTAAATCTAACATCGTGAAGATTTTTGCTCCTTGGAGCCGATCAAACAACTCTGAAATTAGTGGTAGAGGATATTGATCCTTGATGGTAATTTCTTTCAGACCTCTATAGTCAATGCAAGGGTGAAGGGATCCATCCTTCTTGCTGACAAAAAAGAATCTGACTGCTGCCAGTGACTTAGATGGTCTAATGAACCCTTTCTGTAGATTTTCTTGAATGTAGGATGACATGGCCTTGGTCTCAGATAAAGAGAGTGGATAAACTCTTCCTCTGGGTGGTTCTGTGTTCGGTTTCAGGTAAATTGCACAGTCATATGATTTGTGTGGTGGAAGCACATCAGCTGCTTGTTTAGAAAATACATCTTGGAATGATGCATACTACAGTGGTAGACCAGGGAGAGCAGTAGAAGTGGCAAAGCATGGGAATGGTGTTAACTTTTTTAAGCATCTGTCATGGCAGGTTGGACCCCATTCTCCCCAGTTGAACTGGGGAGAATGGTCTTGCAACCATGGGATACCCAGAACCATAGGGTGGATAGACTTCTCGAGGATCAAGAACATGATGGTCTTGGTATGAAGGGATGCAGTGCGTAGGCAGGCTGGGTATGTGGTAAGAGAAACATCTCCTGGCAATGGCTCGCCGTGTATAGATGAGAGAAGCAGCGGTGTGGGTACTGGTTTGATAGGAATGCATAGCTGTTCTACCAAATTTTTCAGAATAAAATTCCCATCTGCACCAGAATCGACTAGTGTTTGTGTGGTGAACTCGAGCGGCTCAGAGATGATAGAGACCGGGAGAGTCAATGGAGGAGATGGTGCAGTCAGACCTAGGAAGAGTCCTCCAGTGGATCCTAGGGTCTGCATGTTTCCTGGACAGATGGGACAAGTTTGGCCTGCATGGCCAGTCTTCCCATAAAATATGCAGAGGCCCATCTTTTTGCAAAAGCGCCTCTCCTTGGCAGTTAAGTGACTCCGGCCTAATTGCATCGGTTTGTATTCTTCTTCAGGATTGGGTAGGATCTGAACCAGATCTGAGGGCAAGGAGTGAGTGTGATTCCTTCCAGAATATGACAGTCAATCCTTCTAGTGAGATCCATAAGGGAACTTTGAGTGTCAGGCAACTCCTGTGCAGCAAGTTCATCCTTTAGATGAGAGTTGAGACCTTCTAAAAAGATAGCTCTTAGACAATCCGAATCCCATAGGAGTTCAGAAGACAGGGTTTTAAATTTGATTACATAGTCTGGGAGTAGTTTAGACCCTTGTTGGATGTGTAGGAGTGATGAACCAACTACAGACTGGCATGCAGGATAATCAAATATAGATTTGAAGAGAGTCAGAAAGCCAGGCAAGTCATTCAGGACTGGATCATTGCGTTCCCATAATGTTGAAGCCCAAGCCAGGGCTTTCCCATCCAACAAGGACAAGATATGTGTTATCTTGGTAATGGCTGTAGGGAAGTACATTGGTTGTAAGGAGAAGTGCATACTGCACTAGTTTAGAAAGCCCCTACACAACAGGGAGTCTCCTGAGAAATGAGTAGGGGCAGGTAGAGGAACTGTAGTATGCCCGGTAACCGCCGGGGGTGATGCACTCAAATCAGGAGTAGGAGAAGCATTTAGTCTGGTATTCAGCTGATTAAAGGCAGTAGTCAGTGACTCCAAAGTTCTCTGTTGCTCTGAAATCCGTTGGGCCAGGCCAGGAATGGCTTGCAAGGCTGAGAGCTGAGCCAGATCCATGGAGATAGCAACCTGTTATGTTTTAACTTGCTTTGTGGGCCCTTGGGTCATGGAGAGAGCTGACTCCACTCACAGTGAGGAACCCTGTGGGGACTCTCCACGACAGGCAAGGTCTCAATAGTGATGGACACAGGAGTAAGAGAATATTTATTGTACAGCAAAGAGATACCCAAAGAGTGGGTTGTAAACTCTGTCCTGGAATAGTAGACCTGGAATAGATTCTCTGGTAGTGGTCTGCAGAGTGGGATAACCAGGGGAATCCTTGCTTCTGGATAACCTTGTGAGTGGCAGCTTTGGTGATGATCCGCCATGCGGGGTAGGCCGGAGGCAGATGTGAGTAACTGATACTAAACAGCATCAATCCAGTAGTGGACCGCAGGGTGGGATAACCCAGAAAGTACTTGCTACAGATATTGTTAGTGCATTGTAGCTCTGGTAGTGGTCCGCAGTGCGGGGTAATCCAGACGTAGGTGTTGGCACTTGGCACAAGACAGCGTGGATACGGTAGTGGACCACAGAATGGGGTATCCCGAGGATCCACCCAGCAGGATAGATGAAGTAACCAAAGAGTAGGTCTTGTACTCATAATGCAGTAGAGAATTTGTAGTAGCATCAGCAGAGATCCAATGCAGGAGAACTCACTTAGCTGGAGAAGAAGAGACAGGCAGAGAAGGCCCTCCAAGGAGCGGATAGCCCTGAGTGCAGCAAGGCCCCCGAGGAGCGGGTACCTGAGTCACTCAACCAGGAACACCGGTACAGCGATGTGAAGCATCTCAGAGAAAGGAATAGCAAGATGGAATCCTTGCTAACACATAGAAGGAAAAGTCAGGTTAGTTTAAATACACGTAGGCAGTGACATCATGCAGAGGGGGCGCCCCTGAGGTTCCCGCATGACGTGCACAAGAAGGAGGCAGGAGCATGTGCCCAGGTCACTCCGGGTTCAAGATGGCAACCTGGATCACTCTCACCATCCCGGGAACACCAAGGTTGGCGTGCAGAGGCAGAGATGGCCATCTTAGCCAGAATCAAGGCTACTGGTCAAAATGAGGTGAGCAGCAAAGGTCACAGCCATCTGCGACTGAAGGCACAGCACAGGTGTAGGAGAGGTCAGGCTTGGAGAAGGTAGGCGAGGTCAGGCATAGCAGAAGGCAGGCTTGGAGAAGGTAGGTGAGGTCAGACGTAGCAGAGGTCAGGCTTGGAGAAGGCAGGCGAGGTCAGGGGTAGCAGAGGTCAGGCTTGGAGAAGGCAGGCGAGGTCAGGGGTAGCAGAGGTCAGGCTTGGAGAAGGCAGGTGAGGTCAGGGGTAGCAAAGGTCAGGCTTGGAGAAGGCAGGCGAAATCAGATGTAGCAGAGGTTAGGCTTGGAAAAGGCAGGCGAGGTCAGGCATAGTAGAGGTCAAATCCAGGAACTCAATTCAACAGAAGGATCAGACAGACAAACAACGGAACAAGAACCAGGAACTTGGAGAATCAGGAACATGAACAAGACAAGCACGGAGGCAACGAGTGCTCAGTAACCTGGAACAGGAGACCAAGAGCCTTGTTGCAAGGGCGATGCTGAGGAGCGCGGCCTGGATATTTATACAGAGAAGGATCTGATGTCAACATTCCAGTCCGTGGCCAGGTTCACATCAAGGGCCCTTTACAGCTGTCACTGATGCGCATGTGCATGCATAGGGAGGGGTGCGGTGCTGCCGGTGGCGTGTCTCTGTGAATTCCGCCGAGAGGCCCGCCACATAGGAGAATCCTGGCTGGAGGACCTGATAAGTGAAGCAGAGCCAGAGGCGCTAGCAGGAACCCAAGGTCTGGGTCGGCGGCCTTCTGCAGCCAGCAACAAGGAGCTGGGACTGGGAACTGCTTGAAACGGTGAGAGGGCCGCACTGTGGGGTTGCCGCAGGCGGTGAGCGTAACAATAAAATGGAGTGATAACCCAGTTACTCAGCTATTCACAAGTAATGGGAACACTAAGGCGTTTATATTTCACTCACAACATTTAATCACAGATCTCAAAATGGCCGCAATTTTTTTTATTAAAAATGTTTGTTGCATATAAGACTGAAATTGCTTAATTACTTAGATTATCATGAATAGCCTAGGTCATTAATGTTCCACTTTATTTATCTTAACATTGAAAGTTCTTTCAATAGACCACACTCAAAAGCAACATGTGGTTTATGCTCCTTTTGTCCTCATACTGTCTCAGGTGATATTTGGATATATCTAGTAACAGGCATTGTATACACATTATCTGGGGCTACTAATTCTTTATTATCTTTTGTGATCTATACAATCAATTCTTCTTGTCCAAAATGATATGTGGATTGTACCAAGCAGCAACTCAAAATATATATGACTGAATATTAGAGTTATTTTGGAATTCAGAGGACACTGGATCCCATGGTGCTTAAGAACATAAGAACATAAGAAATTGCCATGCTGGGACAGACCAAGGGTCCATCAAGCCCAGCATCCTGTTTCCAACAGAGGCCAAAAACCAGGCAACAAGAACCTGGCAATTACCCAAACACTAAGAAGAACCCATGCTACTGATGCAATTAATAGCAGTGGCTATTCCCTAAGGGGTAGATTTTTAAACAGCGCGAATAGGCCTACTTTTGTTTGCGCTCCAGGCGCAAACAAAAGTACGCTGGATTTTAGTAGATATGCGCGGAGCCGCGCGTATCTGCTAAAAACCTGGATCGGCGCGCGCAAGGCTATCGATTTTGTATAGCCGGCGCTAGCTGAGCCGCGCAGCCTACCCCCGTTCCCTCCAAGGCCACTCCGAAATCGGTGCGGCCTTGGAGGGAATCCTCTAACGCCCTCCCCTCACCTTCCCCTCCCTTCCTCTACCTAACCCACCCGCCCGGCCCTGTCTACACCCCCCCCCTTACCTTTCTCCGGGGATTTACGCCTCCCGGAGGGAGACGTAAATCCCCGCGCGCGAGCGGGCCTCCTGCGCACCGGGCCGCGACCTGGGGGCGGGTACGGAGGGCGCGGCCACGCCCCCGGACCGCCCCGGGCCGTAGCCACGCCCCCGTACCCGCCCTCAAAACGCTGCCGACACGCCCCCGAAACGCCGCGACGACCGGGCCCGCCCCCGACACGCCCCCTTCCGAAAACCCCGGGACTTACGCGAGTCCCGGGGTCTGCGCCCGCCAGTAGGCCTCTTTGAATGTAGGCATACCGGCGCGCAGGGCCCTGCTCGCCTAAATCCGCCCGGTTTTGGGCGGATTTAGGCGAGCAGGGCTCTGAAAATCCGCCCCAAAGTATAATTGATTAATAGCCATTAATGGACTTCTCCTCCAAGAACTTATCCAAACCTTTTTTGAACCCAGCTACACTAACTGCACTACTTCATTGTCTATATCAGGGATATTTATTTCAAGATTTGCATTGGAATACAGGGATGTGAATTGTGTGCCCGATCGTTTTAACGATCGGGTTCGGCTGGGGGGGTGGGGAATCTGATCGTTAGAGATGTGAATTGGGATCGGTTCCGATTCCAATTCACATCACTAATTTTTTTTATTGAGGCCCGCGCCGATAAAAAAAAACCCACCCCAACCCTTTAAAATTACCCCCTTAGCCTCCCCCACTCTCCCGACCCCCCCAAAACATTTTACACATACCTGGTGGTCCAGGGGGGACACGGGGAGCGATCTCCCGTTCCCAGGATATCAGCTGCGCTAAACAAAAATGGTGCAGATGGCCCTTTGCCCTTACCATGTGACAGGGTATCCATGCCATTGGCCAGTCCCTGTCACATGTCACAAAGGTGGCCGGCTCCATCTTTAAAGATGGCGCTGGCCATCCATGGCTCCTACCATGTGACAGGGGCCAGCCAATGGCACGGATACCCTGTCACATGGTAAGGGCAAAGAGCCATCGGTGCCATCTTTATGAGTGGCAGCCAATGGACCGAGAGTGGGAGATCGCTCCCCGCACCCCCCCCCCCCCCGGACCACCAGGTAATTTTAAAAGATTTGGGGGGGGGGTTGGGAGGGTGGGGGAGGCTAAGTGGGTCAGTTTAAAAGTTCAGGTGGGTTTTTTTTTTTATTGGGCCATCGGCGCCATTTATATTAGTGGCAGCCAAAATGGTGCTGATGGCCCGAGAGCGGGAGATCGCGCCGGGACACCCCCCCCCCCCCCCCCCACTGGACCACCAGGTAATTTAACATTTTGGGGGGTTTCGGGAGGGTGGAGGAGGGTAAGGGATTGGTTTTAAAGGGTCGGGGTGGGTTTAGGGGTTGTTTTGGTGTGCCGGTTTTCCCGCCCTCCTCCCAAATAATTCCTGTGCCCGATTTAATGATTTTTGACAATAAATCGGGGGAATTTGTATTATATCGCGCACTCTAACGATTTTTGACGATTTAAAAAATATCGACCATTTTTTTAAATCGTCAAAAAACGATTCACATCCCTATTGGAATATCATTGAATCTATTCAGTTAATTTGATGAAGGGGTAACTGGGAATCATATTTAATTACCTTGAATGATATTGGATATTTGCTTTATGATCTGTACATCCCAAATTCATGAATATTAGCTTGGTTTAGTAGTGATGTGATTGTGAATTAACAAATGGATAGATGAGGATTATGGATTACACCAATTGGATTATGAGTTGAAACTTTAATTTGATTGGCTCTTAAGAATGAAGCTGGAATATTTAAATGCTGACGTGTTTTGTTTGTAGTAAAAAATATGGGTGAACAAAATGGATAAAGATGCTTCAAGCTTGATTCCAATAGGGAATTGCCCCCAATACAGTCTCATCTCAAAATAGACCATGCTGGCACCCCTGCCCATAAAATGGTCACCACTAATGATGCTCAAATCTTCCACTATGAAGAGGGATGTTTGCAAAGTGGGCTGGAGAATTGGACATGGCAGCCAGTCCAGTGGTTGATTATCCTACAGTCATATGAACATCCAATAAAGTGGGATGGGAAAGGGGCAGTAACTCAGTCAGCCCCTCTCCCTGCCATTTTAAGAGCAGTCACATGTCTCACCAATCACATCTTATTGCTTGGAAATTTGCTTGTGATGGTGTTTGGGTGTGTATGTATGTGGAGGTTTGATGTGAGATTCTAGTTATAGCATAGGTTGAGAGATCAGTGATAACCATGCAAGACCACAGAGTAGGTTAAATTAGAAATTTTTGAGTAGGAAACAGAGATTTTGTGGGCCTATATATAGCTTTATGACTCCCTCATTGTAAGGTGTACCTAAGTAATCACGGGGTGGGCTGGTCCTTTTTCTTCAACTGGGATGGTTGGGTAACACTGGTGAAATGTGGCCACTTTAAATATTTTATACAAAGAATGTGACCTCAAAGAAGAAGTACAATAGCCACCATGTAAATCAGACTTCTACACTGAGGTTAGCGGTGTAAAAACAAGAGTGAGACACATCATGAATTTTGAAGCCTCAAAGGACTTTGTAGGATTTTTTTTCTATGGCTAACTCATTACAGATCAATGTATAGCTTTTTGTATGATAAATATTTTGACATATGAGTTATCAAATGTTTCTGTGTGCCTTTTAGGATGTTGGGGGACAACTTAATATATCAACTGACTAAAAGGTAATGTATAATTTGAATATATTGCAGCCATGTTTTCTCTATATAAAGTGGAACTCTGTTCTGAGGCAATGTGCACCCCTTTTTCAAATGGATGTCTTTGGAGTAGGGAGCTGAAGACAGGGGATATATGTGCCAACTGGGCATATGACCATCTTGTATAAAGGTCTGTCTCTGGAGTGATTATAACTGTGGTAAAGTAGATCCTTGGGTCAAGGAGGTGCTAGAGCTGTGTATAGGGAGGAGCCCACAGGTTCCCACCATCAGCAGGCAGTTGACTGAGGCAGAGGCTCAACAGGAACTTTGCCAATACCAGCCCATGTTCCCCTTAAGTTGAGCCCTCAGATGCTGAGGCCAGTTGGTCTTACGCGTGGGCCTCTGTGACAAGTCATAGAGATGGAAGAAGTAGTAAAGGTCTCAAGAAGAAGGAAAGGTCCAAGCAGAGGATGGGGTAAAGGACCAACTAAGTGGAAGGCACTCAGCTGGGGGTGAACCAGCAGGAAGTTCAGCTAGCAAAAGTTGAGTCATGCAGCAAGACACAGGGTCAGTGTCCACGAGGTGGTTAGAGGCGTGCAGCAGTACTCATAGTCAATGTCCAGGCAGTGGTCAGAAGCAGGTGGAAGCAGGCAGTGTCAGGTTCAAGGAAGAGATCAAAGCCAGAAATCTAGAAGAGAAGTAGGATAGGCGGGAGACCAGAGGAAGAACACAGATGAGGAAAGTAACCACAGGACAATACTGACCGGGCAGATATACAGGACACAGGAACATGGAGACTGCAGTCAGGAACAGACGCTGGAAGCTAAAGGGATCTGGAATGCAGGAACAATGCTATGGTAACTCATTCTACCCAAAGGTAGTCAACCTATTGCCAAGGCACTGACGCTTCAGGGAAAGAAAGGGCTCTTAAATAGTAGCAAGGCTGTGATATCATCAGCTGGTACCCAAGGCCCTTTCCCACTGAAAGTCCTTTAAATACCGGGAAGGTGCTTGTGCGTGCATCTAAGGGACATCCAGGTTGAGGGCATCATTGGAACTAGGCCGGAACCAGTGTGATGCAGTTCCACTGGCCCGTGATGGTTGGCCATGCTGAGACTGAGCGGTGATGACTGGTATGGGAGGAGCAGACAGGCATGGGGAACATACAGACCAAGTAAGAGGGCGGCTCAGGGTTCCTCAGAGGCAAGGGTTAATGCAGAGGTCTGTGGGCCATGGTCTTATGTTGTAAGAGAAAGTACACAATAATGAGAAGAGTTTGACATCTTTGACATGGTGGGGGAGAATTGTTTTTTGGAAGAGTTGGGGGAGGATGATGGGAGTGGAGGAGTTCTGGGATCTTTCCTCAGTTGTGTGGCTTTTGACTGCTGATTCTACAATTACTTTTTCTCATATTGAAATACCTGAAGTGATAAACTGATGGTAAACTGGTTCTACAAAGCATAGAACATTTATTCTGCAAACCTAAAAACCAGAAACACAGGTCACTGCTGGTTAAATGTCAGGGCTCTGGCTCTGGTTTTCTCAGTTCTTTTACTTTATCTAGTAACCATTATTGAAATTTCCTCAGGCTTTTTTCATGAGTTCCTTCTATCTTAATATTTATGTTTTTTTGTGACAAGAATCTCTCTTTTTATAACTTGTGTTTCTTGGCTTGCTTCCTTGTTGCCTAAATGCCATGTGCTATGGTGGCTTGTCATCTTCTTCCTAAGAAGCACCTCACATGGTAGAACCAAGTGTAAGCGGGCAAACGTACTTCTGTTAGAAGACTTTAATGATCGAGTAATGTGGTCATGTGGCAGCAAGGTAGTCAGATGTTAAACATACAGAAATCACAAAAAAGAGAAACTCCTCTCAAAATGTGTCAGTAATGAAAAAATCAGAGAGGGAACAATGTATCTCTCAAAAACTAAAACAAAAAAAAAGAGAAAACAATTTTTAGAGAAAAGATAGTATTAGGCCAATGTGCCTTAGGTGTAATCCACTGTCTCTCGCTCGCAATGGGCCCCAGGCAGTATCAGCCCCACTGGCACTATAGTTGTAATCAGTTACCATCTCCCTCACAAAAAAATTATTTTTATCGTTTTTATTCTTTTTTTCTCTTTATTCTTTATTTGAATTTCAAAACTAACTAAATGTAGTGTCAATATTGTCAATTATTCTTACATCTCCTACCCGATATCCATAATCCACACAAAACTACAAAAATACTTAGCTTAAAAAGTCATCAGAATAATCCATCCAGGCATTCAAAACAATCACCCAACATGGACCATGTTTCGGCATCATGACTTCATCAGGGGGTTAGCTTTTAAATCATCCATACTTAGATGATGCCATTTCTTCACACAAACACAACCCTAAAATTAAAATAATAATAATAATAATAACCACACAAAGAACAACTCAAATACACAACAAACAATATTAGCCCACACTCTCATCCCCAGATCATACCTTCAATAAATGTGATGATCAAATGATGGTACAAAATGCTCACAACAGATCTCGATTAACTCACTGTGCACGTTTGTAAGCCTTTTTCAGGATATGCAATGGATATCCTCTTTGCTCAAAAATCCTAATCATCTCTTTAGCTTTAGATTTGTAATTGTGAATTTCAGAACACTGAGGAAAGATCCCCGAACACCTTCATTCCCATCATCCTCCCCAACCCTCCCAAAAAAACAATTCTCCCCCACCATGTCAAAGATGGCAAACTCTTCTCATTATTCTGCACTTTCTCTGTTACAACATAAGAGAGAGGAGGATAAAGGAATTTGTGATATCTAGCTCTCCATACCCTTTGCCTGATCCTCTGCCTTTTTCTCTCCAGTGCTCTATGTCACTTCTTGAAATGCTGTTTTCAGTTGTTAGCTGCGACCCCTCTCAACCCGGAGGCCTGCCTTCACAGGGCACTTCCTCCTCATTGTTAAAAGCACTAATAGCAGCATGACCACCGGCAATACAACACTGCTTCCTGGTAGCTGCGGGCTTCTTGTCTTCTCTCAGCTTCTCCAAGCCTGTTCTGTTTCCTGGGGTAATTTGTAATGGGAGGAAAAGGCTCAGCTTCCGGCTTGGCTTGATGCTGCTTCTCTCTTCAGCGTGCGGCTCTCACCAATAGGTCAGTCATTTTTCCATTTCAGCACTGCATTCCTAAGCCTTGGGATATCTTTCTTCCACAGCTTGGTGTACCAATGGCTTCTCAAGCCCAATGCAGAAGGGCTGTGACTGAGTGTAAATGTTCCTATGATACTTCCTGACAGTTTATCAGTCATTGATGGAACACATTTGAGAGGTCATTACAGATGTGGACATTGTGCTATCTGTACTCAAACTTTACAGATCAAAGAATTTGTGTGTACAGTGACTAAACAATTATACAAATTTAAACATTTCATGACAGGTGTCTCTTCATATGTGTTAGAGAACAACAATGGATTTTCAAAATGAAATCAGAAGAACCACTGGGTTTAGCAATATCTATATAAATAAAAATCTTAAATAGTTTGTACAACATTGCTAATCTCAGAAACCACTGCACCGATTGCTTTCACATTTGGACACAACCTTCCTTTTGCATACGGGAAGGTTCTTCTGTACTTACATTACAGATATGTCACACCTGTGACAGGTAAAAAAGGTTCAAACATTTTTTCCTGAAAACAGCGACATCTGCTGGACGTAAGCACCATCAGTTACACCTTACACAAACACACGCTACACTAATCCTTTCGCCAGTCCAGGTCCACGTTTCCCTTCCTTTTTCACACATTCACCCACATTTTTCACCACAACAGTGGGGGGAAAATGTATGACCATCTTATACAGCGAAGATAACAATTTCCTTTACAGCTAAGAAACACCCACCACCCTCCTCATACCACCCACACACATGCCAAATTATTTTACTTCCCACACCCTCCGAACACACACAAAACCTAACAAAAGTCCTGGCTGCTCCAGCAGGGGGCCAGGAGTGGTCCGGGTCACATCACCTGGACTACGGCCATCGGCTGCCAGCAATCAAAATGGTGCCGACGGCCCTTTCCCTTACTATGCCACTCGGGGACACCAATGGCAGCGGTAGCCCATGTGACATAGTAAGGGCGAAGGCCTGTCAGCGCCATTTTCAGGACTGGCAGCCAGCGGCCCTTTGCCCTTACTATGTCACAGAACCTACCGCTGCCATTGCTGGACCCCAGTGACATAGTAAGGGCAAAGGGCCGTCGGAGCCATTTTCATTGCTGGCAGCCGATGGCACAACGCCAATACATCGCTCCTGGACTGCTCCTGAACGCCCGTTCCACCGACAGAGATTTGTATCAAGTCTCGGGGAGTCTGGAGGGTGGGGGTTGTACTGTTTAATTGCAAACATCTTGGGGAAGGGTTACGATGGGGGGGGGGATGTTTCATTCATTCGGCAACTGTTGGGGATGTCAGGAGGGTGGATAACTTTATTTCGCTGGGCTGGGGGGGCAGGAGGGTGTGAAGTGGTTATTTACAGAGAACGGTTGTGATGGGGGGGGGGATTGGGGAGGGTGCTCACACACAAACAGAAAGACAAAAGTTGCACGATCTGGGGAAGGCTCCGAAATAGCCCTCCCCAGACTGCAAAACAAAATGGGGAGTAAAAAATTGGTTAACCACTCCCCTATTTTACTACATAACACGCACAGATGCCCAGGGACAGACCACATTTAGCACCAACTATTTTCATTTTTTTTCTTTTCACACTCTGCATCCTAGGTGCGTCTTATGGTCTGGGGCGTGTTAGGTAGGAAAAAATACATTACTTTAATTTGCATTTCACTCTTTCTTGGGACATTGTGGTCCCATTCACCTCAGTCATTTAATAGTTCAGCCATCTGCTTTACTTCAGCCAAATAATGCCTCGCTGAAGATCAAACTTTATGAAGCAGTTAATTATTCCACAGAATTTATGAATTCACTCAACCTCCCGGGCATGCCACCTCACATACTACAATTGAAAATTGGCGTTCCAATTATCATGTTACGAAATATCAACCAGCCAACGCTTTGTAACGGCACACGATTTGCTGTCAAAACTTTGATGAGCAACGTCATAGAAGCAACAATCTTGACAGGACCTTTCAAAGGTGAAGATGTCCTCATTCCTTGCATCCCTATCATTCCAACAGATCTGCCATTTCAATTTAAGAGATTGCAATTCCCAATTTGATTGGCGTTTGCAATAACCATCAACAAAGCTCAAGGACAATCTTTACAACTGCGGTTTAGATCTAGAAACCGATTGCTTCTCACATGGACAATTATATGTTGTGTGTTCAAGAGTCGGCAAACCTGACAATCTCTATATCTGCACAAACAATGGCACAACTAAAAAATTGTTTACCCACAAGCATTGCGAAATTAAACATATTACAGCCATGCACTTTCTCTTTTCTTTCTTTTCCACTTAACCAGGCTCTGCCACAGCAATGCGTGGCCGGGTACAGCTAGTATATATATATATATATATATATATATATATATATATATATATGGTCTGATATTATGGTCAGTGTATGTAAATATATATATATATATATATATATATATATATATATATATATACTAGCTGTACCCTGCCACGCATTGCTGTGGCTGAGCCTGGTTAAGTTGAAAAAACAGAACAGAGCCAGGGGATATCCGTAATATGTTTAATTTTGCAATGCTTGTGGGTATACGACATTTTTTATTGTTCCATCGATAGTGCAGATATACAAATTGTCAGGTTTGCCTACCCGTGAACATGCAACATACAATTGTCCATGTGAGAAGCAATCGGTTTGTAGATGTAAACCGCAGAGGTGTAAAGATTGTCCTTGAGCTTTGTTGATGGTTATTGCAAATGCCAATCTAATTGGGAATTGCAATCTTTTAAATTGAAATGGCATACCTGTTGGAATGATAGGGATGTGAGGAATGAGTACATCTTCACCTTTGAAAGGTCCTGTCAAAATTGTAGCTTCTTTGATATTGGTCCCTAAATTTTTGATAGCAACACATCCCCTTTGTTTCTCCCAGAAATTTCATAGCCTTGCAGTATGGACACACGTGTGTCATAGAGCCAATGAGAACATGCCGTATGAAAGTATAATCCTGATGTGGGTTGTATCGGAAAGCAAGTCGATTATAATGTTTGGCCAGTTGATGTGGGATCCATGGCTGACGTTGAGGTGCTATCGGTGTTAGAGGGATTTCAGCCACTGTCAGCGTTTCATGGGCATGGTGTTGTGAACGAAGGAGATTGTGAGCAGCGGAACGTGCTTGCCGTGATCGCAAGCATGCCTCTAGCAGTCAGGATGCATGTTGCTCGGCCACTTCCTGCTGTCTTCCTACAGCTATTCTTTCCTTGTTGTGCTGTTTTTTTGCTGCCCATTCCTCCTCCGTGCGCCTAGTTCTAAGGCGTTGTGCTGCTAGCACAGCGCGAGTACACTGACGTAAGTTAGATTTTCTGCGAGGCATCAATTTGGTGAATTGCAAGAGATGTATGAATGGTGTGTAAAAGGATCAGGGGAAATGGGACTGTAATGTCCGAAGAGCAAGAGAAATGCACAGGGCAAAAATTAATGCCTTTTTAGGTAAGAGGATCCAGACCTTAAAAAGCAGTTACGACGCTGATAGATAAGAAATGAATTGGTGTGTATAAACGTGGTCAGTCAGTGGGAGGTTGTGATCCTTAGGGTTAAAAATAGGGGAGTGCCTAATCCACCTAGTAATGTGTCTGTAGAGAAGTTTCTTTTCGAGGGCTAATCCGCTAGCTTTCAGAGATCAGTAAAGGTTATAGTTTGTGTGTTTTTGTTTTTTT
Source organism: Rhinatrema bivittatum (assembly GCF_901001135.1). NCBI lineage: Eukaryota > Metazoa > Chordata > Amphibia > Gymnophiona > Rhinatrematidae > Rhinatrema > Rhinatrema bivittatum. The sequence goes on from NC_042630.1 coordinate 63,830,741, forward strand.
TTTACCCCAAATGAAGAGCACCAGCAAAGAATAGTTTAAATATGCAAGCACACCTTCCTGCCCCCCCCCCCAAACCCAGCAAAATAGAGCAACCCACATCTCCCTCTCAGGAGATGTGGAGAATGAGTGGCACCCCCTGTGAAAAACGCGTGGCGGAAAATGAGAACGGTCCCCCACCGTGCTCCTCCCCGGCTACCTGTGTAAACTGCCAGCCAGTGGCGAGGGTGTGTGCTAGGGTTTGTTCCGCCGGCTGCCATGTCGCAAAACTTCACCGGTGAAAGGGGTGCGTCAGGATTCCTGGCCTAGTAAGGGCAAATGTCCACTGAGGATATGGCGCCGACGGGCTCTTGCCCTTACTATGTCACATGGTGTACCGACATCATTGTTGTCTCCGTATAGCATAGTAAGGGCAAGGTTCGCTGGCGCCATTTTATTTGCTGGCATCCGACGGCCCTACTGAATGCGATGTGTCCCAGACCGTTCCTGTGGTGCCGGAGGAGAAGCACGGACTTGTTTCAGGTGTAGTGTGTGATCGGAGTGGAGTGCATGGGTGGGTGGAAGAGGGTACTTTAATTTAAATTCGGAGGGTTTGTGAAATGCGTGGCTTCCCAATGTAGCAGCCAGGAATCCGTGTTTTGGTGTGTTTTGGGAGGGTGGGTGAAGTAAGTGACATTGGCAGGTGTTTGGGTGTGGTGTGTTGTGTGATGAGTGTGGATTTCTGTGTGTTATGAGGGAGTGTGAGGCTGTGGTGCGGTGTGTGAGTGTGTGTGAAAGGTGTAAGAGTTTGCGCTTGCGCCGACCGCCACCAGATGTCGCTGTTTTGTGTAAGCAATTTTTAAACTTGTATGACCTTTCACAGGTGTGACCTATATGTAATGTAAGTGTATAAGATCCTTCCCGTATGGGAAGTGAATGTTGTGTGCAAATTTGAACGCATTCGGTTAAGCGGTTGGCGAGATTAGCGACGACATACAAACTAACATTTTTATTTATCTATATGTATATATATATATGTATATATTCAGTGTATATATATAAATATATATATATATTTTTTTTTTTAATATATATACATAGATTCATAGATATAAATAAATATTATAAATAATAAACTATGTTTGTCACATTGGTCACTCAATCATCAGTCACTAAATAGAGTTCTTCTTGTTGGTTCAGACCATTAATTAAACTCAAGTATACAATGTATATATTGACATTTGTTTGAATTAGAATGATGTATCTAAATATTAAGGCCCAGATTTTAAAAGCCCTACGCGCGCCTAGCCTATCTTAAAAAGGCCCGACCAAGCGCATAAAGCCCTGGGACGCGCGTAAGTCCTGGGGCTGCGCTTGCGCCGACGGCCACAAGATGTCGCTGTTTTGTGTAAGCAATTTTTAAACTTGTATTACCTGTCACAGGTGTGACCTATATGTAATGTAAGTGTATAAGATCCTTCCCGTATGGGAAGTGAATGTTGTGTGCAAATTTGAACGCATTCGGTTAAGCGGTTGGCGAGATTAGCGACGACGTACAAACTATTTAACATTTTTATTTATCTATATATATATATATATATATATAAATATATGTGTGTGTATATATATATTTATATATATATATATATATATATATATATATATATATTTATATATATACACTGAATATATACATAGATTCATAGATATAAATAAATATTATAAATAATAAACTATGTTTGTCACATTGGTCACTCAATCATCAATCACAATAGAGTTCTTCTTGTTGGTTCAGAGCATTAATTAAACTCAAGTATACAATGTATATATTGACATTTGTTTGAATTAGAATGATGTATCTAAATATTAAGGCCCAGATTTTAAAAGCCCTACGCGCGCCTAGCCTATCTTAAAAAGGCCCGACCAAGCGCATAAAGCCCTGGGACGCGCGTAAGTCCTGGGGCTGAAGAAAAGAGATGGGTTGGTCCGGGGGTGGGGAGGGGAAGGACGAGAGGACCCAGGCACAGCAGCCATTTGCCACTGTGTCGGAGGATTGTTTGCCAGCATGATGCCAGCTCACACAACCTGCACATGCCCCCAGGCAGGCGCAAGCAGTAAGTAAAATGTTTTGGGATGGCTAAGTTAGGACTGGGGGGGGGGGATAGGTTAGGGGAAGGGGTAGGAAGGTTAGATTAGGGGGTAGGGAAGTTCCGTCCCTAAATCGGAATGGCCTGGGAGGGAATGGGGGAAGGCCTCTGGGTCGGTATGTGCAAGTTGCACAATTGTGCACCCCCTTGCGCGCGCCGACCCCCGATTTTATAACATGCGCGCACTGGCACGCGCTTGTTATAAAACTGGGCATCCATAAGTGCGCAAAAGGTAGCGTTCGCACATGGACATGCGTGCACACGTTTTAAAATCTACCCCTAAGAGTTTAATTCAGTAGTTCTTGATGCAGAGAATCTGGATGTTAAGGGATCTCAGAATGAGATTAAGAATGAGTGCTGAATCCTAAAACCATCTTTCTCTATTCCCTCTGTCTCTTTTTCTCTGTCTTTATGATTGAGACTGCAATGGTCTCTTAGCTTCTTTCCAGAAGGCATCTCAGGGAATGATTCTATCTTATTAGATAATAGATACCACTCATTTTTTACATGGTGTCACCTATAATCTACAAAGAAAATATATCAAATTATTTTATGAAAGAATTACCTTAGATTTTCATAAAAATGAGCAAACTTTATAGGAGTTACAGGATGTGTACAATAATAATCATTAAATTTAGAAATAAGAAAAACACAGCCTGTATGTGTCCAGGGATTATGTCCCAAATGCCCCTACCAGCTAATTTATAAATGCCTACCTTATCAAGCTAGCCATACCAGAGATGAAGAAACCATTGATGAAAAGAATGAAGACAGACCTTTATTAAATTTAGATTAGAACCTTTTTTTATTCCTCCAATGTGCGGCATCCTCGGATATAATTTTACAAATCTCTTATGGTGAGTGTGCTTGTCATTTATTCTTATGTAAAACTGTAAACCTGAAATAAGGATGATCATTTGTAACTAGATAATTTGTGGACTGATTAATCACTGGTTTCCGATATAATTGTATCCTCATCTGGAGTGTCCCTGATAACGTTTGTGTTAGGTGTCAGGAAGGCATGAGGCGTCTGATAGGTGAAGGTTTTTCTCCCCAGATTAATGCATATGCACGCACCAGGAACACGTGCTCATGTGCCTAAAACTAGGGTCCATTAGTTCTGGGTGAGCTTCTTCTTAATAACGTCTGTGGGACAGAATCGACTCCATAATCCCAACTAGCATTCAAATTAGGTCAGCGTTAGAGTATCAGGGGACTCAAAACTGACCTGATGAACCCTCAACAGAACATTAAGACACATCAGCAGCTTAGGGATAAAGAGGGAAATATATCTGAATCGGTGATATCTCAGCATGAATTAAATATTTTATTGTAACCCTAAAGCAATGATACTGACCAACTCTATTTTATCTAACATGTTTGATTTAAAGAAGGTCCTGAGTTAGGATTGTCCATTCTCTCCCTTCCTTCTATTTCCCCTTCCAATCTTAAACCTTTGAGTATTCAACTGGTGTGAAGGTATCAGAGTTAATAAGAAAAGATAATTCTATTTGGTGATGAACTAGTATTGTCCATTAAAAAAAAATGCAATACCACACTACATTAAGATTATTTAATTTTTATTTTGGATATTTTCTGGGCTTAATTCATTTCAATAAATCAATGTTGTATCCTCACATCCTGAAGTTATGAAAAAATGGAAGGAATTATATGCCAATATTCAGTGCTATCTGGATAAAGTTATCTGGGTTTGCCTGGCCATGTTGGAGAATTGTCCTAAAGTTATCTGGATAACTTTATTCAGGTATTTTCCACTTTAGCTGGGTATATTTGGCAGAGCACATAATTGATTATATTCTGTTATGTAGAACCAATATAACATACACATAAAACCTAACAAATCAAATCAAAACTATTAACATGGGTAACGTACATTAAAAAAAAAAAAAAAAGAGGGAGGTATTAAACTTTTCAGATATGGGAACCTTTGCAATTTAACTTGTGCAAAACCTAATTGTAGTTTCTGGATCACCTAAAAACTATTAATGGACATTTTTAAAAAGCCACATAAAGCGCAATGCAAAAGATTTTAGTGTGCTTACAGTTAATAATGTCAGAAATTCCATGCTCATGCTGTTCACATGCATGGAAACCTGAAAATACATTGTCTAAGTAGTGTGAAATGTGCTACTTACCGAGGTGTTACTGAGAGTGAGCATACACAGCATACATATTGGCATACTGGATTCATTTTTGCTCTTGACTTTTCCTGCTGGCTTCCAAGGGGTTTACAATTAGGAACCTTGCTAAATTGAACCTTGCTAAATTTGTGGTGGGGGTGGAAAGGGAATAGAACAAGGAGCTAAGAGAAACAGATAAGAATGAGAGAAAAAATGTGTGAGGCTTGCTGGGCAGACTGGATGGGCCATTCGGTCTTCTTCTGCTGTCATTTCTATGTTTCATTTCATTTCATTTCTATGAATTATACTTTAAAATTAATTTTAGTGTGATGATTCATGCTATGTGTCATTTTAGCATTCCTAGTTTTACTTTTGCTCCAGAAAAAAGAAGTTTTAACGTTTACTTTCTCTTTTACTAGTTTTCATACAAAATTGCTATTAATGAGTGATGCCAATTTTAGGGGGCATTCCTGGCATGTTTTTAGGACAATGATGGAAACCTATGCATGTTGCCTTCCAGTAAAAATCTGCTGCCTTCAGAAAATTCAGGTGAAAAGACTGTACCTAATTTTTACCTTGGTGCCTAATAGGTGTTTTTCATTCAGGGGCCTTATCCCAGGGAAAAATTAGCTGCAAGGCCCAGGGGGTAAAAAAAAATAAAAAATACTGATAGACTGTGCAGCTGGGTGAAATTTGTCCTTGGAACATTAGGGAAGATTTGGACAGGAACAAACCCCTATCATTGTACCTGTGTGATATCTGCATACGGTTCTGATGCAGATCTGCTCCTCGGTTTGTGTTTTTATTATATTTATGTTATTTTTTCTAAAATATATTTATTTGTACCAGTTCTTTCTTATGTTATATTTCAGTTCAATGTTCTGTACCCTCCTGAAGTCTCTAAATGGATAGACAGTTTATAAATTGAAGCAATAACTAAAGGGGTTTAAGAATGTAAGAATAGAAAGATCTCCATGCTGTGTCAGACCAAAAGTCCATCAAGCCCAGCATCCTATCTCCAACAGTGGTCACGGTATGGTCGCACCATAAAATAATTCAGAAGCAATATTACATTTACAGTTTTGTTCTCCTTTCCATTCAGAATAATTCCTAGCTTTTATATCCTCTGCCCCACACTGAGCTGAGGATTTCTATCAATATTGTCCATAATAGACATTACAATGTTGCTCATTAGGTCCTGATTTCCATCTTTAAGGATGACTCTTTGGTTTTAATTGCCTCTTTCACAGCATCATTTAGTCAATATGGGAAATGCTTGTTCTTCTTTTGACATTTCTTGATTTATGGAATGCATTTTATATGAGCTTCCAAGATAGTAATTTTAAGCAGTCCATATGCCCCATGCAGATTTGTAACCTTTGTGATTGTTCCTTTTATTTTTTTCTACCTAGTCTCCTCATTTTTAAAGTCATAGGCAACCACAGTGGTTTTATTATTTTCCCTCCAGTGATTATATAAAAATGTGTCTGCATTATGTCACTGTTTCCAAGCAGTTCCACCACCATTTGTATCAGATCCTGTTTTCTGCTGAGAACTGGATCCTCTCATTAGTTGTATGAAAAATGGCTCCATGAAGCAGTCATTTAATTTATGGCATATCAGATTATAACCTCTGTCATACTCTGATGAGACATTCACCCAATCTATACTGGGGGAATTGGAATCTTACATTATATTTGTGTTTCCAAATCTTAACCCATCAAATCTCTGATAAAATGTCATAATCTATTTCATTACCATGGCCAGGGGGAGGGACAGCCATAAACCCCACTGCTAAACTCATCCCCATCACACATGGAATTTATATTCATAGAGTTTCCAAGGAACAATCTGTCTCCTGTAGAATCTGTATACTACTCGACTCTATGGAATCCTTAAGATATAGGACAATGCTACCACCACTTCTATCTGCTCTGTCATTTTTATATATATCATACACTGCTATCACTGCGTCCTGTCAGTTGTCCTCCTTTCACCAAGTTTCTGGGAAGCTTATTATGTGTATTTATCTATATATTTATCTGAATATTTATTTATTTAATTTTATTTAAAAGTTATTGTTATCCATGCCCTCTGATGTTTGGGGCGTGTTACAGTAAAAACATTTTTAAATAAAATCAAATATTTTATTCCACTTATAATGGCACATACTAACTGGAACAAAATACATATATTGAAAGATTAGCATTCTAGAATTACACATAAAATATAAAAACATATTACAATAAAAAAATATGTTAATATCTTCATCTAGTGCCATCTTCTGGCCTTTGCATATAGACAAGTAAATAAATGCTCCACAGTAACTGTCAGCTTTCCCCTCTGATCCAGTTTTGCAATTAGCTGGACAAACCCCAATCTTATACATATTCACCCTTTCACTGGCTAACTTTTGTATGGGTAAATCATTTACCCTGACAAAGAGCTGTGGTGCTAAGGGAAACATTTCCATTGAAATAGATCCTCAAGAGCTGAGTAATGTGTTATTCATTTCAAGGTACTGAAAGTTCGGAGCCAGTGGCTATGACTTTCACCTTTTTCCATTCTGTCTTTCCTTTCTTTCTTTTCTCCTTTCCTTATCAGATTCCCCTCTGATGTGTTGAGGACTAATTTAAGGTTTGTTTATACTGTTATTTTCCTTCATTTCTATTTTTTTTTAAAATGTATTTATTGGTGTTTCAGAGTAATATAACATATCAACCAACAATAACAACAACACGCAGCACCCAAGGTTACCCCCCCCCCTTCCCCCACCCTCCTGCCCTTCCCCTTGTCTATGGAGAGACACAAAAAGGAGACAAAATAAAATATTCCTGTGGCTAGTGTTGGGTAAAACTTAGGTGTAACATCTGATGTGACTACTTCTATGTGGCGGGCAGGGTGTTTACGTTCCCCCATCTCTGATTTCTGATTCTGGTGCTGGGCATAATGGGTCAAGTTGAGGTCCAACATGCGGGTCCAGGTAAGATGTGAAAGCAGTCCAAATTAAAGAGGTATTTATTTACAAACTTCTTTGGTATAGTGTTCATAAGAAGGGCATGCTCTATAGAGCAGAGATGTACCATTCTTTTGAACCAGTGTTCGTGGCTGGGGCTATGCAAATGTAGCCAATTTGCCAAGATTATTCATTTCCCCACGAGGATGGCTTTCATAACAACAATTTTTATTGGGGTTGATAAATTTAATTGAGCCGGGGTATCCGTCCCAAATAACCAGAGAATAGGGTGAAGTGGCAGTTATTTTCAAGAAGGTTGAGCAGGCAGCACACACCTGACTCCAAAATTGAGTAATTACCACACAATCCCAAAAACAGTGGAAATATGTGCCGTCCTCGCTTGCACACTTAGGGCATTGGGAGGACTGCGTAATTTTCATTTATTTAACCCGTATGGATGTGATTTAGCATTGTCAAAGAAATTTGTAATATGTTTCACACAATATAACATTTTCAGATAATGCAGAGATTGATTAGGGCTGGAGAGTACTGGAAGCCAATAGTACTGGAGGGTACTGGAAGCCAATAGTAACAGGTGGGAGAGAAAAAAAGGGGAAAAAATGGATAAAGTGCGTAGCTTGCTGGGCAGACTAGACGGGCCGTTTGGTCTTCTTCTGCCGTCATTTCTATGTTTCTATGTTTCTATGCAGGCAATTCCTTGAAACAATTCTTAAATTCAGTAATTGTGAGCGAGAAAAGGGCCCAAGCTGTCCATTTGTCATAGATGGAGTCCACTATCCATAGGTCTGCTAGGCCCAGAGTCTCTTTATAATAATAAGAAACAGTAGGCTTCCTAGACTTCCCTACTTGGACTATGTCCCTTAACCTTTGAACTTTTGGAGTGTCTGCGAGAAGAGGCCTCATGGACCCTATAAAATGTGTGACTTGGAGGTACGCATAGAGATCAGCGTCTGGTAGGATAAAACGCTGTTTGAGAAAGCCAAAAGGAAGCAAAGTCCCAGATACACCGTTGTATAAATCCGAAATATAATTGAGCCCCAATTTTTCCCAGCGATGGAAGATACCCCCTCTCTTTCCCAGCGATGGAAGATACCCCCTGTCTTTCCTAGTGATGGAAGATACCCCCTCTCTTCCTGGAGTAAACAAGTGGTGGCCAGCAATAGTGATGCATGAAGTTAAGCTATTCGGAACCTGCCCTGTTCTACAGAACATTTTTCCAAGCTTTTCGACTGGTACATAGCAATTCCTGTGGCTTTGTGTGAGGGTGAAGCATTTGTGTGTCGAGCTGTAATAGGGGATTTAGAGAGGACATTCCGTACCATTCTAGCAGGTATTTATGCGGGGAGATTGTTGCCGTGGAAAAGAGCCAATCTTTGACATATCGTATACTGCATACTAAGTTATACATGGGTAGGTTCGGGCAACCCAAGCCTCCCCTTTCTGGAGGGCTTGTGAGGATGTCCATGGATAAACGGGATTTTTACCGCACCATAAGAATGATCAGAGGGTTTGACGCATCGTGTTGTGGTCTCTTTTCATGATCTAGAGAGGAGCCATCTGAAGAATGTATAACCACTTGGGGAGAAGTATCATCTTGAAGAACTGGATACGGCTTAACAATGATAAGGGGAGTGGATTCCACCCTTGCAAGGTGGTCACTGTATGAGTCAAGAGGGTTTGTATATTAGCTTTGTACAATTTGCTCACCTGCACCGAGATGCGTATGCCCAGATATTTTAGATTGGCCGACACCCACCTGAGGGGAAAGACCCCTGGCCAAGATGCTTGTAGTTTCCCCGTGATATCTATGACTTCAGACTTATCCTGATTGACCCTAAGGCCTACAGTGGCCAAATTCATGCTGAATGTCCAGTACCACTAGTAGCGAGGGTTGGGGTTGGGTTGCAAATACCAATAGATCATCAGCAAAAGCAGCTATCTTAAAAATATGTTGGGGACCTCCAAAGCCTTTCACCTCTCTTCACGCAGCAATTTTTCACAGTAGGGGGTCTATCGACAGTATGTACAACAAGGGAGACAGTGGACACCCCTGTCGGACACCTCTCTGGATCCGGACTTCGCCCGATAAACAACCGTAAGATAGAATACGCGAGGATGGGTTATCATATAATAATGAAATGTATTTAAGGAATTCTCCTCAAAGGCTGAATCTTTGCAAGACCGAAAAGAGGTAAGGCCACACCACTCGGTCAAAGGCCTTCTCTGAGTCGAATCCAATAGCCAATGCTGGGATGTTTTGAGTTTGGCAAATAGTCATAGCAGTGAGCAGTTTAATAACATTCGCTTGAGGCGTATGGCCCTGGACAAAACCCGTTTGGTGTGGGGAGATCAGACAGGGGAGGAGCACGTTTAGTCGTTCCGCGAGAACCTTTGTTAACATTTTTTTATTACAATTAAGCAACGATATGGGTCTATAAGATGAGGGATTGGACGGATCTTTGCCCGGCTTAGGGAGAACTATATTGTGTGCCTCCTTGAATGGCAGAGGAAAACACTGTTGTGTGAGCCCTACCGTGAAATACTTTGTCAGTAGTGTCCCGATATGCTGGAGTAGTATTTTGTAAAAGTCATACGATAACCCGTCTGGTCCCAGGGATTTGCCGCCTTTAGCGGCCGAGAAGACTTGCAAAACCTCATACATCTGGATGGGTCGGTTCAGAAAATCGAGTTGTGAGGCCGAAAGCTTGGGGAGATTCAGGTCCCAAAAGAAAAACTTCTCCTCCGCCTGAACCCCCAAGATATCAGGGGTATACAGAGTGGTGTAAAATTTTCGAAAAACTTTGCAGATTTCGGTTTCTTTGGTGACGATCCCCCTGGATGGTATCTTCAGATGAGCAATAAACGACTTTGGCCTGTGAACTTTCATTAGGTTTGCTAACAAGCGACCAGGTTTATTCCCAAATTTAAATAAGTTTTACTGTCCCTTTTGTAAATAAGATTGGGCTCTGAAATGCAGAAGTGTGTTCAATCGACCCAGCACACTATAAAATTTAGTCCTATTACTGTCAGAATTTTGCTGTATTGGCGCCCTCTTTGCTTACTGTAGCTTTGCTTCAAGGAGCAATATGTTCTGATTTAGCTGTTTATTATGAAAGTGGACATATGCTATAATTTCTAGAGATGTGAATCGTGTCCTCGATCGTCTTAACAATCGTTTTCGGCTGGGAAAGGGAGGGAATCGTATTGTTGCCGTTTGGATGTGTAAAGTATCGTGAAAATTGTTAAAATCGTGAGCCGGCACACTAAAACCCCCTAAAACCCACCCCTACCCTTTAAATTAAATCCCCCACCCTCCCGAACCCCCCCCCCCCAATGCCTTAAATTACCTGGGGGTCCGTAGCGGCGGTCCGTAGCTTAAATTACCTCCGTAGCCTTAAATTACCTCCGTAGCGGCGGTCCGTAGCTAAATCAAGGGAAGGGGGAGAGCAGGAAAACCGGCACACTAAATCGTGTAGTCTTCAGCCGGCGCCATTTTGCAAAATGGCCGCCGCAAAATGGCAGCGGCCATTACCAAAATGATTCGACGCAGGAGGTCGTTCCGGACCCCCGCTGGACTTTTGGCAAGTCTTGTGGGGGTCAGGAGGCCCCCCCAAGCTGGCCAAAAGTTCCTGGGGGTCCAGCGGGGGTCCGGGAGCGATCTCCTGCCGCGAATCGTTTTCCATACGGAAAATGGCGCTGGCAGGAGATCGCCGGTTCCAGACCCTCGCTGAACGACCTCCTGCAGTCGATCTCCTGCCGGCGCTATTTTCCGTATGGAAAACGATTCGCGGCAGGAGATCGCTCCCGGACCCCCGCTGGACCCCCAGGAACTTTTGGCCAGCTTGGGGGGGGGGGCTCCTGACCCCACAAGACTTGCCAAAAGTCCAGCGGGGGTCCGGAACGACCTCCAGCGTCGAATCGTTTTGGTCTATGGCCGCCGCCATTTTGCGGTGGCCATTTTGCAAAATGGCGCCGGCTGAAGACTACACGATTTAGTGTGCCGGTTTTCCTGCTCTCCCCCTTCCCCCGATTTAGCTACGGACCGCCGCTACCGAGGTAATTTAAGGCTACGGAGGTAATTTAAGCTACGGACCACCGCTATGGACCCCCAGGTAATTTAAGGCATTTGGGGGGGGGGGGTTCGGGAGGGTGGGGGATTTAATTTAAAGGGTCGGGGTGGGTTTTAGGGGGTTTTAGTGTGCCGTGTTTTAGTGTGCCGCTGGACCCCCAGGTAATTTAAGGCATTTGGGGGGGGGGGGTTCGGGAGGGTGGGGGATTTAATTTAAAGGGTCGGGGGTGGGTTTTAGGGGGTTTTAGTGTGCCAGTTTTCCTGCCCTCCCCCTTCCCCCGATTTATGATTTTTTGACGATAAATCGGGGGAATTGGTATTGTATCGTGGCCCTAACGATTTTTGACGATTTAAAATATATCGGACGATATTTTAAATCATCAAAAAATGATTCACATCCCTAATAATTTATCCTCTGAGTACTGTTTTTACAGCATCCCAGAAGAGGTGAGGTTGATCTACATACTGTTGGTTATTTTTAGCGTAATCTGCCCATTTGTCTCTCAGAAAAGCTTGAAAGAGTGCATCATCTTTGAGAAAAGCGGGGAACCTCCAAAGGCAGGTAGGATACATGGACATCTGGGCGTTAAGTGTGAGGATAACCGGGGAATGATCTGAGATAGCTTGTGTTTCAATGGTCGCGGAAGCTACGCTGAAAAATTGTTCCTGGGAAGTTAGAATGTAATTGATGCCGGACAGCGTACCATGGGATCTCGAAACGTGAGTATAATCTCGTTCATTAGGATGGAGCATATGCCACATGTCCAGAAGGTCAAGGTGATGGCAGAGATAAGCCACTCCTTTTTTCCTCCTTCCAAAGGTCTGCACTTGAGGGGGACTTTTATCTAGAGAAGGATCGTGAACACAGTTAAGATCTCCTAAAACATGAAGTGTACCTTGGGTATGTATGTGAAGCAAGTTGCGCAGGTTCTCAAAGAACGCATGGCTGTACTCGTCTGGAGCATTAACTTTTCATATTGTGATGGGTATATTATTCCATACCCCAAGCAGGATGAGAAAATGAGCCCCCGTGTCGAGGATAGTGTTGGAGACTTGAAAGTTAGTGGATTTGCTGATCAATATTGCTACCCCCGCTTTCCGTTGAACCACTGCAGCATACACACAGGTGCACACCCATTCCCTATGGAGCTTTTTGCTCTCCAGGTCAGTGAGGTGTGTTTCTTGGATATATGCTACCTCGGCGTGTAAGCATTTAAGGTGGGACAACACTTTTTTCCTCTTTACCGGGGTTCCCAAACAATTTACATTCCAGGATATGAGTTTAGACAGTACTATTGGTAAAGTGTGCTATGTGACCAGTATGGAAAACACGAAAAGGGGGGGGGGTGGGGGCTCCTAGCCTAGCCTCCCCTGTTCTAATTCCCCCACTGCACCCAGGAGATGAAGATGAGACACCTTGTAAAAAGTAACAGGAAGTGATACAATAAACCTGCCAACTCCTTGAAATAGGTAACATTCAAAATTCTGGAAACCAGGAAATGAAAATTTTTGCACGCTCTCCTCCCACACCAACCTCTCCCACTTTCATCTCTCCCCTCCCCACCCAGCTCTCCCTCCCCCCCCCCTCTGGTTTCTCTCCCTTCCCTACTGCCCCAACATCCCCTCTCTGTCATACGCTCACCAAATAATATGTTTCCCAACCGTAACCCCCTTCACCCCTCTCTGTTCCCTTCTTTTCCCTTTTCTCCCAGATATCACCTCCCCTCCTACCCTCTCCCCCATCCCCCGAACCCCAATGTCAAATCACACAAACAGTTCTCCTCCCTCTGCGTATAGCGGGGAGTAGGGGTCTAGTATAGGAGTGTAAAGGCACCCCGCTGCCCAAAGCAGCCCTGTCTTTCCTCTACTCGGTAAGATCCATGGCTGAACTCTCCCATTGACTGCCTGCTTTCAGGATACCATAGGGATCCTCACTGGAGGCCGCAGAGAGTCCAACTGGCAGAAGAGTTCCCTTGAGGTGCTGGTTGTGAGGCTTTAGGCCTTCTCCAGCACCCACACCAAGCCGGCGTGGGTGCAGGAGAAGGCCTAAAGCCTCACAAACAGCACCTCAAGGGAACTCTTCTGCCAGCTTTAAGGATAGAGAAGGGAATGTGCATTTGTTTCAAAAAAGAAGTGAATGAGGCCAATTTCAGTTTCTTCCAAATGTTCCTGCTCTGAAAATAGCCCACAGATTTAGCATTTGTTCATATTTGTGGCCATGCATTGAAACCTGCAGGGCACTGGATCCTGCCTGGGGTTGGGTACAGGGCCAGAATCAGGACTGGGGCCAGACTTGTTCAGAGCAGGCCCCAGTGCTGGGTCAGCCTTGGCACTAGGCTGATTCTGGGCAGCATCCAACACCAGTTTTATTGGTTTTTGGATGCTCAAAGGAGCCTTGTGAGGCCAATTTTTGTTTTATTGAGTTCAGTTTGTTTTGTTTTATGGGGTTTTTTTTTTTTTGTTTGTTATTTTTTGCCAAATCAACCCCTCCCCAAAAAAACAATTAACCAATCAAAAATGAAAAATATCTGGAATCCACTTAGCATAACAGAGTGATCATAAACAGAATATAAAAGTGTTAAATAAATGTTTTAAATAAATAGATAAAACAAAAAAGTGAGGGCTACACATCCCTACTTTGGATTAGTTAAATAACAATCAAAACAAAATGGCTGAATGGCTAAACACAGCACTCCACGTCCATGTCCCACACAGGAACCTGAGATCTGCCAACAGAGCCCTCCTAACCATCCCCGCAGTCAAAACTGCAAAACTAACACAAGTCAGAGAAAGAGCACTATCATTGGCTGGGCCGATACTATGGAATACCCTGCCCATAGAGGTAGGACTACAGAGAGATTTCAAAAGTTTCAAAAAGAGCTTAAAGACATGGCTCTTTAGAGAAGCTTTTTCACAAAGACAGTGAGAAAGAGAGAAACGCTGAAAGCTGTACACACAAAATCTTTATACAGCACTAAGCACATTATATGTATGTATGTTGTGGTCTGTTTATTGCACCACTTAACTTGAATGTATAATCTAACAGCTTTTATTGTAAAAGGTCAGATTAGACATCATTGAACATTTAGCCATTATTATGAAACTATGTTACCGAGCTTTTTAGGCACCTCCATTACCAATATAGAAACATAGAAACATAGAAATGACGGCAGAAGAAGACCGAATGGCCCATCCAGTCTGCCCAGCAAGCTTCACACATTTTTTCTCTCATACTTCTGTTTCTCTTAGCTCTTTGTTCTATTCCCCTTCCACCCCCACCATTAATGTAGAGAACAGTGATGGAGCTGCATCCAAGTGAAATATCTAGCTTGATTAGTTAGGGGTAGTAGGGGTAGTAACCACCGCAATAAGCAAGCTACACCCATGCTTATTTGTTTTACCTAGACTATGTTGTACAGCCCTTGTTGGTTGTTTTTTTCTTCTCCCCTGCCGTTGAAGCAGGGAGCTATGCTGGATATGCGTGAAGTATCAGTTTTTTTTCTCCCCTGCTGTTGAAGCAGATATGCATTGAAAGTGAAGTGTCAGGCACATTTGGTTTGGGGTAGTAACCGCCGTAACAAGCCAGCTACTCCTCGCTTTGTGATTGCGAATCCTTTTTTTCTTCACCCCTGTCGTTGAAGCTATGCAGGATATGCGTGAAGCATCAGTTTTTTTTTTTCCCCTGCTGTTGAAGCAGAGAGCTATGCTGGAAATGCGTGATGTATCAGTCTTTCTCCCATGCCGTTGAAGCAGAGAGCCATGCTGGATATGCATGGAAAGTGAAGTATAATAGGAAGTATAATAGGAAGTATAATATAATAGGAACAGTTACATGTACAATTTACTATATGTTCCTCTATGTAAACCGTTGTTATGGTAATCTACTGAACGACGTATAGAAAATATTTTAATTAAATAGATAAATAAATAAATAAATAAATAAATAGATAAATAAAATAGAAAGGAACCACATCCTTTTCCCCAATTTACTGAAATAATAGTCTAGAAATGGAGAATGTGCTAGAAGTAAAATGTAGTATCTGTATGTCAGGCAGATAAAGGACCATCGACCCTGATGCCATTCACTGGGCACTATGGTAGAATAATAGATAATTAGTTAGACAGGGAAGGAAAATTTCAAAGCAATGCGCAGGTGCACATTTGCACGCATATGTCAGCTTGCGCCTAGGGATGTGGCCATTTTATAACTTACGCATGCTTATTCACGCAGGATATAAAATAATCTGGCCACACACATATTTGCACCAAAGTTTAAGTGGGCGTGTGCATGCAAATCCACCTTCTATTGCATAATGTGGGGGATTTTAAAAGTGATGCGTGCTAACACCATTGACAGTTAAACCAGTTTGTCCCCAGTTCACCCACTTAAGAGGCAGGTTTTCAAAATCCCCCTGGTTTAACAGCCTTCACTCTCCCCAGTTAGCCCCAATCCTTAAAACCCCACAGATCTGCTTATTTTTTTAATTGTATAATTACACCTCTTCCATAGTAGAAGTAAACTTACACAGCAGGAGATTTGGGTGCATGGCCAGAACCATAAGTATTTGCACACACATTTCTGATTAATGCCCTGAAACGCCCAAGGGAGATACATGCGTATCCGGGCATGTATCTAAAACCCACTCAGTGCACTTGATCCTGACTTATTTGTGCATCCCCTAATTAATGCGCACGCTGGGCTTTTAAATTCACCATTAATTTTGTCCTGGCTATTCTGTTTGTGGGAATGTTTTATGATACATTTTTTGGTGTGTCAGAGTTGCTTATTTTCTATTTGTTATCCTTAATTCTGTCTCTTACTCTTCCTTTCACCACTGCATTGAACATGACCACAGGAAAATGGGAAATCTCATCAGTGTGACATAATTTCTGCTTCTAGGGTTCTCAGAAATCTAATAGCTCGCTCTCTCTCTTTACCCTCTTCTCATTCCTCTAGCTGATGCCTGTGCTGGGGAAACTCCTCATTATCTGCACAATAAACTCAAACCTATTCTGCACCGCAATGACTTCAGAACAGCCCTACAAGCCCTCATTTTATCTAAAATAGACTATGCAAACGCTCTGCTTTTAGGTCTCCCGAAAAACAGCCTTGCCCCCCTGCAACTACTTCAAAATGCTGCTGCTAGGATATTGACAGGCACCCGCAGAAAAGAACACATCACACCTATCCTCAAACAACTTCACTGGCTCCCCATCGCAGCCAGAATTCAATTTAAAACCGTCACACTTATCCACAAAGCTATCCACAATCCAGACATGCTCTGGTTCTCAGAATATTTACACATACGTTCCTCTTCCAGACCCACCAGAGCACAATACACCGCTAACATTAACACACCCTCTCCCAAACTCTTCCATCTAAAAACCACCAAGCAATGTGCGTTATCCCTAGCTGGACCCTCCCTATGGGATTCTATGCCCACCCACCTTCGCCTTGAAACCTGCTCTAAGAAATTCAGACAGAACCTCAAGACCTGGTTGTTCGCCCGAGCCTACTCATGAGCCCCCTATTCCTTCCGCTCCATCCTTCCTTTACCCCGCCTACTCTCATTACCCCTCCCCTCACCCCTCCTAGGCCACCACCGATTACCCCATTCTTAACTCTATCCTCCTAGCTTTCATTGTACATTATCTATATTTATATTAACTATAATCCTCATGTATGCTAATTATAATTGTATTTAACTATGTTTTCATGTTAACCCACATGTACAGTATAACCCTGGTTTCCCACACCCTCTAATCCCACTTCCCCTCCTCTCCACCCCCCCTTTTTCATCCCCTCCCTTGTTTATTGTTTATTGTATCAGGTTCATTGTAAAGCCCTGTTGGCTATTTTATTGTTCTATGGAAACCGATGTGATGTTTTCCTAACGAATGTCAGTATACAAAACCTTCAAAATAAAATAATAAATAAATAAAATAATATGAGATGATCAACATCTACACATCACCACTGATTTCTTCTTGACCTACTTGTCCATCATAGATATTTGCTCGTTCACCATTTTTATACCAAAAGTTAATGCATTCCTTCTAACAAAAATGATTAAAATATATTTTGTGCAATGTATTCTGCAGATATACTGCTATGTGGCTTGTGCAGATTCAGAATTTGCACTTCTTAGTGCGATGACATGTGATCATTACATTGCAATCTTCTGCATTGCATCATCATCATGAATAAAAGGGTCTGTGGTCTTCTCATGGACAGCAGGTTCTTGAGGTATTACCACACTATCATTATATTCCATTTTTTTTGTTACTCCAATATAATCAATCTTTTTTTTTAATGTAATCTCACAACACTGATGAATCTTTCCTACATGGATACCTCAATATTTTTGAAGATATAACATTTTTAGTATCAGTATTTCTAGTCTTTACCCCATTTTTCTTAATATTAACATCCTACTTGTTTATCATCCTCAACCATAATCAGGATCCATTCCAGAGATGGGGAAAAGTAAGGTCTTCTCTAGCTGTTCCTCCCACCTTACAGTCATGATTCTGTTATATGGCACCATAATAGGAATTTATATGCTGCTCAGCTCAGAGGACTCTATGAAGTCAAAGAAAACTGGTAACTACAATGTATAAGGTCCTTCTGCCCTGATTCATTCCCTTATTTATAGCTTGAGAAGCAAAGAGTTGAAAGAGGCCCTGAAAAAAAGCCATAAGCAGGAAGTCAACATTGCACTCAATAAACACTGCAGGAAGTCCGGCTCAAGGAAGTCCCTTAGGAATCCCCTTAACATGGTCACTGTCCAAGAGAACACTCCTGGGGATGAAGGCAAACACACATTCTAACAGAGCAGTTGATTGTAGGAGAGGTCGAAAAATGAGTAAGAAAAGAGACAGGACCATGTCTTCCTTACTACAATGCACAGCATTTCCCACAGGGCCATGGGGGAAGCCCTAGAAATATATTTTATGTTTCTGAGTCAGAGGGGAAAGCTAGTAGGAAGAGCGAGAGGAGCACAAAGAAACAGAAGTATTTTGCCAAGTCTTAGCAAAAGAGGAAAGAGAAGAGCAGCAGCCTAGCTGGCGATCCCTAGGCACAGTAACAGCAGGGTTATATCTAATTAGTAAGGCATAGCTGGATAGATTAATATTGGTTTTCATTTGTAACTTACCCTGCTCAGCGTCAATGTTAAAATTGGTCCCATGAAAAAATAACAAACTGGTTTTATTTATATTTTATTCTCTCTGTTCTGATTTTTATTTGTTTGTGGAAAGAGTGTGTGATGTATATATTTTTTTGTTTCAGTATTTATTTTTCTGCCTAGTTCTTATTGTCCCTTATTTAATCTCCCCTTCCTCTTTTCAGTACTCCAAAAAGCATGATGACAAGGAAAACAGGAAATCACAGCGGAGTGACAGAATTTTTGCTTCTGGGGTTCTCAGAATTCCCAGAGCTGCAGCTACCTCTCTTTGCTCTCTTCACTGTCCTCTACCTGATGGCCGTGCTGGGGAACCTCCTCATTTTCTGCATAGTATGCGCTGATCAACAACTGCACACCCCCATGTATTTCTTCTTGGTCAACTTGTCTGCCTTAGATATTTGCTCTTTGACTTCCATTGTTCCAAAACTGCTTTCAATGCTCCTAACAAACATCTATAACATATCTTTTGGAGAATGTATTCTGCAGATGTACCTCTATATGATGTGTATAGCTATAGAATTTCTGCTTCTCACTGCTATGGCATATGATCGTTATATTGCAATATGCAATCCCCTGCGTTACAGCATGATCATGAATAAGAGGGTCTGTGCTCTTCTGGCAGCTGTCTCATGGGTAACAGGATCATTGGAGTCATTGCCACACACTGTCGTTATATCCCAGTTTTCTTTCTGTGACTCCAATGTAATCAATCACTTCTTCTGTGAAGTCACAGCACTGCTGGAACTTTCCTGCTCAGACACTTTTATCATCGAAATGATGAATTATGCAGAAGGGGTTTTTACAGCTTTCACCCCATTTCTCCTAACCCTGACATCCTACATCTTCATCATCTCCAGCATCCGTAAAATCCATTCCTCAGAGGGGAAACGCAAGGCCTTCTCCACCTGCTCCTCCCATCTTACAGTCCTCATTCTGTCATATGGGACTATGATAGGAATGTACATGCAGCCCAGTTCATGGGCATCTATTAAATCAAACAAGCTGCCTACTGCACTGTACATAGTCACTCTCCCACTGCTGAACCCCCTGATTTATAGCTTGAGAAGCAAAGAGATAAAAGTGGCTCTCAAAAAAGCTATAAGCAGGAAGTCAGCATTCCTGACTCACTAAATACTTAGGGGAAGATTTTTTAAAAATGAGGCAGATTTTATAATATGCACGCCTGTGTGCGTGCTACCCGGCGCATACACATGTATGCCAGATTTTATAACATGTGCAAGAAGGTGCACAATTATGCACGCTGGGGTAGATTTTCAAACCGCGCGATTTGGCGTACTTTTGCTGGCACATCAGGCGCAAGCAAAAGTATGCGGGATTTTAATAGATACGGGCGTAGCCGCGCGTATCCGCTAAAATCCTGGATCAGCGCGCGCAAGGCTATCAATTCCGTTAAGCCGGCGCGCGCCGAGCCGCGCAGCCTACCTCCGTTCCCTCCGAGGCCGCTCCGAAATCGGAGCGGCCTTGGAGGGAACTTTCTTTTACCCTCCCCTCACCTTCCCCTCCCTTCCCCTACCTAACCCACCCACCCGGCCCTGTCTAAACCCCCCCCTTACCTTTGTCGGGGGATTTACGCCTCCCAGAGGGAGACGTAAATCCCCGCGTGCCAACGGGCCGGTAGCGCGCCGGGACGTGACCTGGGGGCGGGTCCGGAGGGCGCGGCCACGCCCCCGGACCACCCCGGGCCGTAGCCATGCCCCCGGGCCCGCCCCCGGAACGCTCCCGACACGCCCCGAAAACGCCGCGTGGTTCGGGCCCGCCCCCGACACGCCCCCCTCAGAAAACCCCGGGACTTACGCGAGTCCCGGGGCTCTGCGCGCGCCGGTAGGCCTATGTAAAATAGGCTTACCGGCGCGCAGGGCCCTGCTCGCCTAAATCCGCCCGGATATGGGTGGATTTAGGCGAGCAGGGCTCTTAAAATCCGCCCCATTGTGCGCACTGAGCCCGCTCGAAGCCATGCTGCCTTCCCCTATTCCCCCTCCCCCGAAAACGGAGCGGCCTCGGAGGGAACTTCCTTACCCCCCCACCCCACCTTCCCTTCCCTTCCCCTACCTCCCCCACCCTTTCCCACCTACCTTTGTCGTTTTCTCTTTTTTTTGTTTTAAAACTTACTTCAGCCCTGGGGCTGAAGAAAGTTGTGTGCGCCGGCCGATTGCCGGCACACGATCCCTGGCCCAGTGGCCGTGCAGAGGCCTTTGGTCTCACCCACGCCCCCGGACTGCCCCTTTTGTAAAGCCCCGGGACTTACATGCATCCCGGGGCTTTGCGTGCGTCTCCGGGCCTTTTGAAAATCCGGCCCAATATCCACGTGCATCCATGCACACGGATGCATAATTTTATAATATTTGTGAGCCAGTGCGCACATGTTAAAAAATTGGGGGCAGAGCACGCAAGGGGAGATCGACTTTGGCCACTTTCACACGGTGACGCATCAGGGCCTTCCCCAGTTTCCTCCCAGTCTTACCCTCTCCTCCCCACCCTCTAAAACCCTTTTTTTTTTTTACCTGTTATTTTGCAGGTTACTTCAGGGTCCAATCTGAAGTAACTTGCACGCTGGCAGCCGGGACAGTGAGGAATGGCGCTGTGCCGCCCCCCGCTCTGTCCCCCAGGCCATCCCCTTTTGAGGCCCCGGCACTTACGTCCTGGAGTTTACACGCTTGGCCGGGCCCATTTGAAACCCCGGGATTTATGCACTCCAGGGTTTTAAAATCTGGCCATTAGTGAATTTTAAAAGCCTGATGCACACCAAAATTATGGGATGTGCAAAATGTTGGGCCGACACATGCCGAGTGGATTTTAAAAGCTCGGAGATACGAGTATACTTGATGCTGCGAGTATAAATGAAAAGTTCAAAGGGCGGGATATGAGTGTGGTCTGGATGAGGCATGGGTGATCCTGGATTCAAACTTGAAATTTGCACGTCAATGCGTACATGCACTGGTGAGTGCCGAGGTCCCCTGCTGTGTAACTTCACTTCTGCTATGGATGATAAGTAATATATAATACAAAAAATTCAATGCAGATCAGTGGGTTTTAAAGGTCTGGCCTGACAGAAGAAGGGAGGCTTTTAAACTAAGAGAGGGTTGGAAGTCCTATCCCTTAACTGGGTGAACTAGGAATGAACTGGGAAAACTGGTAATGTGTTGGCTAGCATATCTTTTAAATTCCTCCCACTTACAAGGTAGAAGAGGAAATTTAGGGTGAATTTTAAAAGCTCTATGCACGGCAAATCTGAGAGATATGCGCATGACTGAGACGTGCGTGAGCCATGCGGATTTAAGAGGCCTGCATTCATGCACATATCTCCCAATTCACGGATAAAGAAGGTTTGGCAAAAGAAAGGGGTGGGCCAGGGTTGATCTGAGTGGGGCATGGGTGGGGTGTGGGTGGGCTAGGATAGCACCGTCAAGTCATTGTCACGCCCAAGCGCGCACCGGGATCTGAGAACCACATAAGTTGCTGCTGCTACAGCCTGCGGGTAAGTAGTAAAACAAAACAATCTAGGGGAGACAGTGGGGTTTTAGGGGTTGAGGCTAGTAGGGTAAAACGGAGACAGGTAAGTTAGGGCATTTAAGAAGTCTGCTCCGTTGCAGGGGTGAACTGGGAAATGGGCCTATTTCATCACCGCACATGCCTATTAAAATTCCCCTCTTACATGCTCAGACAGGATTCATGCACACATGCATGCGTCGATATAAAATCTGTCAGATATGTGCATGGATAGCCTATTTTATAACATGCACACATATATGCGCATACATGCATGCATATTATAAAATTGGCACGTCCATGAAAGTTACCACCCCTGTGCACGTTCACTTAAAATTGCATGCACATGCATGCATATATGCACGTATGTTATAAAATGTCAACAACTCTAGGCTCAGGCAGACAAATGCGCACAGATATGCTCCCATGCACCGGTTTCAAAGTTACCATCTCTGGCAAAAATAGGTTCTCCAAAGTAATGTAGTACTTCCTCCTACTTAGGAGGAAGTACTACAAATTAGGACTTGATCTTGATCTGAGGCTTTTTTATTGAAATTCTCAGGCTTTAGTCATGAGATTTAGAAAAAAATGGACATTTCCTGATTTATATAGCATGATTCAAGAAAGAAGAAGACATTTTGGTCACATGTTAAGAGGGACTTGACACTTCTTTCTTACTTTGCTTTCCTTGTATATATTTTCCTACATTATCTAATGTCAAATATGTTTTATTTAAGCCCTCCCAACTGAGGTTTTTCATTGATTCAAAGAAATCTATTATGTTGTTATTTGTTTTGTCTGTTTTTTCATTTCATTTCATTAAAAAGTATTAATTGCTTAACACAGGGTCCTAAGCGATGTACAATAAAAACCTTCATATAAAATATAAAATACAAAACAAAGACAAACTTGTCAAAAAATATTGCCAAACATACAATTACATAAATGTAAAAATGCAAACAAAATACTGTCTTCGATATGAACAAAAATCAGTTCATCTGTTTACTTTATAAACTTTTCTTGTACAGAGTCAGTTAAAGGCTTGCTGCAAGAGAACATTTTTTAAAGAAAGCCTAACATTAGTTCAATTGAAAGATTTTTCCATAAGATGGGTGCTGTAACAGAGAAAGCCGATTCCCTTGTGGATGACAGAGGACCATGTCGACCAGAGGGCACACCTAACATTCAGGCCGATACATTAAGGACGCGTTAGAAAGAGTGCGGCAGCGCCAGGCGCACCCTCGTTTGCCTCACACACAGTTCAGATCACACACCACTCGATACAGTATTTAAATTACACGCAAATGCAAGCTGTGTCCAAAGCGCATCCATGAAGCGGTAGGCCTGAGCAATCCATTTTACTGTATAGAGCGCTATACAGCGCCTATACAGTATCCTGGGTGCGCTGGTACCTGTCATTTGAAATGTCATTTGAAATGACAGGTACCAGGAAGTGGATGGTTCTCCTACGCTCGGGCAACGGGGATCGCCAGTCCTCTCCCGCCCCCCCCTCTCCTGAAGCAAGGCGCATGGCGAAAATCGACTCAACATGTTATTAAAGCAAATGTGAATAAAGTGCAACAAAAGTAAACTTACTGCATGTGAATGTCGAGTCGATTTTGACCGGAGCCTGCCTATTGCTGTCTCTCTCTGCCGGGGCTTGCCTTATGCTCCACACCTACGCAGGGGTAAGGGTAGTCGGTAAATTAGCAGGTTAAACGCACTGCAAAACTACAGGTTAAAAAGGCGATAATTGGGGCACACATTACTATATGGGAGGAAATAGCTAATCTGATCGTTTACATCTCATATACATGCCATGGGCGGAAAGGGTTACCCATTGATTTAAAGAAGCGGTAAGGATGGGTTACAAGGGATAGTGAATCGCAGGTTGGACTAACGCAGCCAAATTGTGAGTAGAAAGCGGGTTAGAAGCAGGGTAACCATGGCCACACTTTACTGTATTGGCCTGATTGTGAGGAGCACAGTTGGTGTCAGGCTTCATAATTTTTTAAATGTGCATTAGCCCGTGGACATGTATTGGTGTTTATCAGTTTAAAGACTGTCATGCCTACTTTATAGGCAATTTGTTGTTCTATCGGAAGCCATTGTAACTCAGTAAGTACTAGAGTAATGCACTGCCTATGGTTACACCCTGAAATTATATGACTACTCACATTTATTAAAAGTTGTAAAGGCTAAATAGAATTCTGTGGCAGTCCTAAATAAAGGCTATTATAGTTATGAATGATTGGGAAGATAGAAACTTGAAAACTTGTATGAAAACCTTGATATTGTTGCAAATATTTCAGGCCAGCAAGAACTCAAAGCTTGCAAATCCAGATCTAATGGTGGCGTTGATTTAAGGGCAAAAATGAGAGTAGGGAATCAATCCACACTCCCAAACTTTTAACTGAATCCCAGATGGAAAAGGAGAAATTTGTCAAAAGATATTGAAGAGTGCAATGTAACCAGAGTTGATCTATTAATCAGAAAAAACTCAGTTTTTTCGTCATGTTAAGAGACAGCTTGTTGTGATGTAGCCATTGTTTAATCGTCATCTGGCAAATTTGCAAATGTTCTATCATATCAAGCCAAGGGCTAGATTAATCATTCTTCGCAGAATGAAGAATCCAGCAAAAAAGGGGGTGGGGGATGAAGGGGGGGGGGTGGGCCTGCAAAAGGCCACAGCCATTTGCATCCTGGCAGTGATTTTGACAGCCGCAGTGCGGCTGGCTGCAGCCTTTCACACAAGTAGCACAACCATAAAAGGTGGTGCTATTAGCCGCACTACTGCTGGCAATAATGTCCCTCACATTATCACCGGTAGTGGTGCCATGGCCTACTCCTCCCCCTCCCCGCCCCGACTCCTCCCCTCCAGCTAATTAACATCCTAACATATGTGATAAACATTTAGACGGAGAGGTGGTTCACAGAATCTCATGATTGGGATACGGCAATACCGGGCTATAATTTGTTAAGGAAGGACAGAGAGGATAGGAAAGGGGGAGGACTGGCTCTTTATGTCAGAAACAATATCCAAGCATCTGAGCTGCAAGGAAGATGGGGCAATGAAGAAGCACTATGGGCCAACATAAAAAAAGATGATGGGGCATCTGTTTTTATTGGAGTGGTTTACAGGCCTCCAAATCAAAAGGAAGAGCTTGATAGAGATCTGGTTGAAGACATCCAAAAGATGGGAAAGAAGGGAGAACTGCTGATTGTTGGAGTCTTTAATCTGCCGGATGTAGACTGGAGAATCCCTTCTGAGGAATCTAACAATAGTAGAGAGATAGATTTCCTGCAAGGGGCTCTGTTCAAACAAATGGTAATGAAGCCTATGAGGGAGGGAGCTATACTTGATTTAGTGCTCACTAATGGAGATAATGTCTCTGATGTCCAGGTGGGCGCCCACCTCAGCACCAGTGATCATCAAACAGTATGGTTTCATATTACAAATAGGATACGAAGAAGAAGCACGAAGACACGAGTCTTGCAGTTCAAAAACACGGACTTTGATGAAATGGGGAAGTACCTGGAGGAAGAACTAGAAGGCTGGGAGAACAAGAGAGATGTGGATCAACAGTGGACCAAACTAAAAGGAGCAGTTACCAAGACAACTAATCTATATGTTAGAAAAGTAAAGAAAAGCAAAAGAAAAATGAAACCTATCTGGTTCTCAAAGGAGGTGGCTGACAAAATAAAGGCTAAAAGAACAGCGTTCAAGAAATATAAAAGATCCCAAAGGGAGGAGCACAAAGAAGACTAACTGATAGAACTGAGGGAGATGAAGAAAGTAATCAAGATGGCAAAAAGTCAAGCAGAAGAAAGGATTGCCAAAGAGGTAAAGAGAGGTGAGAAAACAATTTTCAGATACATCAGTGAAAAGAGAAATGTTAAAAGTGGTATAGTGAAATTGAAAGGTGAAAAGGATCAATGTGTGGAAAGAGATGAAGAAATAGCAGAAATATTAAACGAATACTTCAGATCGGTGTTCACTAAAGAGGACCCTGGAGAAGGACCATCGCTAGTTGACAAGAAACTGGAGGAGAGTGGAGTAGATGTAACTCCATTTACAGTAGAAAATGTATGGGAAGAGCTGGGGAAACTGAAAGTGGACAAAGCCATGGGGCCTGATGATGTTCATACCAGGTTACTGAGGGAGCTCAGAGATGTGCTGGTGGGTCCGCTGTGTGACCTGTTCAATAGATCCCTAGAAACGGGAGTGGTGCCGAGAGATTGGAGAAGAGTGGTGGTGGTCCCACTTCACAAAAGTGGGAGCAGAGAGGAGGCTGGAAACACAAGACATAACAAAAATTAAATGGTAATCATATAAGGATATCATTCTTCAAATCCCCAACAGACCAATGGGGGAAGGGATAAGAGTGTTCTTGCATCACTGCAGGATCTCAACCTGTTTTCCAGCTTAGAGTTTTAGGACATTCTCTGCCCTCACATCTAAAAGAGGAGGCTGATTCCTAATGTGCCTGAGCAGCCTTTTGCTAACACAATTCCAGTCTGAGCAGGTCAGGGTGATGGAGCTATTACTTGTTCTACTGCATCTGTGGTGTTGACAGGTCTTTCAGAAAGGACAGCAATTCTTACAAAGTCCTCCTAATTTGTGGGAGTCTAAGAAATCAAGGGCTGTACCAAATTTGTCTAAATTAATGTGATTTTTGGACCCATTAATTTTATATCCTCACAGTGACCCTTTGTATCATAGATATCATATAAAGAATAGGTTGGTGTCAGCCCAAGAGATTGGGACATGTTTTAACCAAACAGTTTACAGCTGGTATGTGAAGGGGTTAATGGAATAGGAAGCTTTGCTGGTGGAAGAAGCCCTGGATTAGTCTTAAAGATGTAAAATGATTAGCAGGAAGTTGGATCCCTCTTACCCAGGCACACAACAATATTAATTGCCTTTATCTCATGTTTATTCTAGGTAATGACTTTGAAAACTGTATGGTTGAAACACAAGAGGGAAGTCTCCATCCAGCCACAGGAAACACCTGGGTTTTAGCCGCCTGCAAGAGTTGTCTGGATTTATTCAGCATTGAAGAATGCAAAGGGATCAGTTAACTTTACTTCTACTGCAGCCTTAGAGGGCGTGACCCACCTCATGTACTCATCATTCACCTGGTGGGGAGCAATTTCACCACCATCAGGAGCAGGAAGTACAAAGAAGACCTGATACAGGTTTACACAAATCAAATAAAGCCCCTTTCAGGTATCAGTTTGAACCCATTCAACATAGACACACAGGAGGTGAGTGAAGTGACCTGTCTGAAGTATCTGTGCCTTAGCCACAGCAAATTTAATAGGGAGACTGAGGCCAGAGCCTTTGATAAATGAGAAACAAGGTGAATACATGCACAAGCTCTCAAAGGTGCACTCACTCTTGAATTCTGATGCCCAGAACTGAGTCTTCTGAAATAACAGACCTGAAGAGTGAAATCAGAGGGAAGAGACAAACCTACCCAGCTTTCACATGGCTGGGAGGAGGTCAATGAAAGAGCAAACAGCAGCCCTTCAGACTGAATGAACTTACCACAGTGCCCCATTTTAAGAGCTCAAACCTGATCCCCACCTCCACAATATAAGTTGATTGTTACTAATCAGTTGAATCCACTAAGCTTGATCACTCACATGATGAATTTACAGCATTGGTTGTGTTTAATAAAGCTAAGGATCTGTTTGTTCCTATTGAATTTAAAGTTGCCAATTATCTCCATATCTTAGGGAACAGGCAAGAGATCACATTACCCTGATCCTAAAACAACTGCATTGGTTACCAGGGCCCAAAGAGTTACATTTAAAGTTATATCACTAATGCTAGGGGTGGTATTTTTTGTTTGTTTGTTTTGGGTCATTTTTGGTTTGTTTTGGTTTTGTCTGTATTTCATTTTAAAAATGGGTTGAGGTTTTCTTTTTTTTGTTTTTCTCCAAACTTCAAGCTTATCACACAGTAACCCCCGTTACTGCACCTGAACACTATTGGCTAAGGGCCAGCTATTACAGCTGTATGCCTGTGTGCAGCACTGCTACTCTTATCTGCTGATATATCTCTCTAATTATGCACAAGGAGATTTATTTATAGAAATCAACTGCCTGTAGTGAATGTCTGGCTTTGTGAATCCAATCCATTTCCAATACTGCAGCACAAAGCAAACTGACTGAGATATTAGTGTAACTCAGCACTAGCATGAACTCTCTGAGCTCACGAAGCCACAGTGACCTGCACTGTACAGGAACACATAAGGGCATTGGTAATACTGCTTGCTTGTACAGGGGCACACATATTAAATACTAGCCCTGCACCTACAATCGATGTATGTGTGTAATATATTTGTGCAGGGAGAGCAGATATTAAATAAATAGATGCATTATTAATAATTTTTATTGATACTGAGGTCAATGGGCCAGTGGAAAGAAGCCAAGCCACAGAGACACCCAGTGATTGAATAACAATCTCACACGAAGGCCAAAGTAGCCAGTGAGACTTTAGACAGATTATAAAGTGGCAATGCTACTACTTTGTTTCCATTTGGTTGTCCGTGGGCTGCCCCCATGAACAGCTGCACTCATCCTTCTGAGAAGGCCTCTGAAAACTCCTGATATGGCCAAGCCCCTCCTGTCCTCTTCATGGTGGAACGCTGTGCTCCAGCGTGGTGACACCTGCCATGGACCCACATGACAGAACACTGCAGACCATGATCAACTGCGCTTCTCCTTAGGTAAACAAACACCCAATGCCACTGGATTTAAAGGGCCCACAGCGGGAAAACCCCCACTGTGTCCTTGGATGACATCACATGTTAGGCCTATAAAAAGCCCTTGCTGACATTTCTTCACTGCCTCAGCAACAGGTCCCACTACTCATAAGTAGAATGTGTTACTTTCATTGTTCTTGTCTTCATTTTTTTGTCTAGTTTGTCTTCAGTATTCTTCCAGGTTGCCCAGTCCTCAACCATTCTTTGTCCAGCCTGCCTTCACTCTTCTTCCAGTTTGACTTCAGTCCTCATCCAGTTTGTCTTCAGTCCTTGTCCAGCTTGTCTTCTGTCCTTGTCATCTTGTCTCCAGCCTTGTTCCTACCTGTTCTTGTCCTCCCCTTTCTGCCCTGTCTATCTTTCTCTTGTCTCCTTTCTCAGACAGATATTTGGTTTCAACTTTGGCTCGGATCTCGGACATCACTGACCATTACCTGCCTCTGACCATTGTCTGGACCTTGTACACCTCTGACCAATGCCTGCTCCTGATCATTGGCTGGACCTACAGATGCCTATTGCCACCTGTCTACAACCCAAGCTAACCATGGACCTTCACTTCAGCCACCAGCAGGGACCTCACCTAAGTTCTGCTGGCCTTGGCATCCAATGGCTCAACCTGAGGGGAACAAGGGCTGGTATAAATGAAGGTCTTGATGGGTTTGTGTCTTGTTGTTTCAGTTCGGGCTTCATTTATGGTCCCCAGCAGGAAATTTCATTTTTCCCACGTTTTTTTTTTTTTTTCCATGGGTCCCAATTTTCGTGTTAGTGTGCACTAACATGAACTATGAATTTTCCCAAAATTTCAGAAAAATTCCATTCGTTTTTTAGTTCTCCTGAACCATGGTGAATTAGAAAATTTTGTTGAAGTTGTCCAATTCATAAAAACGAATTCACATCTCTACCAATCACCATCTACCTTGTTAGGCATGATTGTTAAGCGCCAAACACACCTAAGGTGCTTCTCCATGGACACAAGGATACCATACCAAATTTTGTAGAAACAAATATCAATTTTTTATTGCATATCCTTAGAAGATACAGATTGCAAGACTTCTGCTTATGCAAAGCACTAGCCCCTGTCTCTCTTTCTATGTAAGTGAGTGCTGCTTTTTATAGGTAAAACATACAATAATCCCTAAGTTGCATGAACCTATGGGAGTATCATGTACACGGTTTCTCATGTAAAACAAGATGAATTAGACCTATATTACCCTGATCCCCCTCCCAAATTGGGGCCCTCTTGCCTGATGTTCACATCAATATTCCGTCAGTCCTTTGTCCTGTCATTTTTTTCACCCTCAGGGAGATCTCCACGACTCTGTTTTCACCAGTGCCACTGTAGTTGAAATGTTAGCCTGTGAGATTCTGACCTGCTTTTTTGTGATCCTATGACCCTCCATCACAAGTTTTAGTCAGCTCCAGCTACTGTCCAGATGTCTCCTGGAATTTCTCCATATTAGGGTCAATAAGGCATTTAAGGTTCCCATGGCCAGAACTGCAAGCAGGCCAAGGCAGCAGAAGATTCTGGGTCTCTCATAGTCTCCATGTTGGTTTAAAATTCAAGCACATATATCAACCTCTTACAAAAATTCAGCAGGATTGGGGAAATCAAAGTATGCATATCCCAAAATGCCAGGGCCCCTTTCTTAAAATACTCAGGGATGTTTTACATGTAATACATGTATTACATGTTTTCACTTATGCTGCTGCTGACTGTTTCACCTTGATACTACAATATAAACATGTGTTTGTTACCAAGCACTGTAACAGCTGGCACACTACCCACCACACACACCACCTTGCAACCTTGGCAACACAAACAAATAACTAACGAGATATACAGTAGAAATACAGAACCATTCCTCTGTCTAATAAACTGCTTCCCAAATGACACTTTTTAACCTAATTTGAAACATTTACTGTTTCTGCACGGTAACTCCCATTACTGTACAATAACTCTAGTCACTACTTAATAACTCTAATTACTGGTCGATAAGCTCCATTACTGTACGGTAACTGATAGCATGCAGGAGCATGAAATATCTATTTCTATGAAATTCAGGCAATTTTAATTTAGTTTCACTGGCTCCACAAAATGAGATGAAATAGATAATGTTGTTGCAATTGCCTATTTTATTTCAAATAAATACATATTCCTATTAGTTTTTAAAGTGTAAGATATGGTCCTAATGATTTATGGGATGTGCTGTAGGATGATTGTCCTAGTTATGTGTTGTGGGCCTCAGATATGCAGCTGTTCGTATAATCTCTATCTTTCAATTTCTTCACCATCACCAAACTAGTCTGCCTTCACAGAAAACCTTCTCAAAGCATCCTTATACCACCATTAAATTATCCAATAATCCTTAATATCCTTGAATATTTAGATGTCATCACAGATTTTTTGCATCCATCTATTTTCCTACTGGGTTACTTTGATGGAAATTCTGTATTTCCTATTGTGAATCTTAACCCTTTAAATTTTGAATTTGATTGTACTCAATATGATTAATTAATCCAAGGAATGTGTTATTATATTCAAATTGTCTTTCCTACCAAAGTTTTGTTGTGCCAGGAGGTGGACCCTTGGCAAGGTGCAGGATTTGTAGGTTGCCTGGTCGGACCCAGAGAGCACCTGCCACCAGGAGGTGGAGCACAGGAGGCTAGCGGGAGCTTCACCAATAGCAATCCGGGGTTCCCTCAGGTTGATTCTTTGGTTACCCATGCTGCCTGCTCTTAGGTGGGCCTCACAGGATCTGCGAGAGAGAAAGTTCAAGGGTGTGCCCACCACAAACAAGGGTGTGTGGTCAAGGTTCAGGTTCTGAGATCTGGATGCCAGAGAAGGCCAGCACAGAGTCTCTGAATGAAGAGCAAGTATCAAGGCCAGAGTCAAGGATAGCGTAGGCAGCCAAAGCAGGGGTCAATATCTGGTCAGACCATGGATAGTCAAACAGGCAAAGGTCAAGTTCCAGGTGGTGGTCAGATGTGGTCAATAGTCAGGCAGAGGTCAGTTCCAGGCAGCGTGCAGATGTTGTCAGTGGACAGGCAGGGTCAGTTCAAGGCAGCCTGCAGACGTGGTTGAAGAAACAGGCAAAGGTCAAATCCAGGCGGCAGTCAAAAATAGTCAAGAACAGACAGAGGTCAGTACCAAGAAGACAATCTGAAGGTATTACCTGGGGAGACGAAGAAACAGGAGGATGCTGGAACAGGAGGACACTAGAACAAGACACTGAAACAAGACACTGAAACACAGGAAGGCAAACTCTCTAGCACAACGTGATCGACCCGATTGCCAAGGCACCGTTCAGGGGGACGGGCCTCTCCTTATATACTCAGGGAGCGTGATGTCATCAGGGAGCACAGGGTTTGGGTTTCCTGCATTTGGCCCTTTAAACTTCATTACGCTGGCCGTGTGCATGCCTATGGGAGAGGCTGAGGAGACACTGGACGCATAGCCCTGCGGTAGCTCTGCTGCGATGCCTGCGATGCTGAGGGAGACAGAGAGGGCTGCAGTGAGCAATGGGAATGGCCAGCACCAACAGTGAAGGTGAGGCCGGAGCTCGTAGATGCTCAGGTGAGTTGAGTGGGGCCAGCCATGCTGCGGAAGCGGCCGGGGAGCGCAACAGTACCCCCCCCCCCCCCTTCTAGGCTTCCCCCTTACTGGCATGGGCTTCTCTGGATGGGTCTGGTGGAACTCAGCAAGAAGAATCTTGTCAAAGATGTGGTGGGAGAGCTCCCAGGAGTTTTCCTCTGGCCCAAAGCCCGCCCACGACAAGAGGTATTCCCAGTGGCCCTTGTGTCTTCTGATGTCAGGGACCTCTTTAATCTAGAGGATGTCTTCTGGCTTGGCTTCCAGCTGGGTAGTTGCAGGTGACTTCTAGGAAGGCCAGATCAAGAGAAGGGTTTTAGTAAGGAAACGTGGAAGGTATTATGGATACCCATTGATGCAAGTAGTTGTAGCTGGTACATTATGGCCCCGACACGTCGGATGACCGGAAATGGTCCGATGAACATAGGGGCCAATTGTTGAGAGGGGAGACACAATATGATATGCTTCGTGCTCAACCAAACCTTCTGGTCAGGATGGAACAGAGGTGCAGCGTGACGATGAACGTCCATGAAACGTTTAGCTTTCTCAGCGGCTTGGCTCAGCCTTTCTCTGCACTGGTTCCACCGGCACTGAATTGTGATGGCTATAGACTGGGCTGCAGGAAATGTCACGGAAAGTGGCAGTGGTAGAGGCAGGCGTGATTGATGCCCAAATACCACTAAAAAGGGAGAGACGTCAGTGGCAGAGGCGACGTGGGTATTGTGTGATAGCTCGGCCCAGGGCAAGAGAATGGCCAAATGTCCTGCTGGTCGTTTACATATGACTATAGGAAGGTCTTTAGAGTGTGGCTGGTTTTCTCCGCTTGGCCATTAGCCAGAGGGTGGTAGGCCGAAGTGAATTTCAAAGTGATGTTAAATTTGATACACAGTGACCGCCAGTACTTAGCGGTAAATTGCGGCCCTCAGTCTGACATTATCACTTTGGGCAGACCGTGCAGGTGGAGGATGTGTTTAAGAAACAACTTGGCTAACTCTGGAGCTAAAAGAAGGCTTCATAGAGGAATAAAATGACCCATCTTGGAGAAGCGGTCAATGATGACCCAGTTGACGGTGTTATCTTGTGACAGAGGCAGATTTGTAATGAAGTCCGTTGATATGCTCGACCAAGGTTCGCTGGGTGCTGGAAGTGGTTGGAGAAGGCCCCATGGCCAGCCAGTTGGAGTTTTCTGTTGCGCACAGATGGGACAAGACTCAACATAGTTGTGGGAATATTTTACCATACTGGGCCACCAATAAAATCTCCTTAACATCTCTAGGGTTCTGGCTCCACCAAGATGTCCAGCTAGCTTTGAATCATGGGCCCAGTGGAGTACAAGCTCCTGTAGTCGGCGAGGAACAACAGTTTTTCCAGCTGGTACTATGGTGGTAACCACAAGGGACACACAGGCTGGGTCAATGATGTGTCTTGGGGTGTCTGGTGTATCCTCTGGTTCGAGGGAGTGCTAGAGCGCATCTGTGTGGAGGTTCTTAGATGCTGGCTTGTAAAGAAGCTCAAAATTGAATCATTCGAAGAACAACTCCCACCGGGCTTGTCTTGGGTTCAATATTTGTGCTTCCTTTAAATGTTCGAAATTTTTATGATCAGTAAATATGGTAAATTTATGCTGTGCTCCTTCCAATCATGGCCACCATTCTTCGAGGGCTAGCTTGATGGCCAGGAGTTCGCGGTCTCCAATCGTGTAATTTTGTTCTGCAGTTGAAAACTTACGGGAATAGAATGAGCATGGTACCAATGTCCCTTTAGAGGAGTTCTGACTTAACATCACCCCGGCTCCGATGGCGGACGCGTCGACTTCAACGACGAATGGGCGGTTTGGATCTGGATGTCACAGACAGGTACCAGTGCAGAAAGTCTATTTTAATGTGTGGAAGGCAGCTTGCACCTTGGGAGTCCAGACACAGAGGTAAGTTCCTTTTCTAGTCATGGTGGTGAGTGAAGCAGCTAACATGGAATACTTAGCGATAAAGCTTCTATAATAGTTTATGAATCCGAGGTATCTTTGTAAGGCATGGAGGCCTACTGGCTGGGGCCAGTCATGAATGCCTTGAAGCTTTTCAGGATCCATAGTAAATCCTTGGTCAGAGATGATATATACTAAGAAAAGCAGATGGTTCTGTTCGAAGATGCACTTCTCTAGTTTCACGTAGAGATGATTCTCTATGAGTCACTGGAGAACTGTCCTGACGTGAGTGCAATGTGACTTTAGGTCCTTTGAGAAGATCATGATATCATCCAGGTATACAACTACAAAGGAATATAGCAGGTCTCAGAAGATCTCATTCATAAAGCGTTGAAAGACCACAGGGGCATTACAAAGGCTGAAAGGCATCACTATGTACTCGTAGTGGCCATCCCTAGTGTTTAAAGTGGTCTTCCAAATGTCCTCAGGCTGTATGTATACGAGATTGTATGCCCCTCATAGATCCAACTTCGTGAAGATCTGAGCCCCTTGGAGGCGATCAAAAAGTTCGCTGATGAGGGGCAATGGGTAGTGGTTCTTGTGGGTTATGGTGTTAAGCCCAAGGTAGTCGATACAGGGGCACAATCCTCCATCCTTTTTTTTGATGAAGAAGAAGCCTGCTCCTGTGGGAGAGTCAGAGGGCTAATGAACCCCTTCTCTAGGTTCTCCTCAATGTACTCGTACATTGCCTGTGTCTTAGGAAGTGAGAGTGGATAGGTTCTGTCTTTGGGAGGCGTCGTGCCCAGCAGAAGTTTGATAGGACAAATAAACTTCCTGAGTGGAGGTAGGGTATCCGCCTTTTGTTTCGAGAAGACGTCCTCGAAATCAGAGTACTGAGCAGGTAACCCGGTGAGGGTAGTGGTCTTCAGGACGGTCACTGCTGGGGATACTTGTCTTAGGCAGTGTTTCTGGCATTGAGAACCCCATTGAACCAACTGGAGGGATTGCCAGTCAAATTGGGGTCCATGCACCTGGAGCCAGGGAAGTCCCAGGATGACTGGGTATGTGGAATGTTTCAAGATGTACAAGGATATTTCTTTCTCGTGGAGAGTTCCCATGGTGAGGCGGAAAGCCACCATGCGATGAATGATGCACCCTGGAAGATGTTCCCCCTTGAATTGATGCGATGTGGCTAGAAATTGATGCGATGCGGCTAGAAATTGATGTGATGCGGCTAACCGGAAAAGACTGCCAAAGGTGTCTGGAGGCACCGCAGTATAAGCAGTGGCCTTGCTTCTTGCACTGAAGATGTTCTTCGGGAGACATCCGCCCACGATTGATTGCATGGGTTCTTCTGTGGGTTGGAGTGGTGCCGGTAATGCCTTCAATTGAGGGCTTAGGGCACATGCTGGGCGTTGAGCAGGAGGCCAGGAGGCTTTCAGTTCTTGGTGCCATTGCCGGAGATGGTGATCAATTTTCCCGGCTAGGGAAATCAGGTCCTCTATAGATGTGGGAATCTCACAGACCGCGAGCTCGTCTTTGAGAGCAGATGACAGGCCTTCTCGGTAGATTGCCTGTAGATAGTCCTCTTGCCATCCCAGTTCTGTGGCCAAAGTCCGAAACTCCACCGTAAACTCGGAGAGGGTTCTTGACCCTTGACGGAGGTGGAGGAGATGATGGCTCGCAACCGCCTGAAGACCCGGGTCTCCAAAAGTCCATTTGAAGGCGGTAATGAACTGAGATAGCTGTGAGAGAATGGGATCAGAACGCATCCAAAGCTGGGAAACCCATGCCAGGTCCTTCCCCTCAAGGCGAGAGAAGATGAGGGTAATTTTAGTAGATTCCTTCAGAAATAAGGAAGGTTGCAGTGCAAATTGCATGAAGCACTGGTTGAGGAAGCCTTGACAGAGGCATCGATCCCCATTGAATCAAGGAGGAGCTGGCAGAGCCAGTGATGTTCTCGGTAGCAGGGTAGATGTTAGGCCCACGGGATTGGCCAATACTGCATCCTGCAATTGGGAGCGGAACTCTTCTACTGAAGAGGCTAGAGTTTCCAAGGTTCATCTTTGGTCTTGGACAGTTGCGGCCAGACCCGGATTGACTCATAAGGCGGGAGACTCCATCAAGTCCATGGCCTTGGCAGCCTGTTGTGCTGGGAGGTGGACCCTTGGCCGGTGAAGGATTGGTAGGCTCCCTGGTTGGACCCAGAGAGCGCCTACCACCAGAAGGCAGAGAACAGGAGGAGACAGAGGCTAGCTGGAGCTTCGCCAATAGCAACCCGGGGTTCCCTCAGGTTGAGCCCTTGGTTACCCAGGCCGCCTGGTCTTAGATAGGCCTCACATGATCTCCAAGAGAGAAAGTTCAAGGGTGTGTCCATCACAAACAAGGGTGCACGGTTGATGTTCAGGTTCTGAGATCTGGATGCCAGAGAAGGCCAGAACAGAGTCTCTGAATGAAGAGCAAGGATCAAGGCCAGAGTCAAGGATAGTAGTCAGCCAAAGCAGGGGTCAATACCAGTGGTCAGTCCGTGGATAGTCAAATAGGCAAAGGTCAAGTTCCGGGTGGTGGTCAGATGTGGTCAGTAGTCAGGCAGAGGTCAGTTCCAGCAGGGTACAGATGTGGTCAGTGGACAGGCAGAGGTCAGTTCCAGGCAGCATGCAGATATGGTTGAAGAAATAGGCAAAGGTCAAATCCAGGTGGCGGTCAAACATAGTCAAGAACAGGAAGAGGTCAGTACCGAGAAGACAGTCCGAAGCTACTACTGGGGAGACGAAGGAAAAGGAGGACGCTGGAACAAGACACTGGAACAAGACACTGGAAACGCAGGAAGGCAAACTCTCTATCAGAACGTGATCGGCCCGATTGCTAAGGCACCGTTCAAGGGAATGGGCCTCTCCTTATATACTCAGGGAACGTGATGTCATCAGGGAGCTCCGGGTTTGGGTTTCCTGCGCTTGCCCCTTTAAAATCCGTGACGCTGGCCGTGTACGCACCTATGGGTGGGGCCGAGGAGATGCTGGACGCGGAGCCCCAGCAGGAGCTCTGCTGCGAAGCCTGTGATGCTGAGGGAGTCAGAGAGAGAGCTGCGGTGACTGACGGGGATGGCCGGGACCGACAGTGGAGGTGAGGCCGGAACTTGTAGATGTTCGAGCAAGGTGAGCAGGCCTGCTGCGTTGCAGAAGCGGCCGAGAAGCGCAACAGGTTTTTGTATACAAAATGCTTTTATGTTATTATATTCAAATTGTGTTTCCTACCAATGATTTTCTTTAAGAAAAAAAAATGTACTTGGTTGTTATCTGTTAAAAATGAAACACACACACACATATATATATATTGTTAATCTGGATATTTGATGTTAATCAAATATTTGATGTTATTTGATGTTAATTTGATGATATTTGATGTTAATCAACTATCAGACTACATTGAAGATAACAAACTTCTCTCCGCCTCGCAACATGGATTCCGCAAAAATCTAGGCACAGAATCCCTCCTTACTTCCCTTACAGACCTCCTTATCCTAGGTCTCGACAAAGGCCAATCCTTTTTATTGGTCCTTCTGGATCTTTCGGCAGCCTTTGATACCATCAATCACTCCATCCTCATCAACCAGTTAGCTGCGATAGGAATCTCTGGATCGGCTCTCTCCTGGTTCAAATCGTTTCTCACCAACAGAGGTTATAAAGTCAAAATCCAGAACAAAGAATCATTACGCCACGACTCAACTATTGGAGTCCCACAAGGCTCCTCTTTATCCCCTACACTCTTTAATATTTACCTCCTACCACTTTGCCAACTACTCACCAACCTCAACTTAAAACACTTTCTCTATGCAGACGATATCCAGATCCTGATCCCCATCAAAGATTCATACTCAAAAACCCTCGACTACTGGGAGTCCTGTCACCTAGAAATCAAACGCCTCCTCAACAGCCTAAATCTTGTACTAAACTCCTCCAAAACCGAAATATTACTCATAACTCCTGACAACAACAATCTCACCACCTGTCATCCAACCAACCCACAAACCACTCAAGTGAGGGATCTAGGGGTGCTAATCGACAATTAGCTGAACTTCAAAGCCTCCATCAACAGAACTACCAAAGACTGCTTCTACAAACTGCAAGTTTTAAAAAGGATAAGACCCCTCTTCCATGCCAGACTTCAGAACCATCCTCCAAGCTCTCATTTTCTCTAAGTTAGACTACTGCAACTCTACTTTACTTGGTCTCCCTTCCTCATACACCAAACCGCTCCAAATGGTTCAAAACGCTGCAGCCCGCCTACTAACAAACACCAGGAAAAGAGACCACATCTCCCCAGTCCTAAAAGATCTTCACTGGTTACCAATTAATTTCAGAGTCATCCACAAATCCATCATCCTGATATATAAAATTATTCACCAACATACATCGACCTACAAGTTCCCCTCCGCTTACACAAATCCAGAAGACTGACCAGAGAAGCTTACAGAGGATGCCTCCATGTTCCACCTACCAAAACCACTAACCACAGCACCTTAAGAGACCGAGCCCTGTCCACAGCAGGCCCGCCTTTATGGAACTCCATCCCCCCAGACATCAGAAATGAGCCATGTCTCCTAACCTTTAGGAAAAGACTCAAGACATGGCTGTTCAGGCAAGCCTTCCTGAACCCCAACTAATACGCCTCACCAGCAAACACTCGACACAGTAGCTGTATATATGGTACACTGTATATATTGTATATTTGTATATAATTAACTTCTTCTATCTCTATTTATTCCTCCACCCCAGTTCAATAGCCCTTGTTAATTGTAACTGCATCTCTTCATCACGTTTATTTATGTTCATTGTTGTATTCATCGCACCCATGTTTTTTATGTAAACCGACATGATGTGAATTTTTCATGAATGCCGGTATAAAAAAACCTTAAATAAAAAAAAATTATATATATATATATATATATATATATATATTGGGTTAACAGTAATATCCTGTTTATATCCTTTCAGAGATATGACCCCCAGGATGGGACAGAATATTCCAGATGAGGTTGCACTAATAAACTGCTCAGAGCAATGTTACTTCTTTTTTCCTTCTGGGTATGATTATCTTTGCATCCTAGCATTCCTTTGGCTCAGGCCACTGCTTTGTCACCCTGGGACACCACAACAGGAGTTATTATATGTACAAACTTAGACTTAACATTTAGAAAAGAAGTAACAAGGTCTGTGTGTCCAGAGATTATATCCCAAATGGATGTATCAAAAGTTTAAAACTTCCTAGCTTGTCAGGTTATTCATACCAGAGATGCTGGAATCATTGACCAAAAAAGTAAGTGATGAGATAAAACTTTCCTGACTTTAGTACTAATGTTCTCTAATATGATGCATCTGCAGGAACAATTTGCAAATGATCTTTTGTGAATATATTTGTCATATTATTCATGTCTTTGGTATAACTATAAACCTTAAGGATTATCCACCCTAACGACACCATTACTGGACTGATATTACGTAGGGTGCAGTTTTAAATTTATCCTTGTATGATTCCATTCATTGTAAAATGTGTAGCACAATTATATCCTAGAGTACTGATAAATCCTTATGGTTTATTATGGTTTAGGTGGAAGTTCATAAGTTTACACCATCATCTCATTAGTAATAAGGATAAGGACTGTCTCAGGATTAGATTGGCAGAATCTTAATTATGATCCATGACAGTTCATAACTGAGCCAGTGAACCTGTGCTAAAATGTGTGGAGTTTAATGAGGAGATTAAAAAATAGTGGGGAAGGAAAAGTGGATCGCACTGTGTATTTCTAAGCTCCAAAAATATGCAGACATTCTGGGACAGGCTCATTGGGTCAATTGTGAGCCATCGTGCAACCACTCTGACACTTTAACCCTAAGCATAGAAACTGGTTTTGTGCTTATAATAAAGGTCATGACACTTAAAGAGAGCACATTTCCAGATTTCTAAATCAGGAACAGAATTTATTGTAAGGTTATACTTAACTTTAAAATTAAAAACATTTCCTGAAGTACAATTTATTCCAGCTGTCATTCAGATACAGTAATTGATGGCAGAGAAAGCAAGGACTTTGAATCTTTCAGGGCTGCCTTAACTGCAAACTTATGAAAATTCTCATCAACTTTGTAATCCTGTATGTCCGAGAACCTTTATCCTGCCAGTTCTGTTGCTGCTGGGATGGAGGTGCAGATTCCTGTCAATCTGGAAAGTTTATGGAAATTCTCATTAGCTTTGTAATCCTGTATGTCCCAGAACCTTTATCCTGCCAGTTCTGTTGCTGCGGGGATGGAGGTGCAGATTCCTGTCAATCTGGAAGGTTTATGGAAATTCCCATTAGCTTTGTAATCCTGTATGTCCCAGAACCTTTATCCTGCCAGTTCTGTTGCTGCTGGGATGGAGGTGCTGTTTCCTGCAAATCTGGAAAGCGCATGGAAGAGAGGATTCATATAGAGCATGGGAGTCTGGAATCATATAGATCAGTTTCCTGGAATTAGGATCTTTCATTCAGTTTTCCAGTCTCTGTGCAGCTGATCCTGTCACATGCAAGTGCTTAGCTGAATGAATTTGGAACATTTTCAGGAAACGGACTTAAATGCCCCAAATCCAATATTCCTATAATAATGCTCTGAGACCAGATTCCATAATCTCGTATCAGATGATCTAAAGTAATCCCATTGTGGGATTGTCAGTAAATTCTTCAGGAGGGGGGTTTCAATATTTAATAGATTTATGTGGTTTAAATTGGTTTATAGTAGCTTCTCTCTTACCAGATGATATTTCCTTTTTCATCTTTCCTCTCTGCCATGTCCTTAGAAATTTGCTGTGCATGCATTTAGCTGGGGAAAACTGGCCAGGTTGGTGTGAAACAGGAGTAAGGGTGGGGGGGTTAACAAATGTATCCAGTTAGCATGAAAACCAGTGCTAACCAGCTAAGGATGTATGAAGATCCTGTGGATGGATGTTCAAAGCTGAATGGCTAATTTATCATGGATATTCATCAGCACAGCTGCTAGTCAGATAAATCTTAGGCAGGTAACTTTAGATTTCCTATTCAGCAGGTCTAACTTATCTGGTTAATGTAAGTTTGAATGTAGGCACTTATGAAGCTGAATAGCAGCCTCCACATATGTTAGATGTAACCAGATATGTAGTCACATATGTAACCATTAACTTTGCCAGCTCTATCACTGCTGCATTTCACCCTCTCTGTGTAGAAGGTAATATCTGGCTTTGGAGTCAGGGAAAGGAGTTCTAGCTGCAGCTACAAACACAAGCTTGTGGCATAAGGTTGGCTTGGATGCTGAATGTCTTAAAGGGCTCCTTAATGACTAATTCAGAGAATGGACCTTATGCATGTGAAGTCTCTCTGGTCTGTATATGATTTGTATTAATCCTGTTCAAAGCCCAATGCTTACAAATTTCAACTCCAGGACAGTGGAAAGCTAAATGTTATACAAACATCCCAGTTATGCAACTTAATAAATCTTAAATCTTAGAAAATTGCCATCAATAAATATACAGTATGTAGGACCTGCATATATACATTTTCTAGGATTTAAGATTTATTAAATTGCATAACTGGGATTTTTTGTATAACATTTAGCTTTGCACTGTCCTGGAGTTGAAATTTGTAAGCATTGAAATCATTAGGATGTTTTATACAAATCATAATTGTTATATGACTTAATAAATCTTAAATCCTAGAACATTTCCTAAAATATATATATAATTTCAAAGTTTATTATATTAGATGTTACAATAAAATATATTTTAGTTGATATGGGTTTCATTAATTTTATTCTATCAATATTCATAGATATAGTTATTATTTTTATATTCTAAATATTTTATATTTATCCTTTCCTTCCTTCTCTTCCCCTCATCTCCTTTTGTTTTTGCTACTGAACTGTGTACTGATGAGCAGCTCAGCTGCACCAAAGGTTTTCTGCTAAGTTGTGTCTACGGGAAACGTGCTTAGCACGTAGGCCTCTGTTAATCAGGCCGATACAGTACAATGCGCTCTGGTAGAGTGCACTGTTAGGCCGCGTTTGGCCACGTGTTTTCGATGCACTATTTTTACCCCTTATACAGTAAGGGCTAATAGCGTGCCGAAAATGCGCAGCCAACCCCCCCCCCCCCCCCCCCTGAAACTAATAGCGCCTGCAACATACTTTCAGAAATTAGCGCCTACCCAAAGGCAATAATTTCTGCCAGCACCGGGAAAGTGTACAGAAAAATAGAAAAAACTGCTTTTCTGAACTCTCTCTGACAGTAAAGTCTGCGGGAGAGCACCGGCGATTCTGTATTTAAATTAGGTCCGGCGGTAGATCCGGGCAAAAGGAGAACATACGGACATAAGAAACTAGCACGTCCCTAGCGCCTCCTTTTTGACAGGAGCGGCGGCTGTCAATGGGTTTGACAGCCAATGCACAATTTTGCTGGTGTTGGTTCTCGAGCCCGCTGACAGCCACGGGCTCGGAAACCGGACAACGGCAAAATTGAGCGTCCGGTTTTCGGCCCGACAGCTATTAGGTGCCATGGGTTGGACGTGCGTTTTCCTCCCCTTACTGAATAAGGGGTAAGGGAAAACACGCGTCCAATAGCGCACTGTACTGAATCGGCCTGTTAATAAGTCGGAGGCCCCAAAATTTAAAGAAAATACAAAATTTAAAAAAAATTAAATCGGCCCATGGCTCGCGGGTTGGAAGACGGACGCTCAGTTATGCCAGTGTCCATTTTCAAAACCCGTGGCTATCAGCAGGTTCAAGAACCGACACCGGTAAAATTGAGCGTCGGCTGTCAAACCCACTGACAGCCGCCGCTCCTGTCATACTTGATCACACACCCAGGAGAGTGGCCAGGGTGCACGTCGGGAGAGCAGGTGCTCACCTTGGAGTGCCGGATCTCCCGCGGATTTTACTGTATCGGCCAGAATGTGAGTGCAGAACAGACTCATGCACAGTAATCAAGCTTAGCCACTCCAGAAGGACATAAAAACAAGCTTCCACGTATCTCGAACATAACTAAAAGAGGGAGAGAGGGTATTTTTGAGCACCCTTAGATGCTACCTAGATAGAAATATTTATATGGATTATATATATTCTTACAGTTTAAAGAAAATGCAAATCTGCCCAATCCAGGGAAGCCCAGTCTCCTGCTGAGGAAGGAACATCTAACCATGGCAACCACCACAGCAGCATCAAAGGAGACAAATGGGTCTGAAGCTCCACTTACAAAGATGTTGGCTAAACTTACCCAGACAACTGTACATAAGAACATAAGAAATTGCCATGCTGGGTCAGACCAAGGGTCCATCAAGCCCAGCATCCTGTTTCCAACAGAGGCCAAACCAGGCCACAAGAACCTGGCAATTACCCAAACACCTAGAAGATCCCATGCTACTGATGCACTGATGCAATTAATAGCAGTGGCTATTCCCTAAGTAAACTTGATTAATAGCAGTTAATTGACTTCTCTTCCAAGAACTTATCCAAACCTTTTTTGAACCCAGCTACGCTAACTGCACTAACCACATCCTCTGGCAACAAATTCCAGAGATTTATTGTGTGTTGAATGAAAAATAATTTTCTCCAATTAGTCTTAAATGTGCTACTTGCTAACTTCATGGAATGCCCCCTAGTCCTTCTATTATTTGAAAATGTAAATAACCGAGTCATATCTACCCAATCTAGACCTCTCATGATCTTAAAGACCTCTATTATATCCCCCCTCAGCCGTCTCTTCTCCAAGCTGAAAAGCCCTAACCTCTTCAGCCTTTCCTCATAGGGGAGCTGTTCCATCCCTTTTATCATTTTGGTTGCCCTTCTCTGTACCTTCTCCATTGCAACTATATCTTTTTTGAGATACGGCGACCAGAATTGTACACAGTATTCAAGGTGTGGTCTCACCATGGAGCGATATAGAGACATTATGACATTTTCCGTTTTATTAACCATTCCCTTCCTAATAATTCCTAACATTCTATTTGCTTTTTTGACTGCTGCAGCACACTGAGCCGATGATTTCAAAGTATTAACCACTATGATGCCTAGATCTCTTTCTTGGGTGGTAGCTCCTAATATGGAACCTAACATCGTGTAACTACAGCAAGGGTTATTTTTCCCTATATGCAACACCTTGCACTTGTCCACATTAAATTTCATCTGCCATTTGTATGCCCAATCTTCCAGTCTTGGAAGGTCCTCCTGTAATGTATCACAGTCTGCTTGTGATTTAACTACTCTGAATAATTTTGTATCATCCGCAAATTTGATAACATCACTCGTTGTATTCCTTTCCAGATCATTGATATACATATTGATATATATATTATAGCCAAATATTCAGAAGGAGATGCCTCTCACTTAATATATTCAGCTAAAGATACCCAACAGTGTTATCCATGCCACCTTGCCACTCACCAG
Source organism: Rhinatrema bivittatum (assembly GCF_901001135.1). NCBI lineage: Eukaryota > Metazoa > Chordata > Amphibia > Gymnophiona > Rhinatrematidae > Rhinatrema > Rhinatrema bivittatum. The sequence continues at coordinate 63,875,464 of NC_042630.1, forward strand.
CTCACTAAATATAGCTAAAAAAGGAAGAAACAAAAACCAAAAGGGAGCCAACAGCAGCTGATTCCCTCCCCAATAAATAAATAAACTGTAAGGCTGACCATTGCCTGCTCTCCTTTGCCCAGTCCTGGTGGGTTCAGTGACAGCTATGAGAGGAATTTGCCAGTGCCCTGCATTAGGGGTGGTACCTTTAAAAACATCATGTAGTACCTGCCCCAAACCTTCCCCTTTATTAAATGATTCAACCTCAACCATCTGAGCTCCCCCAGCTCATCCTACCAAGCCCTCCTGGACTCACTAAAATGTCCCTGGCAGTTTAGCAGGAGGTGCGAGAACGACCTCCCACTCCTGTGCCCAATGGCTTCCATTATTAAAAACAGCGCCAGCTGCCCTTTGACCCTATCATGTGACAGGAGCTATCGGTGCCATTGGGTATTAGTTTTATTAAGAGTGAGCCTTTAAAAAAAATGAAGGAAAAAAAACCCTCACAAAATTCTCTTGTCTTTTTTTTTTCAATTTGTTTAGACCCACAAAATGCAATGAAATAGGAAATATCGTCAGTGTTTCCTATTTCATTGCAAATGAATTCCACCCTACTATGCAATATAATTATCCTTTGGGGTGGGAGGGAAGTCCCACTTGATGCCTACTACACTTTTTTTTATAATTCTTTTCCAGGAGGGAAGTATTTTGGGGGGAATAGGGATGGGGATCAGCCACTGCTGGCCTGAGAGGATTAATACTTAATTGGCATTATGATGAACCTAAACTGTTATTTATTTATTTAACTCTTTTCTATACCGACAGTCATGAACAATATCATATCATATCGGTTTACACGGAACGAGGGGGTATAAATAAAAAAACAACAACATTTAACAAAAGGCAAAGTTACATTAAACAAGGTGAGATGAACTTGGGGACTAAGGTCGCTGGAACAAAAGACGGAAGAGAGAAATACAGCATAAGGGCGCTCGGCTGAGTAAAGCGAAGTCGGACTAGGTGGCTTTTGCATGGTTTGGAAGTTAAGGGAAGGCTTGAATGAATAGCCAAGTCCTGAGTTTTTTTTGAAATGTTAGCAACCAGTCTGAGGTCTGGGGGTTTTAAAGTTATTCAGATAAATGTACCTGGATGCTTTTAGTCCTGCTTTCCACCATGACCAGCTGGGGAGCAGTAAATATCATCGCTACCTGGTGAGCCCTGACTCCTGGAACATCCCCAACCATCTCTTTAATATCAGGATATGTTTTAGCCAGATGTGACAGATCTGGTCACAAAGAGAGGAGGGGATTATTTAAACCCACAGTCCCAGACTCATCTGGACAAACTTTTCTAATATAGACCTCACAATTCTTCCCACATTTGCTGAAGTAATAATGCAGAATGGCCAGGATGACAAAAACGTAGTTAAATTCATCCCTTATCATTTCAGGCAGATAGAAAAGAGAGAACAATTACCCCTCATGTTGCTTCACTGATTACTAGAAACATAATTTTTGGTGATATAGAAACACAGAAACATAGAAATGACGGCAGAAGAAGACCAAACGGCCCATCATGTCTGCCCAGCAAGTTTCACACTTTTTTTTTCTCATACTTATCTGTTACTCTTGGCTCTTAGTAACCTTTTGGTTCTATTTCCCTTCCACCCCACCATTAAAGTAGAGAGCAGTGTTAGAACTGCATCTAAGTGAAATATCTAGTAGAGATGTGAATTGTGTGATCGATCATCTTAACGATCGATTTCGGCTGGGAGGGGGAGGGAATCGGATCGTCGCCATTTGGATTTTTTAAATATCATGAAAATCGTGAAAATCGTGTAAATCGAAAACCGGCACACTAAAACATCCCTAAAACCCACCCCAACCCTTTAAAATAAATCCCCCCCCTCCCGAACCCCCCCCCAAAATGCCTTAAATTACCTGGGGTCCAGTGGGGGGGAGGGCGGGAAAACCGGCACACTAAAACAACCCTAAAACCCACCCCGACCCTTTAAAATAAACCCCCCACCCTCCCGAACCCCCCCAAAATGCCTTAAATTACCTGGGGTCCAGAGGAAGGGTCCCGGTGTGATCTTTTACTCTCGGACCTCTGGTGCTTGTAGAAATGGCGCCGGCGCTACCTTTGCCTTGTCATATGACAGGTCAAAGGTAGCGCCGGCGCCATTTTGTTTTTTGTCCCCCGAAGTCAGGAGCGTAGGAGATTGCTCCCGGACCCCCGCTGGACCCCCAGGGACTTTTGGCCAGCTTGGGGGGGCCTCATGACCCCCACAAGACTTGCCAAAAGTCCAGCGGGGTCCGGGAACAACCTCCTACAGTCGAATCGTGTTGTCTACGGCCGGCGCCATTTTGCACCGCCATTTTGTGCAAAATGGCGCCGGCCGCAGACAACACGATTCGACTGCAGGAGGTCGTTCCGGACCCCCGCTGGACTTTTGGCAAGTCTTGTGGGGGTCAGGAGGCCCCCCCATGCTGGCCAAAAGTCCCTGGGGTCCATCGGGGGTCCGGGAGCGATCTCCTGCCGCGAATCGTTTTTCCATACGGAAGCACCGGAGGTCCGAGAGTAAAAGATCACACCAGGACCCTTCCTCTGGACCCCAGGTAATTTAATGCATTTTGGGGGGGTTCGGGACGGTGGGGGATTTATTTTAAAGGGTCGGGGTGGGTTTAGGGTTGTTTTAGTGTGCCGGTTTTCCCGCCCTCCCCCTTCCCCTCCCCCTTCCCCCGATTTACGATTTTTTGACGATAAATCGGGGGAATTGTTATTGTATCGCGGCTCTAACAATTTTTGACAATTTAAAATATATCGGACGATATTTTAAATCGTCAAAAAACGATTCACATCCCTAATATCTAGCTTAATTAGTTAGGGGTAGTAACTGCCGCAATAAGCAAGCTACACCCATGCTTATTTGTTTACCCAGACTATGTAATTCAGTCCTTGTTGGTTGTTGTCTGTATATAGATCCACTTTTCTTCATTCCCCCTGCCATTGAAGCAGAGAGCTATGCTGGATATGCATTGAACGTGAAGTATCAGACTTTCTCCCCTGCCGTTGAAGCAGAGAGCTATGCTGGATATGCATTGAAAGTGAAGTATCAGGCTTATTTGGTTCGGGGTAGTAACCTCCATAACAAGCAAGCTACTCCCCACTTTTTTGTGAATGCAAATCCTTTTTTCCACATTTCCTCTTGCTGTTGAAGTTTAGAGCAATGTTGGAGTCATAACCCTAGCAGAGTTACATTGGCTACCAATTGAACACAGAATTAAATACAAAACCCTATGTATCATTCACAAACTAATTTATGATGAGAAATCAGACTGGTTGAACACAGCATTATGGGTACACACTCCACACAGGAACCTCTGTTCAGAAAATAAAGCACTCCTAACCATTCCATCAGTTAAAACAGCAAGACTGACACAAGTGAGAGAAAGAGCCCTATCACTAACAGGACCCATAATCTGGAACACAATGCCTCCAGAGATCAGGCTACAAAGTGATCTCAAGACATTCAAGAAAAACCTAAAAATGGCTTTTTAAACAAGCATTTTACAAAGAGACAGGAGAATAGAGAGAAATATTTCAGGAAAAGACAGAAAGGCACCGACATACAGTCCTTAGGACTGTACAGTAGATTAGTCTATGAACTCCACACCACAATAAACCAATACTATAATACTATATGTAATAAAACTACCGGTGTAAGTACCTTGGTACAATTGGTCATGAACTACTTCGCTAAATGACTATGTCTAATGATATATTGTAACCGAACCTTTGACGGGCACCTGTTAGAATGTACTATTGTACACTTTTACCTACATTAAATATGTGCCTACATGTAAACCATTGCGACGGTATTTAACTTAGCAACGGTATAGAAAAGTTTTTAAATAAAATAAATAAATAAATACAGCAATGTTGGAGTCGCATTAACCATGTGTATGTTTATTGAATAAGGGTATTATCTCAAGGTAGTAGCCGTCATTCCCACGAGCCACCCACTCTTCATTCACGTCCTCTAGACTTTATGGATCCACAGTGTTTATCCCATGCCCCTTTGAAGTCCTTCACAGTTCTGGTCTTCACCACTTCCTCTGGAAGGGTATTCCAGGCATCCACCACCCTCTCTGTGACGAAATACTTCCTGACATTGGTTCTGAGTCTTCCTCCCTGGAGCTTCAAATCGTGACCCCTGGTTCTGCTGATTTTTTCTGATGGAAAAGGTTTGTCATCTTTGGATCATTAAAACCTTTCAAGTATCTGAGTCTGTATCATATCACCTCTGCTCCTCCTTTCCTCCAGGGTGTACATATTTAGATTTTTCAATCTCTCCTCATAAGTCATTCGATGAAGACCCTCCACCTTTTTGGTCACCCTTCTCTGGATCGCCTCCATCTTGTCTCTGTCTCTTTGGAGACACGGTCTCCAGAACTGAACACAGTACTCCAGGTGAGACCACACCAAGGACCTGTACAAGGGAATAATCACTTCCCTTTTCTTACTCGATATTCCTCTCTCTATGCAGCCCAGCATTCTTCTGGCTTTAGCTATCGCCTTGACACATTGTTTTGCCGACTTCAGATCATTAGACACTATCACCCCAAGGTCTCTCTCCTGCTCCATGCACATCAGCCCTTCACCCCCCATCAAATACAGTTCATTTGGATTTCCACTCCCCATGTATTTAGGAGAGAAGGGACCAGATCCTGTAGGAGCAAAACCTTTCTCCCTCTCAGCTTAACAAAATGGCAGGTATAAATTAAACTGAAAGGCTCATTTTCAACCACAGTTGTGCATGGCTTTAAATGTATTGAATATTATTGGCTAAGTTTTAACCAGACGTCTTAAGCTCTCATGGGTCAGCTCAAAATCATCAACCATGACTTAGTAAGAGATCAGTTTAAGCTCTGTTTTGTTCTGTATGTGCAAAGTAATTTCTTCAGAAAATTTAGCAAGATTATTTTTATTTTATCTCTGTGTTGACTAATTTATATTCATTTTCCCTCATTCTGTCTTATCTTCCTTCTTTCAGCACCCAAGGAAAATTGGAAATCTCAGTGATGTGACAGAGTTCCTGCTTCTGGGGTTCTCAGAGTTCCCAGAGCTGCAGCTCCCTCTCTTCACTCTCTTCTTATTGCTCTACCTGATGGCCGTGCTGGGGAACCTCCTCATTATCTGCATAGTATGTGCCGATCGACACCTGCACACCCCCATGTATTTCTTCCTGGTCAACTTGTCTATCCTAGACATCTCTTCCCTGACCGTTACTGTGCCAAAATTACTGGCAATCCTCCTGACACAGAGAAATCTCATATCCTTCAATGAATGCATTCTGCAGATGCTTTGCTTTATATCTGGTCCTGCAGTAGAATTTCTGCTTCTTACTGCCATGGCCTATGATCGTTATGTTGCAATCTGCAATCCTCTGCGTTACACCATGATCATGAGTAGGAGAGTCTGTGTACTTCTGGCAGCTATCTAATGGATAGCAGGTTTCTTAGAGGCATTGCCACACTATATCATTATATCTCAGTTTTCTTTCTGCGACTCCAATGTAATCAATCACTTCTTCTGTGACATCACAGTACTGCTGAAACTTTCCTGCACAGACACCTCTGTCATTACAACAATTACCTTTGCAGAAGGGGCATTTATAGGTTTTGTCCAATGTCTCTTAACTCTGACATCCTATGTTTTTATCATCACCACCATCCTGAAAATCCAAAGTGCAGAAGGGAAAAGCAAGGCCTTCTCTACCTGCTCCTCTCACCTTACAGTCCTCATTCTGTCATATGGGACTATACTAGGAGTTTACATGCAGCCCAAGTCAGAAGATTCTATACATTCAAACAAGCTGCCTACTGCAGTGTATACAGTCGCACTCCCACTGCTGAACCCTTTGATTTATAGCTTGAGAAGCAAAGACTTAAAAATGGCCCTGAAAAAAGTCATAAGCAGGAAGTCAACACTGGAAGCCCATCTGAAATAAGAACTAAATTGGGTCCCTTTGACATGGCCACTATCCACACAACAATTGTAGGAAGTAAAAGGAACATTTTTCTTGGCCCAATAGTTTCCTTCTGCTACTCGGGCTTCCTCCTCAAATTATAACCAAACCCCACTGAGTTATTTCATCTTAAGGCATCATTCACAACAATTCCCGCATTTAGGGGCGGATTTTAAGAGCCCTGCCGATTTCGGAGCGGCCTCGGAGGGAACGGGGGTAGGCTGCGTGGCTCGGCGCGCGCTGGCTATACAAAATCAATAGCCTTGCGTGCGCCGATCCAGGTTTTTAGCAGATACGCGTGGCTCCGCGCGTATCTACTAAAATCCCGTGTACTTTTGTTGGCGCCTGGAGCGCCAACAAAAGTACGCCAACGCGCCTTGTTTGAAAATCTACCCCTTAATTAATTAATTAATTAATTAATTAAATGATTAATTAATTAAGATTTATATTCTGCATTTCAATTTTGTATCTGCTTCCCAACTGTAATAGCTCAGGCATTTTAGAACAATCCTTAGCCAGAGACCATGCAACAGGGACCTCTCTAGAATCTCTTAATTATAGACTCTATCCCCAACCACTTGTTGTTGCTTTTGCATGATGCTAGGAATCTATCCAAGGGACCATAAATGCTGGGTCTGGAATTAAACTAAAGATGTCTGAATGGTATGGCACAGCCATTTGCTATGAGCCACTGAGCTGGCTCTAACATTTATTTCTGTTTGGTTGTGGGATATCTGTGAAAGACTTGTAGGAAGAAGAAAAAGGGTTGTAAAAAAGGTTGGTCATTTCATAATAACATAATAATAACTGCATAAAAGGACCAAATGGTCCATCCACTCTACCCACTATCTGCCACGCCATGCAGTTATTCCCAAGCCTTGTGATAACCCATAATATCTTTACTGCTAGCAACATTTTTACCGGGTGATGAGTCTTCTTGATAATTCAGACCATATTGACATGTTTTGCTAATGGATTTGGCCTTTGAAGCAGACCTGTGCTTTTTCACTTATATCTGTGTTTTAATACACCAGACCATAGGACTGAGATGAAGAACATGGCGAGAACTATACAGCAGGCTGATTCGGGCAATAGGAGTTCAGTATGGTAAAATCCAGATAACCTAGCTTTATAATATTGACATTCAGTGTTATCTGGTAAGTAAGGTCATACAGAGAGCAGTCCTAAGATTAGATAACTTTCTCCAGATCCCTTGGACTTTATTCAGATATATTCAGAGGATTGCATAACCAGCTGCATTCTGCTGAATAAATGTGTAAAGTTATCCAGGGAACTTTACTGCTCATTGGCCTGTTTTTAGATTCCTGGAATGCCCTTCTAGAGAAGTACTGGTCACAAGGACAGTGACAGTCTTTAAAAAATGCATGGAAAGTGAATAGTATTGAAGGTGCTAGGAAACCTTCACTGAACAACAGTTGCACCCCAAGGCTGCAGTGATATACTCATACTTTAGCTGCATTGCACTTCCTAAAAGGAATGGAGAAACCTGTATGAAGCAGTAGCTGATACACTAAATGAAAGACTATGGGAATGGGTGTTGGGTTCCATGTGAGAATTTTATCTACTTTAGGTAATTGCATACAAAATCACTGCTGGGCAGAGCGGCAGACTAGATGGCTCTTTATCTGCTGACATTTACTAGGTTACTATATTCCTATGAATATGGATCTCTGTGTTTTTAGGACAGTGACTGAATTATAATTAAAAAATATCTGCTAGAAAAGTCCTGCTATGACTTTCCCATTTGAAGAGAAAGGATTCCCATGCCATTTGTGGTACCAGCTACATTGAGGAACTAAAAGTGGAAGGACAAAAATCCATGATGCAAAGTTTGTCATCAGCAGTGATGTCAACCACCAATGAAATTCTACAGTAAAGCAAAAGACAAGGCACACAGGCTTTAATAGGAAGGGGACAGAAAAAAGTCTGTGCCCCTAAGCAGCTTGGAATCCACCTACCCCTTGGGATCCTGCCAGGTACTTGTGACTTGGATTGGCCACTGTTGGAAACAGGATACTGGGCTTAGTCTCCCAGTATGGCAAGTCTTATGTTCTTTTGTAAGAATAAATGGGTGAAGGACAAGGTTGCTTTTACTCAAGAATTCTTATTCCTTCTGTATGAGTAAATTATTTCCTGCATCTACATGATTTCCATGGTCTCCAGCTTACTATGAGATAGTATAAAGTTGAGCAATAATATTTTACTCTGAAAATCTAAAACAGGCCAATGGGAAAATGAGGTTGGAGTCTTCTTACAACACTGCAGGATCTCAGGTGTTTTCCACTGAAGAGATTTAAGACATTGTTAGTCCTCACATCCAAAGGAGGGGATGGGGGTGGATTGGCTCAGCTGGGCACATTTTTAAACATTGAGCTGGAGGGCTGGAAATCAGGCTAATAGGCCTGGGTGCCTCATTTTATAAAGACTTTTGCCACTTAACCAGCTATTTTCTTTGAATATGGCCATTCAAGCCTTAAGCTGTCTGGGAGGATTATCTATTTGCATATTGTGGATAGGAGTGTTCAGCTACCGCAAGGGGGAGTTGGCAAGTTAAATGTAAGACATTGATACGACAGGCTAAGAGAGAATATGAAAAGAAGTTGGCTGTAGAGGCAAAAACTCACAGTAAAATCTTTTTTAAATATATCAGAAGCAGAAAGCCTATGAGGGAGTCAGTTGGACCCTTAGATGATTGAGGGGGTTAAAGGGGCACTTAGAGAAGATAAGGCCATCGCAGAAAGATTAAATGATTTCTTTGCTTCGGTGTTTACTGAACAGGATGTTGGGGAGGTACCCGTAATGGAGAAGGTTTTCATGGGTAATGATTGAGATGGACTGAATCAAATCACGGTGAACCTAGAAGATGTGGTAGGCCTGATTGACAAACTGAAGAGTAGTAAATCACCTGGACCGGTTGGTATACACCCCAGAGTTCTGAAGGAACTAAAAAATGAAATTTCAGACCTATTAGTAAAAATTTGTAACCTATCATTAAAATCATCCATTGTACCTGAAGACTGGAGGATAGCTAATGTAACCCCAATATTTAAAAAGAGCTCCAGGGGTGATCCGGGAAACTACAGACCGGTTAGCCTGACTTCAGTGCTAGGAAAAATAGTGGAAAGTGTTCTAAACATCAAAATCACAGAACATATAGAAAGACATGGTTTAATGGAACAAAGTCAGCATGGCTTTATCCAAGGCAAGTCTTGCCTTACAAATCTGCTTCACTTTTTTGAAGGAGTTAATAAACATGTGGATAAAGGTGAACCGGTAGATGTAGTATACTTGGATTTTCAGAAGGCGTTTGACAAAGTTCCTTATGAGAGACTTCTACGAAAAGTAAAAAGTCATGGGATAGGTGGCGATGTCCTTTCGTCGATTGCAAACTGGCTAAAAGACAGGAAACAGAGAGTAGGATTAAATGGACAATTTTCTCAGTGGAAGGGAGTGGACAGTGGAGTGTGTCAGGGATCTGTATTGGGACCCTTACTTTTCAATATATTTATAAATGATCTGGAAAGAAATATGACAAGTAGGGATGTGAATCGTTTTTTGACGATTTAAAATATCGTCCGATATATTTTAAATCGTCAAAAATCGTTAGGGCCACGATACAATACCAATTCCCCCGATTTATCGTTAAAAAATCGTAAATCGGGGGAAGGGGGAGGGCAGGAAAACCGGCACACTAAAACCCCCTAAAACCCACCCCCGACCCTTTAAATTAAATCCCCCACCCTCCCGAACCCCCCCCCCCAATGCTTTAAATTACCTGGGGATCCAGTGGTGGTCCAGAACGGCGGCGGTCCGGAACTGCCCCCTCAATAGAATCGTGTTGTCTTCAGCCGGCGCCATTTTTCAAAATGGCCGCCGCAAATTGGCGGCGGCCATAGACCAAAACGATTCGACGCAGGAGGTCGTTCCAGACCCCCGCTGGACTTTTGGCAAGTCTTGTGGGGGTCAGGAGGCCCCCCCAAGATGGCCAAAAGTTCCTGGGAGTCCAGCGGGGTTCCGGGAGCGATTTCTTGCCGCGAATCGTTTTCGTACGGAAAATGGCGCCGGCAGGAGATCAACTGCAGGAGGTCATTCAGTGGGGGTTCCGGACCGCCGCTATATACATATTATTACATATAAGATCCCAAAAACTTCAAAAAAGAACTAAAAACATGGTTGTTTAGACAATCATACACAGAATGATATAATCTATACCTTATTTAACAACTTAACCCCACCTTGAACCTAATAATCCTGTTCAATAAGTCATTGCTAAACTTAAACCTAATTGGTATCTCTCTAACATGTTTTTCTCTGCTCTTTTCTAAGATGTTATACGTTTTTTTTATGTATTAATAATTATATTGTATTGTATTATATACACAAGTTATACCTGTTCTATGTAATAATGTTACTGTTACACTGTAAACCGGAATGAAGGCTACCAGCTATATTTCGGTATAGAAAAGAACATAAATAAATAAATAAATAAATAAATATTATAAAGGTAAGAAAATTACAATTGGTCATAAAAGAATTAAACAGCTAAAATAATTAAAAGAGATGAAAATTACAAAAACACATTAAAACAAGTATTAAATCAATAAAATACTAAAAGCATAAATATAGCACTTCCAGCATTTTAAAAGAAATGGAAATCAGTGTAGACATTAAAACTTGTGCATGCCTATTTCTCATTTTCAGTATATGTGGCGTTGAACAGTCATGTTTTAAGGTTAACTTTAATTTTTTTCCTGCTGCAGTCTTAATTTAATTGGAAACATATTCCACAGTTTTGATCCTGCAATTGACAGCGCTCTTTCTCTGACTTGACTGAGATGAGCCGATTTGATTGTGGGGATTGATAAAAGTCCCTTTTTGGCTGATCTCAAATTTCTCTGTGGAGGATGCAGCCGTAGGGCAGCATTTAGCCATTCTGTCTTTTCTCCATAAATTATGTTATGTATTATACACGCGGCTTTATATAATATTCTAACATTTATTGGTAGCCAATGGGGTAGATTTTCAAAAAGCGCGAATAGGCCTACTTTTGCTTGCGCATCAGACTCAAGCAAAAGTACGCCTGATTTTAGTAGATACGCGCGGAGCCGCGCGTATCCACTAAAATCCTGGATCGGCGCGCGCAAGGCTATTGATTTTGTATAGCCGGCGCGCACCGAGCCGCGCTGCCTACCCCCATTCCCTCCAAGGCCGCTCCGAAATCGGAGCGGCCTTGGAGGGAATCCTCTAACGCCCTCCCCTCATCATCCCCTCCCTTCCTCTATCTAACCCACCCGCCCAGCCCTGTCTACACCCCCCCCTTACCTTTCTCCGGGGATTTACGCCTCCCAGAAGGAGAAGTAAATCCCCGCGCGCCAGCGGGCCTCCTGCGCGCCGGGCCGCGACCTGGGGGCGGGTACGGAGGGCGCGGCCACGCCCCGGACCGCCCCGGGCCGTAGCCACGCCCCCGTACCCGCCCCCAAAACGCTGCCGACACGCCCCCGAAACGCCGCGACGACCGGGCCCGCCCCCGACACGCCCCCCCTCCGAAAACCCCGGGACTTACGCGAGTCCCGGGGTCTGCGCACGCCGGTAGGCCTCTTTGAATGTAGGCATACCGGCGCGCAGGGCCCTGCTCGCCTAAATCCGCCCGGTTTTGGGCGGATTTAGGCGAGCAGGGCGCTGAAAATCCGCCCCAAAGTAATGCTATTAATGTTGGAGTGATGTGATCAAATTTATTTTTTCCTGTCAAGATTCGAGCCGCAGTATTCTGGAATACCTGTAAAGGTCTAATAGTAGTTTGAGGAAGACAAAGCAGCAAAGCATTTAAATAGTCTAACAGGCCGATACAGTAAGGACGCGTAAGAAAGAGTGCGGCTGTGCCGAGCGCACCCTCGTTTGTCGCGCACACAATTTGGTTCACATACCACCCGATACAGTATTCAAATGAGACGCAAATGCAAGTGGCGTCCAAAGCGTGTCCATGAAGCGGTAGGCGTTCGCAATCCATTTTAATGTATAGAGCAGTATACAGCACCTATACAGTATCCTGGGTACACTGGTACCTATCATTTCAAATGTCATTTGAAATGTCATTCCACCAGGAAAGTGGATGGTTCTCCTACAGACCCCACTGCCTTGAGCGCCCGGCTGGACATACGAGGTCATGGCATGAGTTCATTCACCTTCCCACTGTCTTGAGGTCACGGCATACATTCATGCACTTCCTGCTGCCTTGAGCGCCCAACTTTGATGTCCAGGCGGGCGCTCAAGGCAGCGGGAAGTGCATGAATGCATGCCGTGACTTCGGTCATCCAGCCGGGCGCTCAGGTCACGGCGTGCATTCATGCACCTTCCCGCTGCCTTGAGCGCCCGCCTGGACATCCAAGTTGGGCGCTCAAAGCAGCAGGAAGATGCATGAATGCACGCTGTGACCTGAGCGCCCAGCTGGATGTCCGAGGTTACGGCGTAGGGTGTGTAGGGATAGGGCCTGATACAGGAGCTCGTGCCCACTGCAAGTCAGCGGCAACAAGGAGCCCAGACCCACGAGGAGGCCAGAGGAGCCCCCGGAAACGGTGTCCGTTGTTCCCTATGGAACCGAAGTACTCTGACGGTAAGCACGGTGGTGCCAGGTTGGGTTATTTTTTTCCCCCCTTGTGCGAGAAGCATTTTTTTCTGTGGATTGGGTTGGTTTGGGACTGGGCGGCTAAGTTCTAGCAGTTCTCTTTGTTGCTGGCATGTGGTGCTTTTTTTTCTTTGCTGCGGGCAACTCAACCAGCAGTTAGTGATGACTCTTCGGCCAGAGCCAGCGGCCGGAGCCAGCGGTGGCATAAAATGCAGCATGACAGAATGGATTCAGATTCAGAGAACTGCTGCTGGGCTTCAGCCGGTGCTCAAGGCAGCGGAAAGCTGACTGAACACCACACTAATGCCAGGGTCAGGGTAGGCGGTAAATTTTCAGGTTAAAGTCACTGCAAAATAGCTGGTTAAAAAGGCGATAATCTGGGCGCACGTTACTGTATCGGAGGGAATAGCTAATCCGATCATTAACATATCATATAAATGCGGTGGGCGGAAAGGGATACGCGTCGATTTCAATAAACGGTAAGGACGCTAGGGATGTGAATCGTTTTTTGACGATTTAAAATATCGTCCGATATATTTTAAATCGTCAAAAATCGTTAGGGCCACGATACAATACCAATTCCCCCGATTTATCGTCAAAAAATCGTAAATCGGGGGAAGGGGGAGGGCAGGAAAACCGGCACACTAAAACCCCCTAAAACCCACCCCCGACCCTTTAAATTAAATCCCCCACCCTCCCGAATGCCTTAAATTACCCTGGGATCCAGCGGCGGTCCATAGCTAAATCGGGGGAAGGGGGAGGGCAGGAAAACCGGCACACTAAATCCCCCTAAAACCCACCCCCGACCCCTTAAATTAAATCCCCCCCCCCAAATGCCTTAAAGTACCCTGGTGTCCAGCGGCGGTCCGAAACGGGCTCCTGCTGTTGAAGCGTGTTGTCTTCATCCGGCGCCATTTTTCAAAATGGCCGCCGCCATAGACCAACACGATTCGACCGCAGGAGGTCGCTTCCGGACCCCCGCTGGACTTTTGGCAAGTCTTGTGGGGGTCAGGAGGCCCCCCAAGCTGGCCAAAAGTCTCTGGGGGTCCAGCGGGCGTCCGGGAGCGATCTCCTGCCGCGAATCGTTTTCCGTACGGAAAATGGCGCCGGCAGGAGATCGACTGCAGGAGGTCGTTCAGCGGAGGTCCGGAACCCTCGCTGAATGACCTCCTGCAGTCGATCTCCTGCCGGCGCCATTTTCCGTACGGAAAACGATTCGCGGCAGGAGATCGCTCCCGGACGCCCGCTGGACCCCCAGAGACTTTTGGCCAGCTTGGGGGGGCCTCCTGACCCCCACAAGACTTGCCAAAAGTCCAGCGGGGGTCCGGAAGCGACCTCCTGCGGTCGAATCGTGTTGGTCTATGGCCGCCGCCATTTTGCGGCGGCCATTTTGCAAAATGGCGCCGGCTGAAAACAACATGCTTCAACAGCAGGAGTCCGTTTCGGACCGCCGCTGGACACCAGGGTACTTTAAGGCATTTGGGGGGGGGTTCGGGAGGGGGGAGGGATTTAATTTAAAGGGTCGGGGGTGGGTTTTAGGGGGATTTAGTGTGCCGGTTTTCCTGCCCTCCCCCTTCCCCCGATTTAGCTATGGACCGCCGCTGGATCCCAGGGTAATTTAAGGCATTTGGGGGTGGGGGATTTAATTTAAAGGGTCGGGGGTGGGTTTTAGGGGGTTTTAGTGTGCCGGTTCACGATTTTAACGATTTTCACGATATTCTAAACACCCAAACGGCAACAATACGATTCCCTCCCCCTCCCAGCCGAAATCGATCGTTAAGACGATCAAGGACACGATTCACATCTCTAAAGGATGCATAAAACCGGATACTGAATCGCGGGTTAGACATACGCGTCCAAAAAGTGCATACAAAGCGGGTTAAAAACAGGGTAACCACTGCCGCACTTTACTGTATCGGCCTGTAAGTTAGCAAACAATAAAGCCTGAAGAACAGATCTAAAATTGAGTGGTTCCAATAGTGGTTTCAGTCTTCTCAGAGTTAGCAAGGTCCGTAACAGATTGATGGAATGATATAAAGTCCCTGCCTGCACTTCCTTGCCTTGGCAATTGGCTTGGCCAATTGCCAAGGCTGCCTGCATCCTGACCTCTGTCTGCCTTTATTTTTTTTATTTTTTATTTATTTAGTTTTATATACCGACAACCGTTTGCACATCGTGCCGGTTTACAAGTAACTTACAACCAAAAGATATATCGACAATGCCTTTACAAATAACAGTATGTAACATAAACGCAGTAACAGAGCAAGTAATTAAATAACAAGGGGAGGGAGGGATGGGGGTAGTCGGGACAGAGGGAGGGGGGGTGGGGAGAGGGTGAAAACAGACACATAAGGATAAGATATGTGCTGGGATTCAAGGAACAATAGATATGTACACTGGTTATATACAGAATTGTATAAGCGCGAAAACAACAGTCGTTGAAGTGAGGTTATGTGAGAGGTTGTATTATGTGTGAGGTTGTATTATGTGTGAGGTTGTATTATGTGTGAGGTTGCCTTGTGACCTCATCTGACCTCTGGAACCTGACCTCTGCCTCATTTACTCCTCGGACTGATCCTCAGATACTGCCCTTGGCTGTCATTGACCACGTCTTCTTATTTTGGCTCTGTCCCTAGCCTTATCATTGACTATGCTGTTTGGGACTTTCTTGCCTCTCCAGGCCAACAGTGTGAAGTCTGACTGCACTCCCTTGTTGATTGTGGACACGCCTCTCTACTACTTCTCTGGGAGACCCTGCAAGGCCCACCTAAGTCCAAGCATCCCGGGTCCCTAAGGGCTCCACCCGGAGGGACCTCGGGCTTCCAGTGGTGAAGCTCATCCTAGCCTCTGTCTCCTCCTGTGCTCCGCCCCCTGCGGGCAGTTGTTTCCTGGTCCCTACCATGTTCTCCACTGCTCCAGGACAAGGGTCCATCTCCAAGCGCAACAACAGCTTATGCCACTACAGACACGTAACAATGCTTAATGTATATCACACTTTTCTGGCAAACGGTATGTGATACAGACATAATAAATGCATATTTGTTTCAGCTGGTTAAAATCTACTTGTTTCACCAAAAGTTGTGGAGGAAACAAAATGTTTCCAGAAATGTGTTTACAAATAATTATTTGTTTCATCAAAGCTGTTTCCAACACCCACGGAGGGGAAGGGCCAACCTCACTTATAACTATCAGCTGAATGAAGAAAAAGGAAAGATTAAAAACTTCCACTAAATGACTAAATATAACTACTTCATATACAAAGAGTACAAAAACATCCTGTGTCCAAAACGAGATAAAAGATGGATGTATGAGCTTCCAGCCTTATTTTAAAAGGTCCACTTGCATAAAAAATGGGGGTTAGTCGCACGGCCAGGCCTTGAGTGTGCCTCGCACATTTTAGAAGAGGCCCAGCCATGCGCATAAGCCCCGTAAAATGCAGAAGTGCCAGGCCCTGCAAAAGGGGCAGGCAAGGGGCTGGGGAGAGTCAGGGAGGGGAAGGGGGGGCGGGGGAGATGCAGGGTAGTTGGGTGCCAGGACAGTGCCATTAGCTGCTGTCCCAGGAAAGCACATTCCAGCAGCCAGCCAGCATGGGGAGATTACTTCTAATCCAGAG
The DNA here is from genome assembly GCF_901001135.1 of Rhinatrema bivittatum. NCBI lineage: Eukaryota > Metazoa > Chordata > Amphibia > Gymnophiona > Rhinatrematidae > Rhinatrema > Rhinatrema bivittatum. The sequence goes on from NC_042630.1 coordinate 63,891,730, forward strand.
GAGCAGTGAGTAATCAAACCCAAAAAAGGTGAATAGCTAGGAAGGGTTTAGGGGTCAGGGAGGAGAGGAGAGGGGAAGGGTAGGAAGGTTTGGTGGGGGTATAGGGAAGTTCACTCCTAGTCCACTCCTTAATTGAAGTGGACTGGGAGGGACCTGGGGAAGCCCTACCTGTGTCACCACAAGTTGATTTTTAAAATTTTCACCCACCTGCGCATGGAGGAGGCCACCCGCTTGCACATCCAGGTTTGCACGCCAGGATCAGTGCACACATGGACTCACATGTGTGGGTCTTAAAATCAACTCATTCATGTATAGAATCGATGGGGCAGGTCCATAATGATAAACCCTGAAACTTTCTCAAATGATTAAAAAAATGTATGTTTGAATGAAATATATGAATGAATAAAAAATAATTAGATAATAGATAACAGAGGATTTCCATCCAGAGCTGGCAGGGGCCTACTTGCTCCTTGCTAGCTTGAGAGGAAGGTGACGTGCACCTTGCTGGATCCCTTCAACACAATCAGGGGTCTTAAACTAGAAAAAAACTTCAGAAACCTTTTAGAACAACAGAAAACTGCCAAAAAGAGCATAAAACATGTTAGGTAGGCTATTAGTACTCATGCACTCATAAGATGCACATAACATACAGAGAGCAAGAAGCAAGGCAAGATTGCTACTGTTTAAGGAAAGAGAGGGCCAGAAAGAGAACTACAAAGGCTGAGAAGACATTATTAAGTCATATTGGAGACAGACTTACTATAAAAAGCCTACAGTTGCTCAAAGGACTGAAAACTAACATCCATGTGCTACTACCAACATGAGGCACAGGAACTACCCAGAAAAATAAAAATAAAAGGCAAAATTACATGCAACCCATGGGTGTTGCGGTCCCGACCGCCTCCCCCATGATCGGGGTCGAGTCCGCTTACCTCCACTCCGGCCTGCAAGAAGACACGCCAAGGTCCCAGTCCGGTGGGCCGCATGGCCATGGTACCGCCACTTGGAGAATGCTGTCCAGGCCGCCAGAAGCTCCGCCCCTCTCTTTGCCTCGTGCGTGCGCGAGGAAGGCCCTTATGTGTGCCCAGCACCCGGAAGTACGGGACAGCCCCCCGGCTGACGTCACGCCCCCGGCCTGCATTTAACCAGCGTCCAGACTCCTAGTAGACGCCTTGCAACGAGGTTCCTTGAATGCTAGTTGCCTTCCGGACTCTGCTGGTTCCTGGTTCCGGGCTCTCTTGTGCCGTTCCAGTTCCTGCTTCTGTGACCTTCTCGATTGTCTTCCTGGTTCCCGACCCCGGTCTGCTTCAGAACTCTGCCAGCTTGCCGCCAGCCAAGACCCCAGTTTGCCTCTGAACTCTGCCCGCTGGCTGCCGGTCTTGACCCGGGCCCGCTTCCGACCTCTGCTTGCTATTCACCTGCCTTGACCTTGCCCTGCTTCTGTACGCTGTTAGCTAGCAGCCTGTCTGCCCCAGGTCTGCTTCTGGACTTGCTTGCTAATCACTGCTTTAACCTTGGGCCTGCTTCTGCCACCACCTCTGCGGCCCTTCTCCAGCTTGTCCCAAGGGCCCGGATCCCTACGGGCTCCTCTCGGGGGGATTCTGGGTCCCGGGTGAAGCCAGCTGCCAGACCCATAGACTCCGCCTCCTGGTCTGCCATAGGAATCCTCCTTGCAGCCCGGCCCAAGGGTCCACTGTAACACTACCGCAGTAACTGTAACAATGGGAGCAAAAACCCGGGAAAAATGGCATCATTCAAACTTTACATAGACTGCCGAGGAAATTTAAAACTGGAGAATCTTTCAAGAATACTAAAACAAAAAAACTGTGAGGAATGAGAAAAAGAAAATAAATAACAAGTACAGACTGTAGCCCTGAAAACAAAAAGAATTATTAGTTAGCGCCTGATGAATTTGTGACATAGTGAGGGCAAAGGCTATCGGCGCCATTTTGAATAATGGCAGACGACGGCCCGAGTGCAGGAGGTCACTCCCGGACCCCCGCTGGACCTTTGGCAAGTCTTGTGGGGGTCAGCAGGGTCCCCCAAGACTTGCCAAAAGTCCCTGGTGGTCCAGCGGGGGTCCGGGAGTGATCTCCTGCACTCGGGCCATCGGCTGCCAGTAATCAAAATGGCGCCGATAGTCTTTGTCCTTACTATGTTACAGGGGCTACCGGTGCCATTGGTCAGCCCCTGTCACATGGTAGGAGCACAAGATGGCGCCGGCCATCTATGTGACAGGGGCTGACTAATGGCACTGGTAGCCGCTGTGACATGGTAGGTCAAAGGCTATCGGTGCTATTTTGAAACCGGCAGCACAGGGTGTGAGTGCAGGGCATGGCTCCCGGACCCCCTGCTGGACCACCAGAGAGTTTTGGTAAATCTTGGGGGGGGGGGTCAGGAGGGTGGGGGGGTGTTTAAATTGCCTTTTTTAGGCAGCCAAATAATTCGGTGAAGATTTGTGTATTCGTGGAGAATCGCGATATGTTTCGCTTCCCCACGAATACAACGAAATGGCCACATCCGTTGCAGATTACCAGTACATAGGGACTGAATGCACACCCCTATCTTATAGAACGTAGGTGTATAAAGTAGTAATATCTGCTGTTACTGGTATCTTCAATGCGTTGAATAGCCTGCATTTGTAAAATAAAATCTGAGGAATCAAGCTTATGATCTGCTCATAGGGACATGGGAGCAAATGAGTGAATCCACAAACTTGGTTCCACAAGTGAAACAATTCCAGATACTATCGGGCATCCTGGCACAGAAACCAAAGATTTCTGGATGTTGGGAAATTAATAGAACAGTGGAACCCGAGGAAAAGGTTCAAAAAGTAAATTTAATTCTTTTGAGGCGATGTGTTTGTGAGCAGTGCTTGTTTATTGAGTGTTTGCAATGCTGGAGTAGGATCAGATGCAAAAGGGATGTAGAAATTCACATCAGAGAGTTGTTTGAAAGCTTCCTCATCATGGGGCAAATCTTTAAAGATACGCGTGGGTGCAAATTTGTTCACGCAACCCGGCGCGAACAAATCTACGCCCGATTTTATAACATGTGCATGTTATAAAATCCGGGCTCAGGCGCGTGCCTGGGGGTGCACAATTGTGCAACCTGCGTGTGCCGAGCCGAGCAGCCTGCCTCGTTCCCTCCGAGGTCTTTACTCCCATGGGTTGCAGGAAATTTAGCCTTTCATTTTTATTTTTCTGGGTAGTTCCTGTGCCTCAGGTTGGTAGTAGCACATGGATGTTAGTTTTCAGTCCATTGAGCAACTGTAGGCTTTTTATAGAAAGTCTGTCTCAAATATGACTTAATAATAAGGTCTTCTCAGCCTCTGCAGTTCTCGTTTTGGTCCTCTTTTATTACTGCTTTTCTAAAACAGTAGCAATCATGCACTGCATCTTGGTCTCTGTATGTTATGGGGTAGATTTTCAAAAACGGCGCGTTCGTGTACTTTTGTTGGCGCTCCAGGCGCAAACAAAAGTACGCGGGATTTTAGCAGATACGCGTGTAGCCACGCGTATCCGCTAAAATCCTGGATCGGCACTCGCAAGGCTGCCTATTCCGTGTAGCCGACGCGCGCCGAGCCGCGCAGCCTGCCGCCATTCCCTCCAAGGCCGCTCCGATTGGAGGGAATGGCGGGAGGCCTCGGAGGGAATTCGCTAACGCCCTCCCCTCACCCTCCCCTCCCTTCCTCTACCTAACCCACCCCCCCCCCCCCGGCCCTGTCTAAACCCCCCCTACCTTTGTTGGGGGATTTACGCCTCCCAGAGGGAGAAGTAAATCCCCGTGCACCAGTGGGCCGCTGGCGTGCCTAGACTCAACCCGGGGGCGGTTCCAGAGGGCGGGGCCATGCCCCCGGACCACCCCGGGCCGAAACCACGCCCCCGAGCCCGCCCCCGAAACGCCGCGTCCTGCCCCGAAAACGGCGCGCCGCTCGGCCCTGCCCCCCTCGGAAAACCCCGGGACTTACGCGAGTCCCGGGGCTCTGCGCGCGCCGGTAGGCCTATTGAACATAGGCGCACCGGCGCGCAGGGCCATGCTCGCGTAAATCCGGGCGGATTTACGCGAGCAGGGCTCTTAAAATCCGCCCCTATGTGCATCCATATGCTGTGTGCATCTTATGAGTGTATGAGTATTACTAGCCTGCCTAACAACATATTTTCTGCACTTTTTTGGCAGATTTCTGCTGTGGGGATCCAGCAAGGTGCATTTCACCTTCCCCTCAAGCTAACATGGAGCATGCAGGCCCTGCCAGCTCTGGTCAGTATTCCTCTGTTATCTATTATCTTATTATTTTTTAATTCAAATATTTAAATCATATATTAAATTATAAAAAATATATTTTTTAGTCATTTGTGATGGTTGTAGGTTTATCACTATGGACTTGCCCTATCGATTCTATGCATGGAAGTTATTCATTCAACTTTTACCTCATTACTTAATAGTTTTGGACACAGGATGTTACTGTACTCTGTATGTGAAGTAGTTATATTTAGTCATCTAGTGTACATTTTTAATCATTTTATTTCTTCATTCAGCTGATAGTTGTAAGTGAGATTGGCCCTTCCCTCTGGAGGTGTTGTGAACAGCCTTGATGAAATGGGCTAATAATCTTTACACTAATTTACCTCTCGTGTGATCAGTTTTTGTTTAAAAAAACAAAACACCCCAACCCTTGAAATTTAATTCATTGCAACCCCTACCCTCCTGACTCCCCAAGACTTGCACAATGCCCCCCCCCCCCCCAAGACTTGCCAAACATCCCTGGTGGTCCAGCGGAGTCCCAGGAGCGATCTCCCCCTCTCGGGCCGTCGGCTGCCACGAATCAAAATGGCGCCAGTGGCTCTTTGCTCTTACCATGTGACAGAGGCTACTGGTGCCATTAGTTGGCCCCTGTCACATGACAGGAGCAATGGATGGCCCGTGCCATTTATGAAGATGACGTGGGCCATCACATTTCTAAAATATATCACATTGGATATACTGGAACAGAGGAGGTGTCATTGGAAATAAGGAATTAAAGGTTTGTCGAACTACCTATGGAGCATTGCTTGTCCACACTCTGATTGCTGTATTCATTTGCATATATTTTACATTTTTTCAGATTTCATTACAATCTAGTTTTCATTATTTGGCAGTTTGGTCACATTTTTTGGAACTTGTTTGTTTCACATGCAGATGATAACATTTTTTTCTAAACACATGAATTTTCATCACAGATTTTTCTGTTCACCTGTAACAAGGATTTCCTCTGAGGAATCCACTTGGAGAGGCAACATGTGGAATAATAGTTGACTGATTGAAAATGTCTTGGTGCAGTATTGGCTCTCTAGGTCTGGACTTTATAGCTCAGCACTCCCTGCTCATTCACAGTTTATGCTGCAGAAAACCAAATACTTAAAGACCTCAAAGAGAAATAAAGCATAAGCAAATCCTGAGTCCATTTCTCTTTCTTTCTCTTTGTCTCTCATTCCTTCAGTGTTGGCACAGATTACAAAGGTCTTCTCAAAAGATCTATCAGAACTAACGCTATCTTAGGAGACAAATATTAGTGATATTACACAATATCACTAATAAATATAACAGAATGATATCAAATTATTTCATGGATTATGGAGAACATAATTATTCTTTGGTGTTACAAAACAAAAACATGGCCTGTGTGTCCAGGGATCAGATCCCAAAAGCTCCTATAAATGAATGTAAATAGTCCTGGCTCATCAGGTGTTTCATGTCACAGGCACAGGAACTATTGGTGCAATAGGTAAGTGATGGGATCAGATCTTTCTTTATTTTACACTATTATTTGTACTAATGCTCTCCAGTATGATGCAGAGTCAGACATATTCTTCAGAAATTCTTACGGTAAATGTTCTTTATCATGAAATTCTTCAGTATGTTGCAAAACCGATGTGAGGATGATCTGTTGCAAATTGACTAATTCATCTCCAGCTGCAGACAAAAATGTTTCTTTCCCCTTGTGAACAAAACAAGTGCAAAATTTGCAGTAAAGTGTTTAGATTTTTGTTTTATAATGTCTTTGGAATAGCTGATGAGTAGATTATTAGAATCAGATCTGAGAATAAGTGCTAAGATATGAACTATGCTTCCCGATGGCTGACAACTGAACCCCAACAGCACACACCGTATGCACTCATCAGCAGCTTAGGATACAAAAGGGATGTGGCTCACTGACTATGCAATGATTTAAATCTCATGTAAAAGCAGTATATTATCTGGAATTATGGTTGTATAAAAGGTGATTACATTAAGAAAGGAAGCCTTTTCAGATATCTGGATAAGAATGCATTTGTTATAAGTTGATGCCTATCAGAAAAGAAGACAGGAGTCGGGTGACACCTTACAGACTAAACAATTTATTGAAGCCTAAGCTGCCACCTGAGCCTGCCATGTTTGCTACTCCAGACTAACACAGCTCTCCTTCTGAAGATTTTTACTGAAAAGAGAAATATTCAGTTGCCTTATGCACAATTTATTTTGCTAATGAACTCAAATACTTACATTTTTATTGTTCTCTCTATATATACTGAATATCTATACCTTGATTATAAGTAAATATTCCAAACTGGAATTGGCCACTGTTGGAAACAGGATGCTGGGCTTGATGGACCCTTGGTCTGACCCAGTATGGCATTTTCTTATGTTCTTATTTTAATATTCAGTTATTTGGGGATGCAGACACAGAAGAGGAGATGCAGCCACTGGACAGAGAAGCTCAGTGAATTCTGGGACTTGGTTTTTAGAGCTGCCTCAGTGACATGCTCAGGTAAAATCAGAGGGATCTAGTGATGCTCTGCAAACGCTCAATCTATCCTGCCAGTACTATTGCTATTGAGTTGGGTGTAATGTTTCCTATTGAATCATCTAGAGTATGGGAGACTGCTTACATTGACATTGGGGAGTGAGGACTCCCTTGTTCAACATTGTAACCTCTATGGGCCTCATTTTCAAAAGCATTTGCACACATAAAATTAGGTTTTACAAGTCTAAATGAACTTTACCCATGTAAGCGGGCTTTTGAAAATTGTTACAATATGCGCCACTGAAATGTCAATAGGATTTACCTGAGGGGCCGATGCAAACAAAAGCGCAGAAAGCGGGCACTGAAAAGTCAGCGCCCGCTTTCTTAGCGCACACATGGCACCCGCAAGGGGGGCTCCATGCTATATTGTAATTAGGGGGTCACGTTAGTGTCACTTGCATGCCCCTAGCGCCTCCTTGCTAACACAAACCTGCGGCGGCTGCCGGTTATGAAAAACAACACCAGTAAACTCAGTGCCAGTAATGAAAATGGACGCCGAGTTTACCGGTCTTCCTAACTTGGCGTTCTGCAGAGATATTATTTTTTCTTTTTTTTTTACTTAAGAAGTACAGAAATGCAGTTTTTTCTGCTTTGCTGTACTTCTTTTGCATGTGCTCAGCTATAAACTCCTGCTCCATAATTAAGAGCTAAATGTGCGTCTGAGATGCACACTTTTTTTTTTTTGGAATACAGCGGGAATGAGTAATAGCCTCATTGACGTGCATGTGATGAGCACTATCTCATTCACTCTGCGTTGGACGCTCGTTAAATAGGCGCTAATCCCCTCTATTGCATTAGGGGCTAGTTTAGCACCTATTTAACCTGCGTCTGACTGCAGGTTATACAATGCGCTTGGCTGAGTGCACTGTATTGCATGGGCCCCTTTGTATGCCTAAATGGATTTTGAACATTGCTACAATAGTATGTTATATTTAAACATTCACCTGTATGCTTTCATTCACTTAAGTCATCAGGTGAATGCCTTTGTGAAACAGTTTTGCAGGAGACAAACCAAAAATCCCCCAATCCAACAGTTGTTTCAATAATGCCCAAAGACAATTAATTGCTTTCTGTGATAGGAAATGATTTAAGAATTGAACATTCATAGCTGTGTCATCTGGTGCCTCAGAATTTGTGCTTCATCCTCCGTGAGGAGTCCTGAGACCACAATATAGTACAATGATGGTATTTACAATAGACGTTCCTGAGCATACCCTGGCAATTTATTATTTACAATTGTGCTAAGTCAGACACCAGGGAGCTAATAAGGAAGACTCCTTCAGAAACTCAATAACTTTATTTTAGTATCAGCAATGAAAGCTTCAGATTATTCAAAACATCAGCTTGACTTTCTGCTCACTTTATCTGTCCAGTTGTCATTGATATAAAAATCTATACATTTCCAGATTTATTTGACAGACAGAGATCCACATTCCTGTCTCCTCATGCAATCCGTTTTTCACTATTGCTCTTCCGATATCCACTCATCAGTGGTTAGTGCTGTATTCCAGATTGACAAGTTTGAGTCTGAATGTCTGAATGGGAAACTGAGGGAAAACTGCTCCTCGGCTGTGTCCTATTTATTCATTTTATACAGAGGACATTTTTCAAGGGAATTATTGTGGGCAAAATGGTGCTTATATGGGGGGAAAAATAAACATTTACAATTGTTCTTCCAGCTGCACAGGGAAGAGGATGCAGGCTGTCAGCAATACATTTAATTTCACCTACAGGGAAAAGGGGCAAAGCTGAATGATGGCTCTGAGCAGGCTCCCAGAGGTAAGCACACAATTTTTACTGCAGGTACAGAAATAACCCCTGCTATACAGCTGCCATGGAATTTAAAAGGGGAATTCCTTGGGGGGGAGGGGGGTCCCTGTCAACATCATCCTGCAGGACTTTGGGTCCATGTAATTCTCTATAAGTAACTCGTTTAATTTTGCATGTGTCTTACTTTTGTCCATGGGGTTTCCATAGCAGGTGTACCTGCTGTGATATTAAGAGGAGATATTCCTATGGACGTGTTCAGATCAAAGGAGGACAGTTGTATGTAGATGGCATATAGATGTGCATTTTCGATTACAAATAAATAATTATCCTCTGAAAATGCAGCACAAATGTCTGTAGATACTCTGAACTCACTGCAATTTTCACAGCAGAAGTGCTTGTGGTGTGAAAACTGGAGTAAGTAGTACAGCCAAGAGGTGTCCCAAACTCCACTGCTGTCCTAGAATTTTGAATATTGCATCATAAACGTGTCAATCTGCATCCACGTGATCCCACTAGCACAGGAGAGTGAACAGGCTATATCCGTTACATGTTCTACACAGATAAAACACATGGTTAACTCTCCACTGGCGTGCACTCTTTCACAAAAGGTTATCTTTTTCTGCTTATAAAGGTGTGGGGGGAGTTAGATTGGGCAGTGAAAGGACACATTTAGGCTCGTACTTTGCATTTGGTGCAGCTTCATTCCTTTGCTTGACACACAATTTCTAAGGGAAATATCTTAAGGGTATTTCCTTTAGAAATGAGATTCTGGGTCTCAAGGTTGCAGATTCCTCTAAAACTTTTGAACTCTGCAGAAAAAGCTGAAAATATACTCTTCCCATTTCAAAAAGATAAGAGTAATGCTTAGGAAAAGCCAAAATCTAAAGTCCAATTTAAAAAACCACATCTTTCCACACTTGAAGTAATAATTTAGAACAGCCAGGACAAAATATAAACTAGATGAGTCCTTTCGTAGATAAGAAACAGAGAAAACACTGAGGGTCAAAAACACTGATATTATCCAGCTGGCCAGAAAGGCATAACAGTAGGAATTAGGGATGGGCATTCGGGAGAAAAGATATAGGACATGAGACAAAATTTCCTATTTCATTTCATTTCATTCTCATAGTAAAATGATTGAAAATCCGGTGATTTTCATGTTTTATTCTGAAAAAAATCAGGAATAGAGCTAGGGCCAAAGCCAGGTCCCAACTCCGAGGCCCCAACTCCGAGGACTTAGCCTAGGCTGGGGGCTCCGGCCAAGGCCTGAGCCACAGCCTGCTCCCAAACACCAGGCCCTGATTGTTACGGTCGTGGACCCTTGGTTCGGTTGGGACAGTGGATGGTATGCTATGGAAGACCACTGTGAGCATCCCAGCCGGGAGGCGGCATGGAAGAGACTCGGAAGAGGCTTCACCACTGGAAGTTCGAGGTCTCACCAGGAGCCCATAGGGACCCGGACCTCTTGGACTTAGGTGGGATCTTATGCAACCAAGGATGGATGATGGCTGGATCCAGGTAGCTGAAGAGACTTCACCCTCAGAAGCACGCGGCTCCCCCTGGAGGAGCCCTTGAGATCCCAAGCCGCTGGGACTTAGGAGAATCCTCTGGGCCAGCAAGTACCGGATACCTGAGGTGAGGAAGAAGCCGGTCGGAGTCCAGGAGCGAAGCTGGGTCAGAAGCCATGAGTCAGAGATCCAAACCAAAGCCAGGAACGAAGCAGAAGACGGAGTCGTGGATGGATCCAGGTCAGAAGCCAGAGGTCAGAAGTCATTACCAAACCAGGAACAGAAGCTGGAGATGAAGACGGGGGACGGAGCCGGGTCGGAAGCTGGAAGTCAGACGTCAATACCAAAACCAAGTCAGGAATGAAGCCGGGTCAAAGTCAGCAGACAGTAGAGACGATCCAAGATCCTATGCAGCAACTAGACACTCTGAACACAGAGGGAACCTTGTTGCAAGGCAAAGGCTTGATTGAGCTGCAGGGTTTAAAGCATGTGATGTCATCTGGAGGCCGTCCTGGAATATCCTGCGCTGGCCCCTTTGAGGGTCGAGCCCCTCAAAGCGTATCAGGTCGGTGGCATCTCCCTCGACCAGGGAGAGCCGTGACAGGCAGAAGATTGGGCCTATGCGGCCGGGGAGCACTCCTTGCGGGCCTGGCTGGCCCCGAGGTAGGAGGAGGGACCGGGGCACAGGCTGGTCCCGTAACAGTACACCCCTCCTACGCCCCCTCCCTGGGGGCCTGGGTTTACCCGGATGATCCAGATGGAACTGGCGGAGAAGGCCTTTGTCCAAGATATTGGCGGCTGGCTCCCAGGAATTCTCTTCGGAGCCATAACCCTCCCAGGAGAGGAGGTACTCCCAACGCCTGAGACAGAACCGTACATCAAGCACTTCTTTAACCTCATAGACAGTGTCCTCCTGTGCCTCAGGCGTGTCTGGTGTAGACGACTTCTTGTGGTAGGAAGAGAGAACCAGGGGCTTCAACAATGAAACATGGAAGATGTTGTGGACCCTGAGCATGTGCGGGAGACGAAGGTGATAGGAGACTGCCCCTATCCTATCTTTGACTGCGAAGGGGCCAATGTACCTAGGAGACAAATGCATCAAAGGAAGCCGTAAGCGAAGGTGTTTGGTACTTAACCACACCTTCTCCTTGGGAAGGAACACTGGAGCTGGCCGTCGCAAGCGGTCCGCAACTCTGGAGTCTCTCCCGCGCACTGGAGTCTCTCCAGGGTGGATTTCCAGATCTGGTGTAACAGTCGGGCGGCGGTCTGTACGGCTGGAGACAGCACTTCTACCGGTAGTGGCAAAGGAGGCCACAGGCGTCTGCCATAAACCATGTAAAAGAGAGACTTGCCAGTGGCGGAGTGCTTGTGGTGATTGTAAGAGAACTCTGCCCATTGGAGCAGAGCCACCCAGTCATTTTGCAGGTCTCCTACGAATGAACGGAGGAACGTCTTAAAGGTCCGGTTTATGCGTTCTACTTGATCATTGGCTTGGGGATGGAAGGCGGTTGTGAAGTCTAATTGGACCCCTGACAATACTTTGCCGTAAACTGAGAGCACCTATCCAAGGCGATGTGTAGGGAGAGCCCATGAAGGTGAAAGATATGCTGCGTAAACAAGTTCTCCAGTTTAGGTGCTGAGGGCAGTTTGGCGAGGGGCACAAAGTGAGCCATCTTTGAGAATCTGTCTATGTAACCCATATTACTGATTTCCCTTCTGAAGCAGACAGATCTACGATGAAGTCCGTGGATAAGTGGGTCCATGGTTCTGTGGGAACAGGCAGAGGCTGAAGAAGACCCCAGGGGTGGCCGGTGGGAGTCTTCTGTCGGGCGCAGGTCGGGCAGGAGTTAACATAGAGACGGACATCCCTCTTAAACTGAGGCCACCAGTAATACTCCGAGAGTAACTCCTGGGTCCTGGCTACTCCCGGATGGCCAGCAGTTAGGGAGTCGTAGGTCCAGGAGAGGACCTTCTTCCACAGTTGGAGGGGCACTACAGTCTTCCCCATCGGGACCGTGTCGGAGGCCCTGCGGAGCACCTTGGCCGGGTCAAGGATGTACTGTGGTGGATTAGGGACGTCCTCCATTTCCGCTGTATGGGAGAGGGCATCAGCCCGGACGTTCTTGTCTGCCGGCCGGTAGCGGAGGAGGAAGTCGAAGCGGCTGAAGAAAAGAGACCACCGAGCCTGCCACGGATTAATGCGCTGGGCACGGCATAGGTATTCTAGGTCTTTATGATCTGTGCACACAACCACCGGATGTTGGGCCCCCTCCAACCACTGGTGCCACTCTTCGAACGCCAGCTTGATAGCCAGCAATTCTATATCCCCTATGCCATAGTTCTTTTCTGCAGGCGAGAATTTTTGTGAGAAGTAGGAGCAGGGCAGGAGCTTACCTCCTGGGGATAATTGGCTTATGACGGCCCCAACAGCAATGTCGGAGGCGTCGACTTCCACAATGAACTGTCATTGGGGATTGGGGTGCCGGAGGCATGTGTCCTGGAGAAATGCCTCCTTCAGTTCCTGAAAGGCTTGTATGGCTGTCACCGGCCAGTTTTTGGTGTCTGACCTCTTCTTGGTAAGGGCCGTCAGTGGTGCCACCATCTGGGAATAATGTGGGATAAACTGCCGGTAGAAGTTGGCAAACCCGAAGAACCTCTGAAGTGCCTTGACCCCCACAGGCTGAGGCCAATCTTTGATGGCGGCGACTTTCTCTGGGTACATATGGAACCCCGTGGAGGATATGATGTACCCTAGGAAGGGTAACGATTCCTATTTGAATAAGCATTTCTCAAACTTGGTGTAAAGCCGATTATCTCGTAGCTTCTGTAACACTCAACAGACATCATGGCGGTGTGTCTGCAGATCCTTGCAGTAGATAAGCACATCTAGGTAAATGATTACCGAGGTATGTAACATCTCTCGTAGAACCTCGTTCATGAGGTTCTGAAACACTGCCGGGGCATTGCAGAGACAAAGGGCATGACCCGGTATTCGTAGTGGCCATCCTTTGTGTTGAAAGTAGTCTTCCACTCATCTCCCAGCCGAATTCTCACTAGGTTAATCGCCCCACGAAGGTCCAACTTGGTGAACACCTTGGACCCCTGTAGTCTGTCCAAAAGTACCGGAATCGAGGGTACCGGTCCCGCCGGGTAATACTGTTAAAGCCACGGTAGTCTAGGCAGCATCAGAGGGATCTGTCCTTCTTCACCACGAAGAAGAAGCCTGCTCCAGCCGGAGAGCTAGATGGTTGAATGAACCCATGGTCCAGGTTCTCCTGGATATATACAGACATGGCTTGTGTCTCGGGAAGGGACAACAGGTAGACCCATCCTCATGGCGGGGTGGTACCCGGGAGCAAGTCGATTGCACAGTCGAATGGACGGTGCTCTGGGAGAATCTCAGCTCTCTCCTTGGAGAAAACATCGCTGTAGTCCTGATACTGGGAGGCAACACCAATGATGTCAACATAAGGGGTATCTGTGGTTGTGGAACAGCTGTCAAGCAAGATCCAAAGCACAAAGGCCCCCAGGATGCCACCTGGAGGGTTTCCCAACAGATTACGGGGGAGTGCTTCTGCAGCCAAGGTAGTCCCAGAATAACTGGGTACATAGACCTCTCCTGTGCGCAGCGTGAGAGGTCTGGTACAAGTATCGATGGTCCCTGGAAGAAGTCTCCCCTGGATAGAGGAGACACGAAGAGGGGGTCGTTGGGGTTGAACTGCGATCTGGAGTTGCTGGACCAAATCCTTGAGGATGACGTTTCCCTCAGCTTCTGAGTCAATCAGGGCCAGTGTCTCAAACTCTCTCTCGGGAAGGAGTAAGGTCACCGGGACAGTACATGGGGAGGCAGATGGGGTGTGACCTAGGGTTAGCTCCCCAGATGACCCTAGGTCTGAGCATTTCCCAGATGCTCGCTGCAGTGGGCAAGTAAATGGCCCTTGCCAGCGCAATACAGGCATAGGCCCAGCGACCAATGTCTTCTCCTTACCTCCTGAGAGAGGCCCCCGGCCCACCTGCATGGGTTCAGGATCTGAAGACCCTGGTGGAGCAGGAGAGTACCCGCTTCGGGAAGAAGAGACTCCGGCACTCCCAGGTCTGTGAGCAGGCCTCCTCTCTCAGAACCTACGCTGGATCCTGCGGTCCACATGGCCCGCAAGATCAATGAGCTTGTTCAAGTCGTCTGGGAGATCTCTGGCCGCAAATTCATCCTGGAGTCTTGGGGAAAGACTCTCCAAAAAGATACCGTGCAAGCTGTCACTTCCCCAGATCAACTCGGCGGCAAGAGTACGGAAGTCCATGGCATGTTCTGCCAAAGGGCGGTTACCCTGACGCAGCTGGAGTAGTTCTGATGCGGCAGTGGGCTTGCGGGAGGACTAATAGAAGACTCATCTGAAGGCAATGACGAATTGCACCAAGTTGTCCAGGCGGGAATCCTGGCACTCCCAGAGGTTGGAGGCCCGCGCCACGGGTCTCTCGTCCAACAAAGAGATGATGAAACTTGTCTTGACCTGGTCTGTCAGAAAATGAAGCAGAAGATTAAATCGAATATAACGCTGGTTCAGGAACTCTCGGCAAAGCTTTGCGTCTCCCGAAAACCACAAAGGTACTGGCATCTGTATGGGCGCGGTAGGCCTGGAATTAATTCCAGCACCGGGTACCGAGTAACTGGCAGCCGTGGCTCCACTGACGCAGTCAGCTAGTCCCTGTACTGTCGCCATCAGGGTGTCAAGGCAGATTTGCTGCTGTTGCAGCCTCTGGCCAATACCTGGCATTACTTTCAAGCCTGCAAGATCCGCCGGGTCCATGGCCTTGCAAACTGTTACGGTCTTGGACCCTTGGGCCAGTTGGGACAGTGGATGGTATGCTATGGAAGACCACTGCAAGTGTCCCAGCTGGAAGGCGGCACGGAAGAGACTTGGAGGAGGCTTCACCACTGGAAATCCGAGGATCCCCAGGAGGAGCCCGTAGGGACCTGGACCTTTTGGACTTAGGTGGGATCCTATGCAACCAAGGATCCAGGCAGTGGCTGAAGAGATGGATGAAGGCTGGACCCAGGTAGCTGAAGAGACTTCACCCTCAGAAGCTCGCGGCTCCCCTGGGAGGAGCCCGTGAGAGCCTGAGCCGCTGGGACTTAGGAGAATCCTCTGGGCCAGCAAATACCGGACACCTGAGGTGAGGAAGAAGTCGAAGTCCAGGAGCGAAGCCGGGTCAGAAGCCAGGAGTCAGAGATACAAACCAAAGCCAGGGAAGCTAGGTGTCATAGTGGATAACACACTGAAATCGTCGGTGCAGTGAGCTGCGGCAGTCAAAAAAGCAAACAGAATGTTGGGAATTATTAGAAAAGGAATGGTGAATAAAACGGAAAATGTCATAATGCCTCTGTATCGCTCCATGGTGAGACCGCACCTTGAATACTGTGTACAATTCTGGTCGCCGCATCTCAAAAAAGATATAATTGCGATGGAGAAGGTACAGAGAAGGGCTACCAAAATGATAAGGGGAATGGAACAACTCCCCTATGAAGAAAGACTAAAAAGGTTAGGACTTTTCAGCTTGGAGAAGAGATGACTGAGGGGGGATATGATAGAGGTGTTTAAAATCATGAGAGGTCTAGAATGGGTAGATGTGAATCGGTTATTTACTCTTTCGGATAGTAGAAAGTCTAGGGGGCACTCCATGAAGTTAGCATGGGGCACATTTAAAACTAATCGGAGAAAGTTCTTTTTTACTCAACGCACAATTAAACTCTGGAATTTGTTGCCAGCGAATGTGGTTAGTGCAGTTAGTATAGCTGTGTTTAAAAAAGGATTGGATAAGTTCTTGGAGGAGAAGTCCATTACCTGCTATTAAGTTCGGATCTTGCTTGACAGCTGTTCCACGACCACAGATACCCCTTATGTTGACATCATTGGTGTTGCCTCCCAGTATCAGGACTACAGCGATGTTTTCTCCAAGGAGAGAGCTGAGATTCTCCCAGAGCACCGTCCATTCGACTGTGCAATCGACTTGCTCCCGGGTACCACCCCGCCACGAGGATGGGTCTACCTGTTGTCCCTTCCCGAGACACAAGCCATGTCTGTATATATCCAGGAGAACCTGGACCATGGGTTCATTCAACCATCTAGCTCTCCGGCTGGAGCAGGCTTCTTCTTCGTGGTGAAGAAGGACAGATCCCTCTGATGCTGCCTAGACTACCGTGGCTTAGTTTTTGGGTACTTGCCAGGTTCTTATGGCCTGGATTGGCCACTGTTGGAAACAGGATGCTGGGCTTGATGGACCCTTGGTCTGACCCAGTATGGCATTTTCTTATGTTCTTATGTTCTTAAGAAGCAGAAGACGGAGTCGTGGATGGAGCCAGGTCGGAAGCCAGAGTTCAGAAGTCAATACCAAACCAGGAACAGAAGCTGGAGACGAAGACGGGGGATGGAGCCAGGTCGGAAGCAAGAAGTCAGACGTCAATACCAAAACCAAGGAGCGGAAGCTGAAGACAAGTCAGGAACGAAGCCGGGTCAAAGTCTAAAGACAGTAGAGATGATCCAAGATCCTATGCAGCAACTAGAGACTCTGAACACAGAGGAAACCTCGTTGCAAGGCAAAGGCTTGATTGAGCTGCAGGGTTTAAATACCCTGCAGAGTGTGATGTCATCCGGAGGCCATCCTGGAATTTCCCGCGCTGGCCCCTTTCAGAGTTGAGCCTCTGTGTGCGTGCGCGCCTAGGGGGCGGGGCCCAGCGCATCGGGTCGGCGGCATCTCCCTCGACCAAGGACAGACACGGCAGGCAGAAGATAGGGCTTAAGCAGCCGGGGAGCACTCCGTGCGGGCCGGGCCGGCCCCGAGGTAGGAGGAGGGACCGGGGCAAGGCCCGGTCCTGTAACACTGATGCCAAGGTCTTGGCCTGGATATAGGCATCTTGCCTGGGGTTAGGCATAGAACTTGGCGCTATTAACACTTTTGGATAACAGAAGGGCTAGGCTGCATTCCATGAAGTTAGCAAGTAGCACATTTAAGACTAATCGGAGAAAGTTTTTTTTTTATTCAACGCACAATTAAGCTCTGGAATTTGTTGCCAGAGGATGTGGTTAGTGCAATTAGTGTTTCTGGGTTCAAAAAGGGTTTGGATACGTTCTTGGAGGAGAAGTCCATTAACTGCTATTAATCAATTATACTTAGGGAATAGCCACTGCTATTAATTGCATCAGTAGCATGGGTTCTTCTTAGTGTTTGGGTAATTGCCAGGTTCTTGTGGCCTGGTTTTGGCCTCTGTTGGAGACAGGATGCTGGGCTTGATGGACCCTTGGTCTGCCCAGCATGGCAATTTCTTATGTTCTTATGTTCTTAAGATCTCAGTCTCCAGACCGGGCCATGGTGCCTAGGTGTCGGGACCCAGCCTCCATGTCACATATAGGAATTAGGCTTGGGTCCAGGACAAGGCTCCGGCATTGAACCTGGTCTCCAGACTGGGCCATGTCATTGGACCTTTGTTCTGGCCAAGGCACCATCAATGGGGATGCAATCTCCAGACTGGGCCATTGCATAAAGCCTGGGCCCTGTTCCTATTTATTTATTTATTTATTTGTAACTTTTATATACCGATCTTCTTGTATAAGAATACAAATCAGACCGGTTTACAGAGGAACAAGATAACTTTGCATGAGAGCTTACATAGAACCCAAAACTTAGTATATGCTTTGCATAGATAACAATATATAAATACATAAATAACAATATATAAATACATTAAAGATAACAATAAATACAAAATCTGTTTTGCATGGCTAGCAATAAATGGTAGGGGCAGAGGATGCACCAGCAGAGAACTAAGTTGAAAGATAGATGGGGCAAAAGGACCTGATAAATAACTGTAAGAGGTATGGAAATGGGCTGGAGTGAAGGAGAGACAAAGTTCAGAATGGGCTGAGAGAAGCAGAATTAACTTAAAACAGTAAACAAAGCTTGATAGTTGCCATGGGATAAGCTGCGATAGTGGGATTGGTTTCCTTGTCGGTTCTGGAAACGCTGCTTTGAACAACCAAGTTTTGAGGGTTTTTTTGAAGGAAATAGGGCAGGGATCTTGTCTGAGGTCCGGTGGGAGAGAGTTCCAATGTGTGGGGCCTGCCGTGGAAAGGGCTCTTTTTCTTAGGGTTGATTTTACTTGGGGGGGGGGTGAATAGAGTGCCTTGATAGGCTTTTCTAATTGGTCTGACCGAAGTGTGGGGGCGCAGCTGGATGGTGAGATCAATAGAGGAAAGATTGTGTATGGATTTGTGCAGAATGGTCAGAACTTTATAAAGTGTTCTGTATTTTATCAGGAGCCAGTGGAGATTGTGGAGGATGGGTGTGATGTGGTCACTCTTTTTTGAGTTAGTTAGGATCCTGGCTGCTGAATTCTGTAACATCTGCAGGGGCTTGATGGTGTTGGCAGGAATGCCAAGTAGCAGGGAGTTACAGTAGTCTATTTTTGTGAGGATGATTGATTGAAGAACCAGTCGGAAATCCTGAAAATGCAGAAGGGGTTTCATCTTTTTTATTACTTGTAATTTGAAGAAGCCTTCCTTGGTCGTGTTGTTTATAAATCTTTTGAAGTTAAGCTGGTTGTCCAGGAGCACACCGAGATCTTTTACATGAGTCGCGATTTTGGCGTTGTCGGGTATAGTGGATGTCGAGTTGAGGAAGGAGTGGTAGTCCCCCTGGGAGATGATGAGGGTTTCCGTCTTGTCCTTGTTGATGACTAGGTTGAGACTGGAGAGGAATGTGATGATTTCCTGGAAGCAGCTGTTCCAAAAGTTAAGCGTTTTTTGTAGCGATTCTGTAATAGGGATAAGAATTTGCACATCATCCGCATAGAGATGATGTTCCTGTCCTATGCCAAGGCTCAGGCAACAGAATCCTGTCTTTGGGCCAGTTCCTGTTGTGGGGCCTGGGTCCAGGGTGAGGTCCCGGCATCAGGATTCAATTTCTAGACCAGGTCCTGGTGTCAGGACTAGGCCTGGGCCTGGGCCATGGCCTACACCAAGGCCCAGGCATTATGTCCAGGCCTTGAAACCTGGGCCTTGCTTAGGGCCTAGGCTGAAGTCCCAGCAACCTACTGCCACTTAGGCCTGTGCAAAGCCTCGGCTTTGGTCTGGTCCTAGGTCCAGGCTGAAGCCTCAGTCTTGCATAGGCCTAGGCCTCTGTGTGTTGCCATGAGCTTGGCCAAAGCCCTTTGCAATGCCCAGGCTTCAGCCTTGGCCTAGGTATTAGTATCAGATTCCTCTGAACCAGGTACATGGGGTCAAGGTGGTTCCTGGCCCCAACAGGTTTTTAGCTAGACAGATGGGTGAGGTGCATGAATGGCCTTGGAAGGGCCCATTTCTTTTTTTTTTATATTTGTTCTTTTTTTTATTATTTATTTATTTATTTATTTACGGGGTTTTTTTATATACCGGGGCACGTAAGTGACATCACCTCGGTTTACATTCAAACATTAATTCAGCAAAGAGCTTTACAATATAACATTATAACTGAAAGAATACAAATCCATATAAAACTTTGTATAATGAAGATAAATTTCAGAATATGAGTGTCTGTAGAACTGACTAGAACTCAAAGCAAAGGTCTCAGTTCAAGAATAGTAGGCTTTTTTGTATAACCAGGTTTTTAAGTTTTGTTTAAATTTTTTGTAGCAAAATTCTTGGCGTAATTCTGATGGCATAGTGTTCCATATTCTGGATCCAGCAATGATGAATGAACGTTCTTTTGTAGAGGACAGATTAGTCAGGTTGGGTGCAGGGATCTTCAGTTTAGCTAAATGCTGGAATCTGGTTGGGCGGATTGATGTTTTGAATTGTAGGTGATCAGTGAACCAATTCATGTCTCTGTTGTGGATGGCTTTATGAATCAGCGTCAAGGATTTATATATTATTCTGGATGCCACGGGTAGCCAGTGTAGAGATTGAAGTGCTGGAGTGATGTGCTCATGGCGGCTTGTGTCAGTGATGATGCGGGCAGCTGCGTTTTGTAAAATTTGCAAGGGTTGAATTGTAGTTTTAGGCAGACCTAGTAGCAATGCATTGCAGTAATCAATCTTTGATAAAATATATTGCCTGTAAAACAGTGCGAAAGTCGTATTGATGTAAAAGAGGTTTGATACGTTTTAGTGTATGTAGCTTATAAAAGCCACTTTTAACTGTATCCGTGATGAATTTTTGAAACGTAAGATTGCTGTCAATGATGACGCCAAGGCTGCGTACTTGCTGAGTAATAGCAGACATGTCATGTGAAAGACCAGCATAGCTCGGGGATGCATTTTTTGGAGGTGAAACAATGATAAGCTCGGTTTTATTGGTATTAATAGCCAATTGATTGTCCATGAGAATTGTTTTAATTTCTAATAAGGCTGCATTCCAAGTGTTCAAGGCATTTGTGATAGTGCTGGTGATTGGTATGAGTATCTGAATATCATCCGCGTAGATGAAGTATTGAAGACGCAGTTTTGATAGTAGCCGGCATAGAGGTATAAGGTAAATATAATGTAATTTTTAATGTTTATTTCATTTTTTTAAACTAAGTAAATGAAATAAACATTAGTTGAAATAAAATTCATGGGAAATCAAACCCCCCCAAAATGAAATGAAACACAAAACAAAATTTATTCTTCTTCCTACCCCTAATAGAAATGTTTTGGTCCTGGTTCCATTGATTTTTTACTTCAACATTTTTAGAAATATTCTGTGATGTCATTTTTGGAACATTGAATTGCTTAAATTGGGTTCATTTTTTCCTATTCTTTTGATTCTTTAGTTCTCCATGAAGCTTGAATCCAGAGAAACAAGAAATCGGACCAGTGTGACAGAATTTCTGATTCTGGGGTTCTCAGAGTTCCCAGAGCTGCAGCTCCCTCTCTTCACTCTCTTCTCACTCCTCTACCTGATGGCCGTGCTGGGGAACCTCCTCGTTATCTGCATAGTATGTGCCGATCGACATCTGCACACCCCCATGTATTTCTTCTTGGCTAACTTATCTGTCCTAGATATCTGCTCTTTGACCACCATTATGCCAAAACTGCTGGCAATCCTCTTATCAAACAATGGTAACATATCATTCAGTGGATGCATCCTGCAGCTGCAGTGCTACATGATGTTTCTAGGAATAGAATGTACCCTTCTCACTTCCATGGCGTATGATCGTTATGTTGCAATATGCAATCCCCTGCGTTACACCATTATCATGAATAAGAGGGTCTGTGCTCTTCTGGCAGCTATCTCATGGATAACAGGTTCAATAGAGGTCTTGCCTCACACTATTGTTATATCCCAGTTTTCTTTTTGTGACTCCAATGTAATCAATCACATCTTCTGTGAAACTGAAGCACTGGTGAAACTTTCCTGCACAGACACCTCTTTCATTCCAATTATGAATTTTGCGGAGGGGGCCTTTACAATTTTCACCCCATTTCTCCTAACTCTGACATCCTATGTGTTTATCATCTCCACCATCCTGAAAATCCGTTCTAGAGAGGGGAAAAGCAAGGCCTTCTCCACCTGCTCCTCCCATCTTACAGTGATCTTTCTGTTATATGGGACTTTGATAGGAGCGTATATGCATCCTGAGACTGGGGACTCTACTAAATCAAACAAGCTGCCTACTGCAATGTGTATAGTCACTCTCCCACTCTTAAACCCGCTGATATATAGCTTGAGAAGCAAGGAGTTAAAAGGGGCTCTAAAGAAAGCCTTCAGCAGGAAGTCAACATTTATGAGACTTTAACATTTTAAAAATTCCTGTTCAACCTTGGATTCTAAAGACTCTCCTAGGATTACAGGAAGTTTATTTTCTAAAGCTGGAACTGCATGCGAGACTGGAAAACTGGGCATCGAAATGGCAGATGAAATTTAATGTGGATAAGTGCAATGTGATGCATATAGGGAAAAATAACCCATGCTATAGTTACACAATGTTAGGTTCCATATTAGGTGCTACCACCCAAGCAAGAGATCTAGGCATCATAGCAATCGTTGGTTTAGTGTGCTGTGGCAGTCAAAAAAGCAAACAATGTTGGGAATTATTAGAAAGGGAATGGCTAATAAAATGGAAAATGTCATAATGTCTCTGTATCGCTCCATGGTGAGACCGCACTTTGAATACTGTGTACAATTCTGGTCGCCGCATCTCAAAAAAGATATAATTGTGATGGAGAAGGTACAGAGAAGGTTGACCAAAATGATAAGGGGAATGGAACAGCTCCCCTATGAGGAAAGACTAAAGAGGTTAGGACTTTTCAGCTTGGAGAAGAGAAGGCTGAGTGGGGATATGATTGAGGTGTTTAAAATCATGAGAGGTCTAGAACGGGTGGATGTGAATCGGTTATTTACTCTTTCAGATAATAGAAAGACTAGGGGGTACTCCATGAAGTTAGCATGGGGCACATTTAAAACTAATTGGAGAAAGTTCTTTTTTACTCATCGCACAATTAAACTCTGGAATTTTTGCCAGAGAATGTGGTTAGTGCAGTTAGTTTAGCTGTGTTTAAAAAAGGATTGGATACGTTCTTGGAGGAGAAGTCCATTACCTGCTATTAATTAAGTTGACTTAGAAAATATCCACTGCTATTACTAGCAATGGTAACATGGAATAGACTTAGTTTTTGGGTAATTGCCAGGTTCTTATGGCCTGGAATTGTCACTGTTGGAAACAGGATGCTGGGCTTGATGGACTCTTGGTGTGACCCAGTATGGCGTGTTCTTATGTTCTTATTTTCTTATGTTCTTGGAGAAAGTTCATAACCTCAGAAATGCCTGAAATATTTTAATTTGAGGGTATAGAAAAAATAAATATTTTATTACACCCAATATTTTTTTTTCTTTTCTATGCCTTCACCAGTCCAGAAAAACAATCTTGTAGCAATTTTAATGGCTTCCATTAATATATTTTGATGCTAGATTTAAGTAAATCATAACAGGCAGGAAGCAGCATTATTAGAATTCAGGATCAATATGTTCCTACCTCCTAAAGCTTTCCAGTGTGTGCCTGAGACACCTGGAGATGAAGTGGTTTGAAGAATTGTCAGTGGGAGAAGTGGGATTTAAATCCTGCTGTCCCTGGTTCTTTGCTTATCATGTTAATCATTAGTCTACCCCTTCTCTGAGCATTAAATCATTATCCAAGATATCCAAGAACCTAGCTGGGAAGAAAAGATAGTTTCATGCCAAGTATATTTTTAAAGATGCATGAGTTTTGTGGGACTAAGATCCCTGACATTGCCTGAACCCAGGGTCTTAGTCGTGCTTAAAGCAGTTTCATTAAAAATGAATTATTTGAGAGCTCTGCTTTTCAACAGAAGCTCTGCTTTTAAACATTTTGTTTCCCAGCTCCTTTGTATTTCCTCAGATTGTAGAATCAGTTTATTTAAGGCAGCCTGATCTTGTTTTTTTCCCTTGCCATGAATTACCTGAACAGTTTAACATGTTTTCTCATTCCATTTCAATTCACTGTTTCATTTTTTCATTAACATATGTTCCCAGGTTTGCCACAACTAGACTGTTTAGATATTTTCTTTCTGGCAGTTTAAAAGTTGGTTCATGTCTTTAATTTGTATGTATTTTTTCCATTTATTAAAACATTTATCATCCACCTATATTGGAATAACTGTACTAAGCAAATTACAACACATAAAACATGAAATACATATAAATGATAGAATTAAATATACACAAAACAAATAAAAGCTTACATTATACATTATAGCTTACATTATAGGCTTTGCGGCTGTGACATTTTATTTATTTATTTGTTTTTATATACCGGTGTTCAATTTACATATCACATCAGTTTACATATAACTTGAAGGTGCAGGAAGCAAAGCATTTCCTTTGTCAAGTACAGGGAACAACTAGATAACATTAATGCGATAGAATAACAGTAACAAGAGTAAAAACAGTGTAAATAACAACAGTATAAATAATAGTAATACAATTAAACAACAACATTTGGTATATGGTGGATTTATGAAAGTTCAGCTCGAAGCTGAGAGTAAAGCATTATCTATCGTGGAGGGTCCTGTTTTTAACAAAAGCAAGAGACTCAAACAGGTAAGGCACAAACAACGTCCATAGTCGGCAGGATTCGAACCTGTGAGAGGAGACCCCAATGGATTTCGAATCCATCGCCTTAACCACTCGGCCACGACTACAAGCTGGCCGATTGCAGCTCCCAGAGTCATGTCTTTAACATGAGCATTTGTATTAGACATATGAAGAGGAAGAGATTTCTGTGTGGGATTAGCGAAGGTATATTTGCATATATATTTTTTACATGGTGTGAAAGGATGTTTAGTGAAGGATACAATGGCAGGAGTAGGTGTGAAAAGGAAAGGGATGGGGAAAGTGTTTAGAAAATAAGTGAGGGAGTGTAAGGGAGAACATGAGCATAAAGTAGGTGTGAGAGCGTACGTCCATCTGGAGCAGGAGAAAGCAAGGTGCTTATATGTGGAGGGCTGGAGCAGATGTCTGGAAGTTGAGTGGGCATTTGTGTCTCTTTCCCTCATCTCACTTTTGTCCTGTCTTTCCTTCACGTCTCTGTTTTCTCTTCTCTCTCTGTTCCTATTTCAAAACTCCCTCTCCTCTCTCCCCTCACCACCTATTACCCCCCTGTCCTTCCATATACTGCACTAAGGCTTGATTTGTAAAGCAAAGAAAAAGAATATTTTTAAAATGAAAAATTCCGAGTACAAAGCTCTGAAAGCAATGGATATCTTGAGAAGTGAATGTCTCTTGGTCAATCCAACTTCTTTTAATCAAGAACTTCATCAGCGTAGGATGTGTAAACATTTGACTTGGTGAGAGGTACAAATGACCTGTAATAAGAAAATAATCAGACCAGTGGAGAAGGATAACTCAGGACATGCCTACTATCCAATGCTGATTTATAAGGAGATGGAAATGGAGACAACATTCTTCTCCCCCAAGCATTGATTCCCTTTTTCACTGCTTCTCCTCATGCATTCACATCCAGAAGGAGATGGGCTGGAGCAAAATGGTTGTTCTCTGCTCTCTTATACAGTAAGTGCTCCCTGCTCCATCCTCTCTTTTCCTGTCCACCACATTGCTGCCCAGGGGAAAGGGGACATGAGCCACATTTTATATATAAAAGAGAAACATCTTGAGCTGCAAATTAACTACGCTGAATATTGCTTGGCGGTGCCTACAGTCAAGTTACTGAGAGATAAAAAAAAATGACTGTGAGGATGTAGTTGTGGCTGAGTGGTTAAGGCGATGGATTAGAAATCCATTGGGGTCTCCCCACGCAGGGTTGAGTCCTGCCAACTACGAATATTCATACTCCAGACGGCAAGGACAGAAAGAAATTAATAGTATGGATGATATCTGCCAGCATGTATGCATATTCTGAACAGGCCGCGTCAGAAATACTGGCGGGTTTTCATTTATTTGATTCTGGCACACATATTCCACCTAAGAGTAGTTAGGATAATTATACCAACAATAAACGTAAAGAGATAAGAATGGAATTACATGCGGCGACGCTGGCTGAATACTACAATATAAAACGTATACCACGTGGTCTTAGACTTAATAAGGAACCCTCCTTATTTGCAGAAGATGAACACTTTATTCATTGATGGAATGCCATCTTGAATAAGTGTTCCCATGATTTAATGGTGTTAATTGTGGAAACCACAACACAGAAAATAGAGATTCTTAAGAAAGATATTGAGGAAGAATTATCCAAGTTACAGGAAGAGGTTTCTAGTGAAATGGTGGAAAATCAGTTAAAAGACATCCAAGAACAACTGGATGCATATAGAAAGGAGACTAGACAATTGAAAATAGAAAAACTTAACAGAGATGAGAAGGACTATACAGTTGGATATGTTTACCCGTGGATGAATGCAAACAGAAAACGTAGAGTTAAAAAACGTGGAGATTTCTCATCATCTGATGACTCCACTGAGGAATCCAGTGAAAATGGGAACAGAAAGAAAAAAGATAACAGACGGGTGGGATTTCAGGAACCAGTGACAGATCAGCCTACGGGAGGTCAGTCATCCATGCGAGGTGCGTCTTCATCATCTTTTTTAGGGTCCCGTGCTCGAGGAGGCAGACAGTTCAGGGGGTCCAGACCCCAGGGGTTTCAACAAACGTCAACCAGTTACAATCGACGCAGGTGACATTAAGTAACTCAATAGTGTTTAATCTTTCTAATAAATCATTAACTGATCCCATGATTTCCTTGTTAGATAAAGGTTTTTCATTTGCACCGTATGCAGTTTATGATGCGTTTCAAACCCGGGTGGAACTCCAAAAATTCTTTAGAAGGTTACAGATCAGGGAATTTTTTGGAGATACTCATTTTGATACAGGGGATAATAAATTGTACAAACCATCTCGCTGGGTACCTCCGACTCCCCCTAGTGCTTTGTTACAAGCGTTCCAAACTTTAGTTTTAAGTGATCTCTCTTTGTTAGAACAATCAATTGAGTATCCTTCATATAATCTTACCAAAGAGGAATGGCAGGCTTTGAAATTGTTACGGGATGATGAGTCTATCATTATTACATCGGCAGACAAAGGGGGAGGAGTGGTAATTATGGATGAAGTTGACTATGATTTGGAAATAATGAGGCAGCTAAGAGATGTTCACTTTTATCGTGAATTGACTAGTGACCCTACGTTCCAGCTACATGAAAAGGTGAATAACCTTGTACAAGAAGCATTTGATGGTAAACTTATTTCTAAGAAAGAGTTTAACTTCTTATCTGTTATGCATCCTGTTACTCCACATTTTTTCATTCTGCCTAAAGTACATAAATCTTTAATAGCCTCCCCCCCCCGGAAGACCTATAGTGTCTGGCATTGGTTCAATTTTAGAACCTTTAGCCAAATACTTGGATAGGATATTACAACCAAAATTGTTTTCCATACCTTCGTACATTAAAGACTCAATAGACTTTCTTAACCGTATAGAACAGTTTCCAACTTTTCCAGAGGAGATTTTGTTGTCATCAGCTGATATTGAAGCGCTTTATACGAATGTTCCGCAAGATGAAGCATTAGAAATGATAAAGAGGGAATTATCTGGCATGGAGTTTTCAGACAGAAAATTACAATTTTTGATGAACATCGCTGAGTTGGTGCTTACTTGCAATTTTTTTTCTTATAAGAATCATTTTTTTCTACAGATTTCAGGAATCCCCATGGGATCCCCTATTGCACCCACGGTGGCTTGCCTATATGTTGCAGATTTCGAGAGTAGAGTAGTATATACTAGGGATGTGAATCGTTTTTCGACGATTAAAATTATCGTCCGATAATTTTAATATCGTCTTAAAACATTATGGAACACAATACAATAGAGATTCTAACGATTTATCGTTATAAATCGTTAAAATCGTGAGCCGGCACACTAAACCCCCCTAAAACCCACCCCGACCCTTTAAATTAAATCCCCCACCCTCCCGAACCCCCCCCAAATGCTTTAAATTACCTCGGGGATCCGGCGGTGGTCCAGAACGGCGGCGGTCCGGAACGGCCCCCTCAATAGAAACGTGTTGTCTTCGGCCGGCGCCATTTTTCAAAATGGCCGCCGCAAAATGGCGGCGGCCATAGACAAAAACGATTCGACAGAGGAGGTCGTTCCGGACCCCCGCTGGACTTTTGGCAAGTCTTGTGGGGGTCAGGAGGCCCCCCCAAGCTGGCCAAAATTTTCCTGGGAGTCCAGCGGGGTTCCGGGAGCGATTTCTTGCCGTGAATCGTTTTCGTACGGAAAATGGCGCCGGCAGGAGATCGACTGCAGGAGGTCGTTCAGCGGCGGTCCGGAACCCCCCGCTGAACGACCTCCTGCAGTCGATCTCCTGCCGGCGCCATTTTCCGTACGAAAACGATTCGCGGCAAGAAATCGCTCCCGGAACCCCGCTGGACTCCCAGGAAACTTTTGGCCAGCTTGGGGGGGCCTCCTGACCCCCCACAAGACTTGCCAAAAGTCCAGCGGGGGTCCGGAACGACCTCCTCCGTCGAATCGTTTTTGTCTATGGCCGCCGCCATTTTGTGGCGGCCATTTTGAAAAATGGCGCCGGCCGAAAGACAACACGTTCTATTGAGGGGGGCCGTTCCGGACCGCCGCCGTTCTGGACCACCGCCGGATCCCCGAGGTAATTTAAAGCATTTGGGGGGGGGTTCGGGAGGGTGGGGGATTTAATTTAAAGGGTCGGGTGGGTTTTAGGGGGGTTTAGTGGCCGGCTCACGATTTTAACGATTTTTCACGATAGTTTACACACCCAAACGGCAACAATACGATTCCCTCCCCCTCCCAGCTGAAATCGATCGTTAAGACGATCGAGGACACGATTCACATCTCTAGTATATACATCTTTATGGTGGAATAAAGTGGTGTGGTGGGCCAGATACATTGATGACGTTTTCTTAATTTGGAGGGGAACATTAGATGATTTGAAGATTTTTTGGCAAGAGATTAATGGAGGAAATTCACATCTAAAAATTATTTTTAATATTGATTCAACATTGGTACCTTTTTTAGATATGAAGGTATATATTGTGGGCAACAAGCTTGCAACCACGATATATAGAAAACCCACAGATAAAAATAATTTGTTACACTCTCGTAGCTTTCACTCCAGACAATTAAAAGATAATATACCAACGGGACAATTTTTGAGATACTTTGTTCATCTGTTGAAGATTTTAAACAACAATCCCAAATCTTGAGAGAGAAATTTATGGCTCGAGGATATTCTAGATCAATTATTAAAAAAGCTTATAAAAGGGCATTATACTCTAATAGGGAAAATTTATTGATTAAAGCACAGAAAGAAATTCCCTTTAGAACCATTTGTTCTATTCCCTTTTCAGCCAAGTCCTCTTCGACACAGTTAGCCATCCTATTCTCCTACAGCGGCTAACTGAAATCGGTATTACAGGTGTTGCCCACAATTGGTTCAACTCCTACCTTAGTAATAGAGATTACAAAATCCAGCTAGGAAATCACGTATCCAAGGCCATCCCCCTCAACCGAGGTGTCCCTCAGGGATCCTCCCTATCCTCAACCCTATTCAATATTTACATTCTGCCCCTCTGTTACTTCCTCTCCAGTCTAAACCTCCCTCACTACATATATGCTGATGATGTTCAGCTGCTTACCCATCACTGACTCCCTATCAAAAACCATGGACTTCTGGAATGAAACCCTCCATTCCATTAACAATCTCCTTTCCTCCATCCACCTTGCTCTTAATACCAATAAAACTGAAATTATGCTCATCTCACCCCAAAACCAACCGATCCTCCCCCCTTCTCCTCAGTTCCAATTTGCTCAACAAGTCCGTGATCTGGGTATCATTCTTGATGGTCACGTCACACTAAAGAAATTCATAAATAACATTCTAAAAGACGGCTTCTTTAAACTCCACACACTAAAAAAACTCAAACCCTTATTACATCCCCCCGATTTCCGTACAGTTCTCCAAACCACAATCTTCGCCAAAACCGACTACTGCAATTCCCTACTCCTCGGCCTACCTAACAATGCCATCCATCCCATTCAAATCTTACAAAACACCACAGCCCGGATCTTGACCAATTTACGTAGACATGACCATATTACACCCGTTCTAAAAGACCTACATTGGCTTCCAATAGCCTCCCGCATACAATATAAGGCTCTCTCTCTCATCCACAAAGCCCTATACAATCCCGAAATGAACTGGTTCAATGAATCCTTCCGTCTTCACCAGTCTAACAAGCCCACCAGACTAGCACATCTCGCAACCATGCCTACCCCCTCTCCTAAACTCTATAAACTCACTTCCACAAGAGCCCGTGCACTATCGATAGCCGGGCCGACCCTTTGGAACAAAATGCCTGCTGAACTACGGCAAGAAGAATGTCTCAAATCTTTCAAGCGGAAGCTCAAGACCTGGCTCTTTGCAAAAGCATACACTTAATTTTTCACTATACCTCACCACTGTCCCCACTCACCACACTCCTCCCCTGCTCCCCTTTCTACCGCCCCTCTCCCCCTCCCCTTTTCTCCGCCACCCTCTTTTCTTTCTCTCTGCCCCCTCTTTCCTCGCTCTCCTCCCTTCTCTTCCCCTTCTTATCTCCTAGCCTGATTAAAATTAACCTTATAGTTTCTTTCTTTTGTACATATGTATATAATTGCAAACTTTGTTTATAATTTTACTGCAAAACTTCCCATGTTACTGTTCCCCCCTCTCGTTAATGCCTTGTTATTATGTTTTTACTGTTCAATGTAAAGCGCCATGCCGTGCGTTTGTTTTTGTGTTACAATGTGAACCGATATGATATCCTGGATGAATGTCGGTATATAAAAATTTTAAATAAATAAATAAATAAATAAATAGAATTAGGGATTTAATAAAAAAAACATTGGAAGATTTTGTCCCCTTTGAAAGTCTTTGATGAATCCCCTATTTTTGCCATCAAAAAGTGAAAGAATTTATGGGATAGTTTAAAAACTTTTAAGTATTCACATTATAGAGATGACAATATGGCTGGACAATTGCAGTGCGGGAGTTGCTCGGTTTGTCCACATGTTTTGCAGATACAACAATTTAACCATCCCAATTTAAAACATCCTTATACTCTTTCAGAACAGTTCACTTGTGAATCAGCAGGAGTGGTGTATGTAATTTTATGCCCGTGCTCTTTAATTTACATTGGACAGACTATTCGGTCTATAAGATCACGTATTATCGAACACAAGAGCAGGATTAGGATGGAGAAAATAAATGCTCCATTGGTAAAACATTGGATAGATGCAAAACATGAGATTGAACAGTTACGATTTTTTATTATCAAAAGAATCACCTTACAGTGGGGAGGTGATTTATCTCCAGTTCTGAGGAGAGTGGAGCAGAGATTTATTTTCGAGTGGCAGACTAGTGCACCTCACGGACTCAATGGTCCAATCGAATGGCAAGGATTTCTGTGAGTGATTTGCTTTGGTATATATGTGAGGTTTTTCGTTTATGGGGTTTCTTAGGGATTAATGGATTGCTTTGTGTGATAAGTGATTGAGAAGGGTTTATAGGTGGGATTAGTTAGGTACTAATTGGTAGCCTTATAAAGAATTCGTCTCAGGTTGATGGTTTTACATCATGCCGCTGTACGTGATGTCATGAGTTCCGGAGGAAGTGTGAGTATGGAGTTAGTTGGTTGAGCGTCCTGTTCAAGGTTTTTTGTTAAGCTGCGATTTTCCAAGCTGCGGTTAGATGGTAGTATTCGCTATTTTTTGGTTGCAGGGTTCGCTTCCGGAGTTAGCGAAGTGATATGTGGAATCACTTTTACCAACATTTTGAAAATTACATGGATTAAAGATTACTTGGACATAATAACGGAGATTACATTTGTCAAGCTGTGAAAAAAGATGTCATGATGTGCAGAGGTAGATCCTTTCTATGTTTAATGTTTGGTATATGTGGGTTAGTTTTTAAAGGGTTAAAAAAATGGGAGGATGGATATTCACATTGGTGGTTTTGTTTAATACAGAATGAATTAAAGGCAACTGTGGCGATAAATTCCCTGATGAAGCCCAGATGAGAGGGCGAAACAAGGAGGCCTTGTCGGATAGGTCCAGCGGACGATGTCACTGTTTTTGATTGAGAGAATTTAAAGAGGAGTTTAATGCTGTGACATAAGTAAACGAAGTTATATATATCTAAAGAAATGAATTGCAATATCATGTAATACATATTGAAAATTAAATTTATATAATATTGTAAATTTTGCTTCATATTGTTATCCGAATTGAAATTATATTTGTGGTGATGGAATTTTACATTATAATATGATGTTTTTATATGTGTGGTATGATTGAAGTATGGAAGGATGAGTGTGCTAGAGAGTAATTATTGTCTAGATAGGATCTTTTAAATATATATATATTTCATGAATAAAAATGGGAAATTGAATGTTGATAGATTTTTGAGTTCTCTTATTGGTGATGTAACTACTTCGGGAAAGAGAACCGGTAGTTTAATAGTGCCCTCAGTA
Organism: Rhinatrema bivittatum; assembly: GCF_901001135.1. Lineage (NCBI taxonomy): Eukaryota > Metazoa > Chordata > Amphibia > Gymnophiona > Rhinatrematidae > Rhinatrema > Rhinatrema bivittatum. Next base: position 63,923,853 of record NC_042630.1, read on the forward strand.
TAGAGCATTTTATGATCTGCATCTGAGCAGTATTGCACTTTTCTAATACATTCAGATTTTAAAGTGGACCGTGCAGATGGACTCAAATTCCAGAATATAATATGACAACACATTTTAGTGTTTTTGCTCTCTCGGCAGAATCCAGGCAGTGCGAAGGCATGGGACACTTCTCTTACACAGCTGGAGAAACTTAGAGCTTTCGTGGAGAGAAAGAATTCTAAAGGGGGTGGTGGTGCTGGTGGAAAGGATTCCAGATTCAGGATAGACCAACTTGTGTGCAGATATTAATGAAGGATTGTTGCCATAGATCCTGCAACAAGCACATACTGGGATATGGCTTTCAAGTCCGACCTTTGAAAGCCACACATTTTTAGAAAGATGGAAAAAAGAGAAGGAGCATGTTGCTAACAACATGCATGCGTGTGAGACAGAATTAGCGCTTGATCATTTGAGGGTTGGTTTTTTTTTTTTTTCATTCGTGCTCCTCTCCTTACCTACTGTGTTTCTTTACCTTATCTTATACTTCCCTGCCAATTCCTTCCCATGCTCACTTACTTTCTTGGTATTGGTAAGGCTTCCCCATTTCCAGATGGTCTGCCGTAGCTTTTAGTTGTGTGTGAGTCCTATTGGGACAGCCGGCTGATGTTCATTGTTATTGTAGGTGAATATCCCTGTCACTTGAACAGATTGAGTTCAGAAGTCCTCATGTTCCAAGCAGCTCGGGGAGATGAGAGTGAATTAAACACATTGGGGAGGGGAAGCTGGTTTTTGATTACACATTGGATTATATAGAATTATGTACCTAAACTGGTAGAGAACGGGTGCCTGAGTTGTGAATTGGTCTTTATCTGTCCTCTTCTACTATGTTTGCCTTATAGAAAGCATTTCTCCAGCTAGCCTGGCTATGACTTGATTGGTAGATTTGGATTTCTTCAATCCATGTCAAAATTCCAATTCCGAGTGTAATTATAGAAAGTTGCTAGCCAGAATTGCTCTCTACCTAGACAGTCTGTCCTTCCCTTTTCTGAGGTTGTTCTAGGCTTACGGTGCAACTGGGTGGAAGCTGAGAGTAAAGCAGAAAGGAAGGGAGGAGGAGGAGAGCTGGGCGGATAGACACATTCTTCCTGCACATCTCTGTTTTTGTTTTTTTTTTCATTTCTTTTTTTGTTTGTGTGTGCACTACCAGTCATGAAAAATGCAGATTTCCCCGTATATCCCTGTGCTATCCATCAACTGCTTGGTCTACCCGCTAACACTTTGAAACCTCTTCAATTATTACAAAATGCCACTGCGAGGATTCTAACCAAATCCAACAAAAGGGATCATATTACACCCATCTTAAAGAACCTTCACTGGCTCCCCATCAATCAGAGAATCTTCTATAAAACCTTTATAATCCAGAAAGCCATCAAAAACTCTTCTCCAATTGAACTCACCATCCCTTTACAACTACACACCTCTTCCCGTCCAATGAGGCTAGCCCAGAGAGGCACGCTAAAAGCCCATCCGCTCAAAACTTCACTTAGTAAAAGAGCTCTTTCCACCGCTGGACCTAAACTCTGGAACTCTCTCCCTCCTGACCTAAGGTTGGAATAATCGACTCCCACCTTTAAAAAGAGACTCAAGACTTGGTTGTTTAATCAAGCATTCTCCTAATCCCAATAACTATTCTGAACTTTTCAATATTCGACCTCAGGCCCGACTGTCAATTTCTGAATATATATTCTCCTGTATTATATTGTATTTAAATTGTACTTTCCTTGCTCCGTTGAAGTTATTTATTGCTCTCATTAAGTTATTTTATTTATTTCCAAGTTAAATCTACCCTGTTCTCTGTAAGACATTATTCTACATTCTGTCAATTTTATTGTTACAATGTAAACCGAATTGATTAGCAACTTTGTTGCTAGAACTTCGGTATATAAAACTGTTAAATAAATAAATAAATAAATAAATAAATAAATAAATATAAAGAGCTCTTGGTATACAGAGCTAAATAGTAATGTAAATATTAAGAAGAGATAAAAGTTAGCAGAATAATAGGATGACAAGCCCAACATGTTAGGAACACTCAGCTTTCCATCCTCAAATCAGATGCAATACCGTATATCACCTAGAGTTATTAGAATAATAGGTTTCCATAGCACCTTCTCTTCTCATTTCAGTATTCAAAATCTTGCATTATCTATCGTGGAGGGTCCTGTTTTTAACGAAAGCAAGAGACTCAAACAGGTAAGGCACAAACAACATCCTTGTATTGAGGACCGTAGTCAGCAGAATTCGAACCTGCGAGAGAGGCCCCAATGGATTTCGAGTCCATCACCTTAACCACTCGGCCACGACTACAAGCTGACAGATTGCAGCTCCCAGAGTCATGTCTTTAACATGAGCGTTTGGATTAGACATATGAAGAGGAAGAGATTTCTGTGTGGGATTAGCGAAGGTATATTTGCATATATATTTTTTTACATGGTGGGAAAGGATGTTTAGTGAAGGATACAATGGCAGGAGTAGGTGTGAAAAGGAAAGGGATGGGGAAAGTGTTTAGAAAAGAAGTGAGGGAGTGTCAGGGAGAACATGAGCATAAAGTAGGCGTGAGAGCGTACGTCCATCTGGAGCAGGAGAAAGCAAGGTGCTTATATGTGGAGGGCTGGAGCAGATGTCTGGAAGTTGAGTGGGCATTTGTGTCTCTTTCCCTCATCTCACTTTTGTCCTGTCTTTCCTTCACGTCTCTGTTTTCTCTTCTCTCTCTGTTCCTATTTCAAAACTCTCCCTCTCCTCTCTCCCCTCACCACTCGGCCACGACTACAAGCTGACAGATTGCAGCTCCCAGAGTCATGTCTTTAACATGAGCGTTTGGATTAGACATATGAAGAGGAAGAGATTTCTGTGTGGGATTAGCGAAGGTATATTTGCATATATATTTTTTTACATGGTGGGAAAGGATGTTTAGTGAAGGATACAATGGCAGGAGTAGGTGTGAAAAGGAAAGGGATGGGGAAAGTGTTTAGAAAAAGAAGTGAGGGAGTGTCAGGGAGAACATGAGCATAAAGTAGGCGTGAGAGCGTACGTCCATCTGGAGCAGGAGAAAGCAAGGTGCTTATATGTGGAGGGCTGGAGCAGATGTCTGGAAGTTGAGTGGGCATTTGTGTCTCTTTCCCTCATCTCACTTTTGTCCTGTCTTTCCTTCACGTCTCTGTTTTCTCTTCTCTCTCTGTTCCTATTTCAAAACTCTCCCTCTCCTCTCTCCCCTCACCACCTATTACCCCCCTGTCCTTCCATATACTGCACTAAGGCTTGATTTGTAAAGCAAAGAAAAAGAATATTTTTAAAATGAAAAATTCCGAGTACAAAGCTCTGAAAGCAATGGATATCTTGAGAAGTGAATGTCTCTTGGTCAATCCAACTTCTTTTAATCAAGAACTTCATCAGCGTAGGATGTGTAAACATTTGACTTGGTGTGAGGTACAAATGACCTGTAATAAGGAAATAATCAGACCAGGGGAGAAGGATAACTCAGGACTATCCAATGCTGATTTATAAGGAGTAGGGATGTGAATCGTGTCCTCGATCGTCTTAACGATCGATTTCGGCTGGGAGGGGGAGGGAATCGTATTGTTGCCGTTTGGGGGGGTAAAATATCGTGAAAAAACGTGAAAAATCTAAAAATCGAAAAATCGCAAAACCGGCACATTAAAACCCCCTAAAACCCACCCCTGACCCTTTAAATTAAATCCCCCACCCTCCCGAACCCCCCCCAAATGACTTAAATAACCTGCGGGTCCAGCAGCGGTCCGGAACGGCAGCAGTCCGGAACGGGCTCCTGCTCCTCAATCTTGTTGTCTTCAGCCGGCGCCATTTTCCAAAATGGCGGCGAAAAATGGCAGCGGCCATAGACGAACACGATTGGACGGCAGGAGGTCCTTCCGGACCCCCGCTGGACTTTTGGCAAGTCTCGTGGGGGTCAGGAGGCCCCCCACAAGCTGGCCAAAAGTTCCTGGATGTCCAGCGGGGGTCAGGGAGCGATTTCCCGCCGCGAATCGTTTTCGTACGGAAAATGGCGCCGGCAGGAGATCGACTGCAGGAGGTCGTTCAGCGAGGCGCCGGAACCCTCGCTGAACGACCTCCTGCAGTCGATCTCCTGCCGGCGCCATTTTCCATACGAAAACGATTCGCGGCGGGAAATCGCTCCCTGACCCCCGCTGGACCTCCAGGAACTTTTGGCCAGCTTGTGGGGGGCCTCCTGACCCCCACGAGACTTGCCAAAAGTCCAGCGGGGGTCCGGAAGGACCTCCTGCTGTCCAATCGTGTTCGTCTATGGCCGCCGCCATTTTTCGCCGCCATTTTGGAAAATGGCGCCGGCTGAAGACAACAAGATTGAGGAGCAGGAGCCCGTTCCGGACCGCTGCCGTTCCGGACCGCCGCTGGACCCGCAGGTTATTTAACTCATTTGGGGGGGGGTTCGGGAGGGTGGGGGATTTAATTTAAAGGGTCGGGGGTGGGTTTTAGGGGGTTTTAGTGTGCCGGCTCACGATTCTAACGATTTATAACGATAAATCGTTAGAATCTCTATTGTATTGTGTTCCATAACGGTTTAAGATGATATTAAAATTATCGGACGATAATTTTAATCGTCCTAAAACGATTCACATCCCTAATAAGGAGATGGAAATGGAGACAACATTCTTCTCCCCCAAGCATTGGTTCCCTTTTTCACTGCTTCTCCTCATGCATTCACATCCAGAAGGAGATGGGCTGGAGCAAAATGGTTGTTCGCTGCTCTCTTATACAGTAAGTGCTCCCTGCTCCATCCTCTCTTTTCCTGTCCACCACATTGCTGCCCAGGGGAAAGGGGACATGAGCCACATTTTATTTATAAAAGAGAAACATCTTGAGCTGCAAATTAGCTACTCTGAATATTGCTTGGCGGTGCCTACAGTCAAGTTACTGAGAGATTTAAAAAAATGACCGTGTGGATGTAGTTGTGGCCGAGTGGTTAAGGCGATGGATTAGAAATCCATTGGGGTCTCCCCGCGCAGGTTCGAGTCCTGCCAACTACGAATGTTCATGCTCCAGACGGCAAGGACAGATTGACATTAATAGTATGGACGATATCTGCTAGCATTTTATGATCTGCATCTGAGCAGTATTGCACTTTTCTAATACATTCAAATTTTAAAGTGGATCGTGCAGATGGACTCAAATTCCAGAATATAATATGACAACACATTTTAGTGTTTTTGCTCTCTCGGCAGAATCCAGGCAGTGCCAAGGCATGGGACACTTCTCTTACACAGCTGGAGAAACTTAGAGCTTTCGTGGAGAGAAAGAATTCTAAAGGGGGTGGTGGTGCTGGTGGAAAGGATTCCAGATTCAGGATAGACCAACTTGTGTGCAGATATTAATGAAGGATTGTTGCCATAGATCCTGCAACAAGCACATACTGGGATATGGCTTTCAAGTCCGACCTTTGAAAGCCACAGCTTTATAGAAAGATGGAAAAAAGAGAAGGAGCATGTTGCTAACAACATGCATGCGTGTGAGACAGAATTAGCGCTTGATCATTTGAGGGTTGTTGTTTTTTTTTTTTTTCATTCGTGCTCCTCTCCTTACCTACTGCCAATTCCTTCCCATGCTCACTTACTTTCTTGGTATTGGTAAGGCTTCCCCATTTCCAGATGGTCTGCCGTAGCTTTTAGTTGTGTGTGAGTCCTATTGGGACAGCCGGCTGATGTTCATTGATATTGTAGGTGAATATCCCTGTCACTTGAACAGATTGAGTTCAGAAGTCCTCATGTTCCAAGCAGCTCGGGGAGATGAGAGTGAATTAAACACATTGGGGAGGGGAAGCTGGTTTTTGATTACACATCAACTGCTTGGTCTACCCGCTAACACTTTGAAACCTCTTCAATTATTACAAAATGCCACTGCGAGGATTCTAACCAAATCCAACAAAAGGGATCATATTACACCCATCTTAAAGAACCTTCACTGGCTCCCCATCAATCAGAGAATCTTCTATAAAACCTTAACTATAATCCACAAAGCCATCAAAAACTCTTCTCCAATTGAACTCACCATCCCTTTACAACTACACACCTCTTCCCGTCCAACGAGGCTAGCCCAGAGAGGCACGCTAAAGGCCCATCCGCTCAAAACTTCACTTAGTAAAAGAGCTCTTTCCACCGCTGGACCTAAACTCTGGAACTCTCTCCCTCCTGACCTAAGGTTGGAATAATCGACTCCCACCTTTAAAAAGAGACTCAAGACTTGGTTGTTTAATCAAGCATTCTCCTAATCCCAATAACTATTCTGAACTTTTCAATATTCGACCTCAGGCCCGACTCTGTCAATTTCCGAATATATATTCTCCTATATTATATTGTATTTAAATTGTACTTTCCTTGCTCCGTTGAAGTTATTTATTGCTCTCATTAAGTTATTTTATTTATTTCCAAGTTAAATCTACCCTGTTCTCTGTAAGACATTATTCTACATTCTGTCAATTTTATTGTTACAATGTAAACCGATTGATTAGCAACTTTGTTGCTAGAACTTTGGTATATAAAACTGTTAAATAAATAAATAAATAAATAAATAAATAAATATAAAGAGCTCTTGGTATACAGAGCTAAATAGTAAAGTAAATATTAAGAAGAGATAAAAGTTAGCAGAATAAAAGGATGACAAGCCCAACATGTTAGGAACACTCAGCCTTCCATCCTCGAATCAGATGCGATACCGTATATCACCTAGCGTTATTAGAATAATAGGTTTCCATAGCACCTTCCCTTCTCATTTCAGTATTCAAAATATTGCATTATCTATCGTGGAGGGTCCTGTTTTTAACGAAAGCAAGAGACACAAACAGGTAAGGCACAAACAACGTCCTTGTATTGAGGACCGTAGTCGGCAGGATTCGAACCTGCGAGGGGAGACCCCAATGGATTTCGAGTCCATCGCCTTAACCACTCGGCCACGACTACAAGCTGGCCGATTGCAGCTCCCAGAGTCATGTCTTTAACATGAGCGTTTGGATTAGACATATGAAGAGGAAGAGATTTCTGTGTGGGATTAGCGAAGGTATATTTGCATATATATTTTTTTACATGGTGGGAAAGGATGTTTAGTGAAGGATACAATGGCAGGAGTAGGTGTGAAAAGGAAAGGGATGGGGAAAGTGTTTAGAAAAGAAGTGAGGGAGTGTCAGGGAGAACATGAGCATAAAGTAGGCGTGAGAGCGTACGTCCATCTGGAGCAGGAGAAAGCAAGGTGCTTATATGTGGAGGGCTGGAGCAGATGTCTGGAAGTAGAGTGGGCATTTGTGTCTCTTTCCCTCATCTCACTTTTGTCCTGTCTTTCCTTCACGTCTCTGTTTTCTCTTCTCTCTCCAGGCATCCATTTCTCTTCTCTCTCCAGGCATCCACCACTCTCTCACGGAGAGAGTGGTGGATGCCTGGAATGCCCTTCCGGAGGAAGTGGTGAAGTCCAAAACTGTGAAGCACTTCAAAGGGGCATGGGATAAATATTGTGGATCCATCAGGTCCAGAGGACGCATATAAAGAGCAGGTAGTAAAATACTGCACGGAGCGGCAGTAGCCACAGAGGCATTCACGGAGCGGGATGCCAGTGGCCAGTGGTAGGTGTCCACCTTCATGGAGCGGAAGGATGTAGGGCTGTCATCTCCCAATTAAATAAAAAACAAAACAAAAAACAAAACAGGGATGGGATCCATCAGGTCTAGAGGACACATATAAAGAGCAGGTAGTAAAATACTGCACGGAGCGGCAGTAGCCACAGAGGCATTCACGGAGCGGGATGCCAGTGGCCAGTGGTAGGTGTCCATATAAAGAGCAGGTAGTAAAATACTGCACAGAGCGGCAGTAGCCACAGAGGCATTCACGGAGCGGGATGCCAGTGGCCAGTGGTAGGTGTCCACCTTCACGGAGCGGAAGGATGGAGGGCTGTCATCTCCCAATTAAATAAATAATAAAAAAACCCAGGGATGGGATCCATCAGTTCTAGAGGACGCATATAAAGAGCAGGTAGTAAAACACTGCATGGAGCGGCAGTAGCCACAGAGGCATTAACGGAGCGGGATGCCAGTGGCCGGTGGTAGGTGTCCACCTTCACAGAGTAGAAGGATGAAGGGCATCCATCTCCCAATTAAAAAAGAAAAGAAAAAAAGAAAAAAAAACAGGGATGGGTTCATGGGCTTATAGGTATTACCAATTATTAGGCTTTTCAATATTTGATGATAGTTAATGTGACTTTCAAGGCATTCTTCACTTTCGGTGCATGTCCGGCATGACTCCTTGCTTCAATGACAGGGGAAAAGAAAAACTGATACTTCACACATTTCCAGCATTGCCCTCTGCTTCATGGCAGAGAGCTATGCTGCCGCTTACCCAACTAATCAAACTTAATATTTCACTTGGAAGCAGCTCCAGCACTGCTCTCTACATTAATGGTGGGGGTGAAAAGGGAATTAGAACATAAGGTTACTAAGAGCCAAGAGAAACAGTTAAGTATGAGAACAAATGTGTGAAGCTTGCTGGGCAGACTGGATGGACCGGTTGGTCTTCTTCTGCCGTCATTTCTATGTTTCTATGTTTCTATGTTTCCTATTTCAAAATTCTCCCTCTCCTCTCTCCCCTCACCACCTATTACCCCCCCTGTCCTTCCATATACTGCACTAAGGCTTGATTTGTAAAGCAAAGAAAAAGAATATTTTTAAAATGAAAAATTCCGAGTACAAAGCTCTGAAAGCAATGGATATCTTGAGAAGTGAATGTCTCTTGGTCAATCCAACTTCTTTTAATCAAGAACTTCATCAGCGTAGGATGTGTAAACATTTGACTTGGTGTGAGGTACAAATGACCTGTAATAAGAAAATAATCAGACCAGGGGAGAAGGATAACTCAGGACTATCCAATGCTGATTTATAAGGAGATGGAAATGGAGACAACATTCTTCTCCCCCAAGCATTGGTTCCCTTTTTCACTGCTTCTCCTCATGCATTCACATCCAGAAGGAGATGGGCTGGAGCAAAATGGTTGTTCGCTGCTCTCTTATACAGTAAGTGCTCCCTGCTCCATCCTCTCTTTTCCTGTCCACCACATTGCTGCCCAGGGGAAAGGGGACATGAGCCACATTTTATTTATAAAAGAGAAACATCTTGAGCTGCAAATTAACTACTCTGAATATTGCTTGGCGGTGCCTACAGTCAAGTTACTGAGAGATTTAAAAAAATGACCGTGTGGATGTAGTTGTGGCCGAGTGGTTAAGGCGATGGATTAGAAATCCATTGGGGTCTCCCCGCGCAGGTTCGAGTCCTGCCAACTACGAATGTTCATGCTCCAGACGGCAAGGACAGATTGACATTAATAGTATGGACGATATCTGCTAGCATTTTATGATCTGCATCTGAGCAGTATTGCACTTTTCTAATACATTCAAATTTTAAAGTGGATCGTGCAGATGGACTCAAATTCCAGAATATAATATGACAACACATTTTAGTGTTTTTGCTCTCTCGGCAGAATCCAGGCAGTGCCAAGGCATGGGACACTTCTCTTACACAGCTGGAGAAACTTAGAGCTTTCGTGGAGAGAAAGAATTCTAAAGGGGGTGGTGGTGCTGGTGGAAAGGATTCCAGATTCAGGATAGACCAACTTGTGTGCAGATATTAATGAAGGATTGTTGCCATAGATCCTGCAACAAGCACATACTGGGATATGGCTTTCAAGTCCGACCTTTGAAAGCCACAGCTTTATAGAAAGATGGAAAAAAGAGAAGGAGCATGTTGCTAACAACATGCATGCGTGTGAGACAGAATTAGCGCTTGATCATTTGAGGGTTGTTGTTTTTTTTTTTTTTCATTCGTGCTCCTCTCCTTACCTACTGCCAATTCCTTCCCATGCTCACTTACTTTCTTGGTATTGGTAAGGCTTCCCCATTTCCAGATGGTCTGCCGTAGCTTTTAGTTGTGTGTGAGTCCTATTGGGACAGCCGGCTGATGTTCATTGATATTGTAGGTGAATATCCCTGTCACTTGAACAGATTGAGTTCAGAAGTCCTCATGTTCCAAGCAGCTCGGGGAGATGAGAGTGAATTAAACACATTGGGGAGGGGAAGCTGGTTTTTGATTACACATCAACTGCTTGGTCTACCCGCTAACACTTTGAAACCTCTTCAATTATTACAAAATGCCACTGCGAGGATTCTAACCAAATCCAACAAAAGGGATCATATTACACCCATCTTAAAGAACCTTCACTGGCTCCCCATCAATCAGAGAATCTTCTATAAAACCTTAACTATAATCCACAAAGCCATCAAAAACTCTTCTCCAATTGAACTCACCATCCCTTTACAACTACACACCTCTTCCCGTCCAACGAGGCTAGCCCAGAGAGGCACGCTAAAGGCCCATCCGCTCAAAACTTCACTTAGTAAAAGAGCTCTTTCCACCGCTGGACCTAAACTCTGGAACTCTCTCCCTCCTGACCTAAGGTTGGAATAATCGACTCCCACCTTTAAAAAGAGACTCAAGACTTGGTTGTTTAATCAAGCATTCTCCTAATCCCAATAACTATTCTGAACTTTTCAATATTCGACCTCAGGCCCGACTCTGTCAATTTCCGAATATATATTCTCCTATATTATATTGTATTTAAATTGTACTTTCCTTGCTCCGTTGAAGTTATTTATTGCTCTCATTAAGTTATTTTATTTATTTCCAAGTTAAATCTACCCTGTTCTCTGTAAGACATTATTCTACATTCTGTCAATTTTATTGTTACAATGTAAACCGATTGATTAGCAACTTTGTTGCTAGAACTTTGGTATATAAAACTGTTAAATAAATAAATAAATAAATAAATAAATAAATAAATAAATATAAAGAGCTCTTGGTATACAGAGCTAAATAGTAAAGTAAATATTAAGAAGAGATAAAAGTTAGCAGAATAAAAGGATGACAAGCCCAACATGTTAGGAACACTCAGCCTTCCATCCTCGAATCAGATGCGATACCGTATATCACCTAGCGTTATTAGAATAATAGGTTTCCATAGCACCTTCCCTTCTCATTTCAGTATTCAAAATCTTGCATTATCTATCGTGGAGGGTCCTGTTTTTAACGAAAGCAAGAGACACAAACAGGTAAGGCACAAACAACGTCCTTGTATTGAGGACCGTAGTCGGCAGGATTCGAACCTGCGAGGGGAGACCCCAATGGATTTCGAGTCCATCGCCTTAACCACTCGGCCACGACTACAAGCTGGCCGATTGCAGCTCCCAGAGTCATGTCTTTAACATGAGCGTTTGGATTAGACATATGAAGAGGAAGAGATTTCTGTGTGGGATTAGCGAAGGTATATTTGCATATATATTTTTTTACATGGTGGGAAAGGATGTTTAGTGAAGGATACAATGGCAGGAGTAGGTGTGAAAAGGAAAGGGATGGGGAAAGTGTTTAGAAAAGAAGTGAGGGAGTGTCAGGGAGAACATGAGCATAAAGTAGGCGTGAGAGCGTACGTCCATCTGGAGCAGGAGAAAGCAAGGTGCTTATATGTGGAGGGCTGGAGCAGATGTCTGGAAGTAGAGTGGGCATTTGTGTCTCTTTCCCTCATCTCACTTTTGTCCTGTCTTTCCTTCACGTCTCTGTTTTCTCTTCTCTCTCTGTTCCTATTTCAAAACTCTCCCTCTCCTCTCTCCCCTCACCACCTATTACCCCCCTGTCCTTCCATATACTGCACTAAGGCTTGATTTGTAAAGCAAAGAAAAAGAATATTTTTAAAATGAAAAATTCCGAGTACAAAGCTCTGAAAGCAATGGATATCTTGAGAAGTGAATGTCTCTTGGTCAATCCAACTTCTTTTAATCAAGAACTTCATCAGCGTAGGATGTGTAAACATTTGACTTGGTGTGAGGTACAAATGACCTGTAATAAGAAAATAATCAGACCAGGGGAGAAGGATAACTCAGGACTATCCAATGCTGATTTATAAGGAGATGGAAATGGAGACAACATTCTTCTCCCCCAAGCATTGGTTCCCTTTTTCACTGCTTCTCCTCATGCATTCACATCCAGAAGGAGATGGGCTGGAGCAAAATGGTTGTTCGCTGCTCTCTTATACAGTAAGTGCTCCCTGCTCCATCCTCTCTTTTCCTGTCCACCACATTGCTGCCCAGGGGAAAGGGGACATGAGCCACATTTTATTTATAAAAGAGAAACATCTTGAGCTGCAAATTAACTACTCTGAATATTGCTTGGCGGTGCCTACAGTCAAGTTACTGAGAGATTTAAAAAAATGACCGTGTGGATGTAGTTGTGGCCGAGTGGTTAAGGCGATGGATTAGAAATCCATTGGGGTCTCCCCGCGCAGGTTCGAGTCCTGCCAACTACGAATGTTCATGCTCCAGACGGCAAGGACAGATTGACATTAATAGTATGGACGATATCTGCTAGCATTTTATGATCTGCATCTGAGCAGTATTGCACTTTTCTAATACATTCAAATTTTAAAGTGGATCGTGCAGATGGACTCAAATTCCAGAATATAATATGACAACACATTTTAGTGTTTTTGCTCTCTCGGCAGAATCCAGGCAGTGCCAAGGCATGGGACACTTCTCTTACACAGCTGGAGAAACTTAGAGCTTTCGTGGAGAGAAAGAATTCTAAAGGGGGTGGTGGTGCTGGTGGAAAGGATTCCAGATTCAGGATAGACCAACTTGTGTGCAGATATTAATGAAGGATTGTTGCCATAGATCCTGCAACAAGCACATACTGGGATATGGCTTTCAAGTCCGACCTTTGAAAGCCACAGCTTTATAGAAAGATGGAAAAAAGAGAAGGAGCATGTTGCTAACAACATGCATGCGTGTGAGACAGAATTAGCGCTTGATCATTTGAGGGTTGTTGTTTTTTTTTTTTTTCATTCGTGCTCCTCTCCTTACCTACTGCCAATTCCTTCCCATGCTCACTTACTTTCTTGGTATTGGTAAGGCTTCCCCATTTCCAGATGGTCTGCCGTAGCTTTTAGTTGTGTGTGAGTCCTATTGGGACAGCCGGCTGATGTTCATTGATATTGTAGGTGAATATCCCTGTCACTTGAACAGATTGAGTTCAGAAGTCCTCATGTTCCAAGCAGCTCGGGGAGATGAGAGTGAATTAAACACATTGGGGAGGGGAAGCTGGTTTTTGATTACACATCAACTGCTTGGTCTACCCGCTAACACTTTGAAACCTCTTCAATTATTACAAAATGCCACTGCGAGGATTCTAACCAAATCCAACAAAAGGGATCATATTACACCCATCTTAAAGAACCTTCACTGGCTCCCCATCAATCAGAGAATCTTCTATAAAACCTTAACTATAATCCACAAAGCCATCAAAAACTCTTCTCCAATTGAACTCACCATCCCTTTACAACTACACACCTCTTCCCGTCCAACGAGGCTAGCCCAGAGAGGCACGCTAAAGGCCCATCCGCTCAAAACTTCACTTAGTAAAAGAGCTCTTTCCACCGCTGGACCTAAACTCTGGAACTCTCTCCCTCCTGACCTAAGGTTGGAATAATCGACTCCCACCTTTAAAAAGAGACTCAAGACTTGGTTGTTTAATCAAGCATTCTCCTAATCCCAATAACTATTCTGAACTTTTCAATATTCGACCTCAGGCCCGACTCTGTCAATTTCCGAATATATATTCTCCTATATTATATTGTATTTAAATTGTACTTTCCTTGCTCCGTTGAAGTTATTTATTGCTCTCATTAAGTTATTTTATTTATTTCCAAGTTAAATCTACCCTGTTCTCTGTAAGACATTATTCTACATTCTGTCAATTTTATTGTTACAATGTAAACCGATTGATTAGCAACTTTGTTGCTAGAACTTTGGTATATAAAACTGTTAAATAAATAAATAAATAAATAAATAAATAAATATAAAGAGCTCTTGGTATACAGAGCTAAATAGTAAAGTAAATATTAAGAAGAGATAAAAGTTAGCAGAATAAAAGGATGACAAGCCCAACATGTTAGGAACACTCAGCCTTCCATCCTCGAATCAGATGCGATACCGTATATCACCTAGCGTTATTAGAATAATAGGTTTCCATAGCACCTTCCCTTCTCATTTCAGTATTCAAAATCTTGCATTATCTATCGTGGAGGGTCCTGTTTTTAACGAAAGCAAGAGACACAAACAGGTAAGGCACAAACAACGTCCTTGTATTGAGGACCGTAGTCGGCAGGATTCGAACCTGCGAGGGGAGACCCCAATGGATTTCGAGTCCATCGCCTTAACCACTCGGCCACGACTACAAGCTGGCCGATTGCAGCTCCCAGAGTCATGTCTTTAACATGAGCGTTTGGATTAGACATATGAAGAGGAAGAGATTTCTGTGTGGGATTAGCGAAGGTATATTTGCATATATATTTTTTTACATGGTGGGAAAGGATGTTTAGTGAAGGATACAATGGCAGGAGTAGGTGTGAAAAGGAAAGGGATGGGGAAAGTGTTTAGAAAAGAAGTGAGGGAGTGTCAGGGAGAACATGAGCATAAAGTAGGCGTGAGAGCGTACGTCCATCTGGAGCAGGAGAAAGCAAGGTGCTTATATGTGGAGGGCTGGAGCAGATGTCTGGAAGTAGAGTGGGCATTTGTGTCTCTTTCCCTCATCTCACTTTTGTCCTGTCTTTCCTTCACGTCTCTGTTTTCTCTTCTCTCTCTGTTCCTATTTCAAAACTCTCCCTCTCCTCTCTCCCCTCACCACCTATTACCCCCCTGTCCTTCCATATACTGCACTAAGGCTTGATTTGTAAAGCAAAGAAAAAGAATATTTTTAAAATGAAAAATTCCGAGTACAAAGCTCTGAAAGCAATGGATATCTTGAGAAGTGAATGTCTCTTGGTCAATCCAACTTCTTTTAATCAAGAACTTCATCAGCGTAGGATGTGTAAACATTTGACTTGGTGTGAGGTACAAATGACCTGTAATAAGAAAATAATCAGACCAGGGGAGAAGGATAACTCAGGACTATCCAATGCTGATTTATAAGGAGATGGAAATGGAGACAACATTCTTCTCCCCCAAGCATTGGTTCCCTTTTTCACTGCTTCTCCTCATGCATTCACATCCAGAAGGAGATGGGCTGGAGCAAAATGGTTGTTCGCTGCTCTCTTATACAGTAAGTGCTCCCTGCTCCATCCTCTCTTTTCCTGTCCACCACATTGCTGCCCAGGGGAAAGGGGACATGAGCCACATTTTATTTATAAAAGAGAAACATCTTGAGCTGCAAATTAACTACTCTGAATATTGCTTGGCGGTGCCTACAGTCAAGTTACTGAGAGATTTAAAAAAATGACCGTGTGGATGTAGTTGTGGCCGAGTGGTTAAGGCGATGGATTAGAAATCCATTGGGGTCTCCCCGCGCAGGTTCGAGTCCTGCCAACTACGAATGTTCATGCTCCAGACGGCAAGGACAGATTGACATTAATAGTATGGACGATATCTGCTAGCATTTTATGATCTGCATCTGAGCAGTATTGCACTTTTCTAATACATTCAAATTTTAAAGTGGATCGTGCAGATGGACTCAAATTCCAGAATATAATATGACAACACATTTTAGTGTTTTTGCTCTCTCGGCAGAATCCAGGCAGTGCCAAGGCATGGGACACTTCTCTTACACAGCTGGAGAAACTTAGAGCTTTCGTGGAGAGAAAGAATTCTAAAGGGGGTGGTGGTGCTGGTGGAAAGGATTCCAGATTCAGGATAGACCAACTTGTGTGCAGATATTAATGAAGGATTGTTGCCATAGATCCTGCAACAAGCACATACTGGGATATGGCTTTCAAGTCCGACCTTTGAAAGCCACAGCTTTATAGAAAGATGGAAAAAAGAGAAGGAGCATGTTGCTAACAACATGCATGCGTGTGAGACAGAATTAGCGCTTGATCATTTGAGGGTTGTTGTTTTTTTTTTTTTTCATTCGTGCTCCTCTCCTTACCTACTGCCAATTCCTTCCCATGCTCACTTACTTTCTTGGTATTGGTAAGGCTTCCCCATTTCCAGATGGTCTGCCGTAGCTTTTAGTTGTGTGTGAGTCCTATTGGGACAGCCGGCTGATGTTCATTGATATTGTAGGTGAATATCCCTGTCACTTGAACAGATTGAGTTCAGAAGTCCTCATGTTCCAAGCAGCTCGGGGAGATGAGAGTGAATTAAACACATTGGGGAGGGGAAGCTGGTTTTTGATTACACATCAACTGCTTGGTCTACCCGCTAACACTTTGAAACCTCTTCAATTATTACAAAATGCCACTGCGAGGATTCTAACCAAATCCAACAAAAGGGATCATATTACACCCATCTTAAAGAACCTTCACTGGCTCCCCATCAATCAGAGAATCTTCTATAAAACCTTAACTATAATCCACAAAGCCATCAAAAACTCTTCTCCAATTGAACTCACCATCCCTTTACAACTACACACCTCTTCCCGTCCAACGAGGCTAGCCCAGAGAGGCACGCTAAAGGCCCATCCGCTCAAAACTTCACTTAGTAAAAGAGCTCTTTCCACCGCTGGACCTAAACTCTGGAACTCTCTCCCTCCTGACCTAAGGTTGGAATAATCGACTCCCACCTTTAAAAAGAGACTCAAGACTTGGTTGTTTAATCAAGCATTCTCCTAATCCCAATAACTATTCTGAACTTTTCAATATTCGACCTCAGGCCCGACTCTGTCAATTTCCGAATATATATTCTCCTATATTATATTGTATTTAAATTGTACTTTCCTTGCTCCGTTGAAGTTATTTATTGCTCTCATTAAGTTATTTTATTTATTTCCAAGTTAAATCTACCCTGTTCTCTGTAAGACATTATTCTACATTCTGTCAATTTTATTGTTACAATGTAAACCGATTGATTAGCAACTTTGTTGCTAGAACTTTGGTATATAAAACTGTTAAATAAATAAATAAATAAATAAATAAATAAATATAAAGAGCTCTTGGTATACAGAGCTAAATAGTAAAGTAAATATTAAGAAGAGATAAAAGTTAGCAGAATAAAAGGATGACAAGCCCAACATGTTAGGAACACTCAGCCTTCCATCCTCGAATCAGATGCGATACCGTATATCACCTAGCGTTATTAGAATAATAGGTTTCCATAGCACCTTCCCTTCTCATTTCAGTATTCAAAATATTGCATTATCTATCGTGGAGGGTCCTGTTTTTAACGAAAGCAAGAGACACAAACAGGTAAGGCACAAACAACGTCCTTGTATTGAGGACCGTAGTCGGCAGGATTCGAACCTGCGAGGGGAGACCCCAATGGATTTCGAGTCCATCGCCTTAACCACTCGGCCACGACTACAAGCTGGCCGATTGCAGCTCCCAGAGTCATGTCTTTAACATGAGCGTTTGGATTAGACATATGAAGAGGAAGAGATTTCTGTGTGGGATTAGCGAAGGTATATTTGCATATATATTTTTTTACATGGTGGGAAAGGATGTTTAGTGAAGGATACAATGGCAGGAGTAGGTGTGAAAAGGAAAGGGATGGGGAAAGTGTTTAGAAAAGAAGTGAGGGAGTGTCAGGGAGAACATGAGCATAAAGTAGGCGTGAGAGCGTACGTCCATCTGGAGCAGGAGAAAGCAAGGTGCTTATATGTGGAGGGCTGGAGCAGATGTCTGGAAGTAGAGTGGGCATTTGTGTCTCTTTCCCTCATCTCACTTTTGTCCTGTCTTTCCTTCACGTCTCTGTTTTCTCTTCTCTCTCTGTTCCTATTTCAAAACTCTCCCTCTCCTCTCTCCCCTCACCACCTATTACCCCCCTGTCCTTCCATATACTGCACTAAGGCTTGATTTGTAAAGCAAAGAAAAAGAATATTTTTAAAATGAAAAATTCCGAGTACAAAGCTCTGAAAGCAATGGATATCTTGAGAAGTGGCCTTAACCACTCGGCCACGACTACAAGCTGGCCGATTGCAGCTCCCAGAGTCATGTCTTTAACATGAGCGTTTGGATTAGACATATGAAGAGGAAGAGATTTCTGTGTGGGATTAGCGAAGGTATATTTGCATATATATTTTTTTACATGGTGGGAAAGGATGTTTAGTGAAGGATACAATGGCAGGAGTAGGTGTGAAAAGGAAAGGGATGGGGAAAGTGTTTAGAAAAGAAGTGAGGGAGTGTCAGGGAGAACATGAGCATAAAGTAGGCGTGAGAGCGTACGTCCATCTGGAGCAGGAGAAAGCAAGGTGCTTATATGTGGAGGGCTGGAGCAGATGTCTGGAAGTAGAGTGGGCATTTGTGTCTCTTTCCCTCATCTCACTTTTGTCCTGTCTTTCCTTCACGTCTCTGTTTTCTCTTCTCTCTCTGTTCCTATTTCAAAACTCTCCCTCTCCTCTCTCCCCTCACCACCTATTACCCCCCTGTCCTTCCATATACTGCACTAAGGCTTGATTTGTAAAGCAAAGAAAAAGAATATTTTTAAAATGAAAAATTCCGAGTACAAAGCTCTGAAAGCAATGGATATCTTGAGAAGTGGCCTTAACCACTCGGCCACGACTACAAGCTGGCTGATTGCAGCTCCCAGAGTCATGTCTTTAACATGAGCGTTTGGATTAGACATATGAAGAGGAAGAGATTTCTGTGTGGGATTAGCGAAGGTATATTTGCATATATATTTTTTTACATGGTGGGAAAGGATGTTTAGTGAAGGATACAATGGCAGGAGTAGGTGTGAAAAGGAAAGGGATGGGGAAAGTGTTTAGAAAAGAAGTGAGGGAGTGTCAGGGAGAACATGAGCATAAAGTAGGCGTGAGAGCGTACGTCCATCTGGAGCAGGAGAAAGCAAGGTGCTTATATGTGGAGGGCTGGAGCAGATGTCTGGAAGTAGAGTGGGCATTTGTGTCTCTTTCCCTCATCTCACTTTTGTCCTGTCTTTCCTTCACGTCTCTGTTTTCTCTTCTCTCTCTGTTCCTATTTCAAAACTCTCCCTCTCCTCTCTCCCCTCACCACCTATTACCCCCCTGTCCTTCCATATACTGCACTAAGGCTTGATTTGTAAAGCAAAGAAAAAGAATATTTTTAAAATGAAAAATTCCGAGTACAAAGCTCTGAAAGCAATGGATATCTTGAGAAGTGAATGTCTCTTGGTCAATCCAACTTCTTTTAATCAAGAACTTCATCAGCGTAGGATGTGTAAACATTTGACTTGGTGTGAGGTACAAATGACCTGTAATAAGAAAATAATCAGACCAGGGGAGAAGGATAACTCAGGACTATCCAATGCTGATTTATAAGGAGATGGAAATGGAGACAACATTCTTCTCCCCCAAGCATTGGTTCCCTTTTTCACTGCTTCTCCTCATGCATTCACATCCAGAAGGAGATGGGCTGGAGCAAAATGGTTGTTCGCTGCTCTCTTATACAGTAAGTGCTCCCTGCTCCATCCTCTCTTTTCCTGTCCACCACATTGCTGCCCAGGGGAAAGGGGACATGAGCCACATTTTATTTATAAAAGAGAAACATCTTGAGCTGCAAATTAACTACTCTGAATATTGCTTGGCGGTGCCTACAGTCAAGTTACTGAGAGATTTAAAAAAATGACCGTGTGGATGTAGTTGTGGCCGAGTGGTTAAGGCGATGGATTAGAAATCCATTGGGGTCTCCCCGCGCAGGTTCGAGTCCTGCCAACTACGAATGTTCATGCTCCAGACGGCAAGGACAGATTGACATTAATAGTATGGACGATATCTGCTAGCATTTTATGATCTGCATCTGAGCAGTATTGCACTTTTCTAATACATTCAAATTTTAAAGTGGATCGTGCAGATGGACTCAAATTCCAGAATATAATATGACAACACATTTTAGTGTTTTTGCTCTCTCGGCAGAATCCAGGCAGTGCCAAGGCATGGGACACTTCTCTTACACAGCTGGAGAAACTTAGAGCTTTCGTGGAGAGAAAGAATTCTAAAGGGGGTGGTGGTGCTGGTGGAAAGGATTCCAGATTCAGGATAGACCAACTTGTGTGCAGATATTAATGAAGGATTGTTGCCATAGATCCTGCAACAAGCACATACTGGGATATGGCTTTCAAGTCCGACCTTTGAAAGCCACAGCTTTATAGAAAGATGGAAAAAAGAGAAGGAGCATGTTGCTAACAACATGCATGCGTGTGAGACAGAATTAGCGCTTGATCATTTGAGGGTTGTTGTTTTTTTTTTTTTTCATTCGTGCTCCTCTCCTTACCTACTGCCAATTCCTTCCCATGCTCACTTACTTTCTTGGTATTGGTAAGGCTTCCCCATTTCCAGATGGTCTGCCGTAGCTTTTAGTTGTGTGTGAGTCCTATTGGGACAGCCGGCTGATGTTCATTGATATTGTAGGTGAATATCCCTGTCACTTGAACAGATTGAGTTCAGAAGTCCTCATGTTCCAAGCAGCTCGGGGAGATGAGAGTGAATTAAACACATTGGGGAGGGGAAGCTGGTTTTTGATTACACATCAACTGCTTGGTCTACCCGCTAACACTTTGAAACCTCTTCAATTATTACAAAATGCCACTGCGAGGATTCTAACCAAATCCAACAAAAGGGATCATATTACACCCATCTTAAAGAACCTTCACTGGCTCCCCATCAATCAGAGAATCTTCTATAAAACCTTAACTATAATCCACAAAGCCATCAAAAACTCTTCTCCAATTGAACTCACCATCCCTTTACAACTACACACCTCTTCCCGTCCAACGAGGCTAGCCCAGAGAGGCACGCTAAAGGCCCATCCGCTCAAAACTTCACTTAGTAAAAGAGCTCTTTCCACCGCTGGACCTAAACTCTGGAACTCTCTCCCTCCTGACCTAAGGTTGGAATAATCGACTCCCACCTTTAAAAAGAGACTCAAGACTTGGTTGTTTAATCAAGCATTCTCCTAATCCCAATAACTATTCTGAACTTTTCAATATTCGACCTCAGGCACGACTCTGTCAATTTCCGAATATATATTCTCCTATATTATATTGTATTTAAATTGTACTTTCCTTGCTCCGTTGAAGTTATTTATTGCTCTCATTAAGTTATTTTATTTATTTCCAAGTTAAATCTACCCTGTTCTCTGTAAGACATTATTCTACATTCTGTCAATTTTATTGTTACAATGTAAACCGATTGATTAGCAACTTTGTTGCTAGAACTTTGGTATATAAAACTGTTAAATAAATAAATAAATAAATAAATAAATAAATAAATAAATATAAAGAGCTCTTGGTATACAGAGCTAAATAGTAAAGTAAATATTAAGAAGAGATAAAAGTTAGCAGAATAAAAGGATGACAAGCCCAACATGTTAGGAACACTCAGCCTTCCATCCTCGAATCAGATGCGATACCGTATATCACCTAGCGTTATTAGAATAATAGGTTTCCATAGCACCTTCCCTTCTCATTTCAGTATTCAAAATATTGCATTATCTATCGTGGAGGGTCCTGTTTTTAACGAAAGCAAGAGACACAAACAGGTAAGGCACAAACAACGTCCTTGTATTGAGGACCGTAGTCGGCAGGATTCGAACCTGCGAGGGGAGACCCCAATGGATTTCGAGTCCATCGCCTTAACCACTCGGCCACGACTACAAGCTGGCCGATTGCAGCTCCCAGAGTCATGTCTTTAACATGAGCGTTTGGATTAGACATATGAAGAGGAAGAGATTTCTGTGTGGGATTAGCGAAGGTATATTTGCATATATATTTTTTTACATGGTGGGAAAGGATGTTTAGTGAAGGATACAATGGCAGGAGTAGGTGTGAAAAGGAAAGGGATGGGGAAAGTGTTTAGAAAAGAAGTGAGGGAGTGTCAGGGAGAACATGAGCATAAAGTAGGCGTGAGAGCGTACGTCCATCTGGAGCAGGAGAAAGCAAGGTGCTTATATGTGGAGGGCTGGAGCAGATGTCTGGAAGTAGAGTGGGCATTTGTGTCTCTTTCCCTCATCTCACTTTTGTCCTGTCTTTCCTTCACGTCTCTGTTTTCTCTTCTCTCTCTGTTCCTATTTCAAAACTCTCCCTCTCCTCTCTCCCCTCACCACCTATTACCCCCCTGTCCTTCCATATACTGCACTAAGGCTTGATTTGTAAAGCAAAGAAAAAGAATATTTTTAAAATGAAAAATTCCGAGTACAAAGCTCTGAAAGCAATGGATATCTTGAGAAGTGGCCTTAACCACTCGGCCACGACTACAAGCTGGCCTGATTGCAGCTCCCAGAGTCATGTCTTTAACATGAGCGTTTGGATTAGACATATGAAGAGGAAGAGATTTCTGTGTGGGATTAGCGAAGGTATATTTGCATATATATTTTTTTACATGGTGGGAAAGGATGTTTAGTGAAGGATACAATGGCAGGAGTAGGTGTGAAAAGGAAAGGGATGGGGAAAGTGTTTAGAAAAGAAGTGAGGGAGTGTCAGGGAGAACATGAGCATAAAGTAGGCGTGAGAGCGTACGTCCATCTGGAGCAGGAGAAAGCAAGGTGCTTATATGTGGAGGGCTGGAGCAGATGTCTGGAAGTAGAGTGGGCATTTGTGTCTCTTTCCCTCATCTCACTTTTGTCCTGTCTTTCCTTCACGTCTCTGTTTTCTCTTCTCTCTCTGTTCCTATTTCAAAACTCTCCCTCTCCTCTCTCCCCTCACCACCTATTACCCCCCTGTCCTTCCATATACTGCACTAAGGCTTGATTTGTAAAGCAAAGAAAAAGAATATTTTTAAAATGAAAAATTCCGAGTACAAAGCTCTGAAAGCAATGGATATCTTGAGAAGTGGCCTTAACCACTCGGCCACGACTACAAGCTGGCCTGATTGCAGCTCCCAGAGTCATGTCTTTAACATGAGCGTTTGGATTAGACATATGAAGAGGAAGAGATTTCTGTGTGGGATTAGCGAAGGTATATTTGCATATATATTTTTTTACATGGTGGGAAAGGATGTTTAGTGAAGGATACAATGGCAGGAGTAGGTGTGAAAAGGAAAGGGATGGGGAAAGTGTTTAGAAAAGAAGTGAGGGAGTGTCAGGGAGAACATGAGCATAAAGTAGGCGTGAGAGCGTACGTCCATCTGGAGCAGGAGAAAGCAAGGTGCTTATATGTGGAGGGCTGGAGCAGATGTCTGGAAGTAGAGTGGGCATTTGTGTCTCTTTCCCTCATCTCACTTTTGTCCTGTCTTTCCTTCACGTCTCTGTTTTCTCTTCTCTCTCTGTTCCTATTTCAAAACTCTCCCTCTCCTCTCTCCCCTCACCACCTATTACCCCCCTGTCCTTCCATATACTGCACTAAGGCTTGATTTGTAAAGCAAAGAAAAAGAATATTTTTAAAATGAAAAATTCCGAGTACAAAGCTCTGAAAGCAATGGATATCTTGAGAAGTGAATGTCTCTTGGTCAATCCAACTTCTTTTAATCAAGAACTTCATCAGCGTAGGATGTGTAAACATTTGACTTGGTGTGAGGTACAAATGACCTGTAATAAGAAAATAATCAGACCAGGGGAGAAGGATAACTCAGGACTATCCAATGCTGATTTATAAGGAGATGGAAATGGAGACAACATTCTTCTCCCCCAAGCATTGGTTCCCTTTTTCACTGCTTCTCCTCATGCATTCACATCCAGAAGGAGATGGGCTGGAGCAAAATGGTTGTTCGCTGCTCTCTTATACAGTAAGTGCTCCCTGCTCCATCCTCTCTTTTCCTGTCCACCACATTGCTGCCCAGGGGAAAGGGGACATGAGCCACATTTTATTTATAAAAGAGAAACATCTTGAGCTGCAAATTAACTACTCTGAATATTGCTTGGCGGTGCCTACAGTCAAGTTACTGAGAGATTTAAAAAAATGACCGTGTGGATGTAGTTGTGGCCGAGTGGTTAAGGCGATGGATTAGAAATCCATTGGGGTCTCCCCGCGCAGGTTCGAGTCCTGCCAACTACGAATGTTCATGCTCCAGACGGCAAGGACAGATTGACATTAATAGTATGGACGATATCTGCTAGCATTTTATGATCTGCATCTGAGCAGTATTGCACTTTTCTAATACATTCAAATTTTAAAGTGGATCGTGCAGATGGACTCAAATTCCAGAATATAATATGACAACACATTTTAGTGTTTTTGCTCTCTCGGCAGAATCCAGGCAGTGCCAAGGCATGGGACACTTCTCTTACACAGCTGGAGAAACTTAGAGCTTTCGTGGAGAGAAAGAATTCTAAAGGGGGTGGTGGTGCTGGTGGAAAGGATTCCAGATTCAGGATAGACCAACTTGTGTGCAGATATTAATGAAGGATTGTTGCCATAGATCCTGCAACAAGCACATACTGGGATATGGCTTTCAAGTCCGACCTTTGAAAGCCACAGCTTTATAGAAAGATGGAAAAAAGAGAAGGAGCATGTTGCTAACAACATGCATGCGTGTGAGACAGAATTAGCGCTTGATCATTTGAGGGTTGTTGTTTTTTTTTTTTTTCATTCGTGCTCCTCTCCTTACCTACTGCCAATTCCTTCCCATGCTCACTTACTTTCTTGGTATTGGTAAGGCTTCCCCATTTCCAGATGGTCTGCCGTAGCTTTTAGTTGTGTGTGAGTCCTATTGGGACAGCCGGCTGATGTTCATTGATATTGTAGGTGAATATCCCTGTCACTTGAACAGATTGAGTTCAGAAGTCCTCATGTTCCAAGCAGCTCGGGGAGATGAGAGTGAATTAAACACATTGGGGAGGGGAAGCTGGTTTTTGATTACACATCAACTGCTTGGTCTACCCGCTAACACTTTGAAACCTCTTCAATTATTACAAAATGCCACTGCGAGGATTCTAACCAAATCCAACAAAAGGGATCATATTACACCCATCTTAAAGAACCTTCACTGGCTCCCCATCAATCAGAGAATCTTCTATAAAACCTTAACTATAATCCACAAAGCCATCAAAAACTCTTCTCCAATTGAACTCACCATCCCTTTACAACTACACACCTCTTCCCGTCCAACGAGGCTAGCCCAGAGAGGCACGCTAAAGGCCCATCCGCTCAAAACTTCACTTAGTAAAAGAGCTCTTTCCACCGCTGGACCTAAACTCTGGAACTCTCTCCCTCCTGACCTAAGGTTGGAATAATCGACTCCCACCTTTAAAAAGAGACTCAAGACTTGGTTGTTTAATCAAGCATTCTCCTAAT
The DNA here is from genome assembly GCF_901001135.1 of Rhinatrema bivittatum. NCBI lineage: Eukaryota > Metazoa > Chordata > Amphibia > Gymnophiona > Rhinatrematidae > Rhinatrema > Rhinatrema bivittatum. The sequence continues at coordinate 63,949,089 of NC_042630.1, forward strand.
CCCAATAACTATTCTGAACTTTTCAATATTCGACCTCAGGCCCGACTCTGTCAATTTCCGAATATATATTCTCCTATATTATATTGTATTTAAATTGTACTTTCCTTGCTCCGTTGAAGTTATTTATTGCTCTCATTAAGTTATTTTATTTATTTCCAAGTTAAATCTACCCTGTTCTCTGTAAGACATTATTCTACATTCTGTCAATTTTATTGTTACAATGTAAACCGATTGATTAGCAACTTTGTTGCTAGAACTTTGGTATATAAAACTGTTAAATAAATAAATAAATAAATAAATAAATAAATATAAAGAGCTCTTGGTATACAGAGCTAAATAGTAAAGTAAATATTAAGAAGAGATAAAAGTTAGCAGAATAAAAGGATGACAAGCCCAACATGTTAGGAACACTCAGCCTTCCATCCTCGAATCAGATGCGATACCGTATATCACCTAGCGTTATTAGAATAATAGGTTTCCATAGCACCTTCCCTTCTCATTTCAGTATTCAAAATATTGCATTATCTATCGTGGAGGGTCCTGTTTTTAACGAAAGCAAGAGACACAAACAGGTAAGGCACAAACAACGTCCTTGTATTGAGGACCGTAGTCGGCAGGATTCGAACCTGCGAGGGGAGACCCCAATGGATTTCGAGTCCATCGCCTTAACCACTCGGCCACGACTACAAGCTGGCCGATTGCAGCTCCCAGAGTCATGTCTTTAACATGAGCGTTTGGATTAGACATATGAAGAGGAAGAGATTTCTGTGTGGGATTAGCGAAGGTATATTTGCATATATATTTTTTTACATGGTGGGAAAGGATGTTTAGTGAAGGATACAATGGCAGGAGTAGGTGTGAAAAGGAAAGGGATGGGGAAAGTGTTTAGAAAAGAAGTGAGGGAGTGTCAGGGAGAACATGAGCATAAAGTAGGCGTGAGAGCGTACGTCCATCTGGAGCAGGAGAAAGCAAGGTGCTTATATGTGGAGGGCTGGAGCAGATGTCTGGAAGTAGAGTGGGCATTTGTGTCTCTTTCCCTCATCTCACTTTTGTCCTGTCTTTCCTTCACGTCTCTGTTTTCTCTTCTCTCTCTGTTCCTATTTCAAAACTCTCCCTCTCCTCTCTCCCCTCACCACCTATTACCCCCCTGTCCTTCCATATACTGCACTAAGGCTTGATTTGTAAAGCAAAGAAAAAGAATATTTTTAAAATGAAAAATTCCGAGTACAAAGCTCTGAAAGCAATGGATATCTTGAGAAGTGGCCTTAACCACTCGGCCACGACTACAAGCTGGCCGATTGCAGCTCCCAGAGTCATGTCTTTAACATGAGCGTTTGGATTAGACATATGAAGAGGAAGAGATTTCTGTGTGGGATTAGCGAAGGTATATTTGCATATATATTTTTTTACATGGTGGGAAAGGATGTTTAGTGAAGGATACAATGGCAGGAGTAGGTGTGAAAAGGAAAGGGATGGGGAAAGTGTTTAGAAAAGAAGTGAGGGAGTGTCAGGGAGAACATGAGCATAAAGTAGGCGTGAGAGCGTACGTCCATCTGGAGCAGGAGAAAGCAAGGTGCTTATATGTGGAGGGCTGGAGCAGATGTCTGGAAGTAGAGTGGGCATTTGTGTCTCTTTCCCTCATCTCACT